>NC_080686.1:66580079-66894310 GCF_030445035.2 Dasypus novemcinctus | reverse complement strand
GTCAATTGACATTAAAGATAAAAATGAAAACAAGTGAGCATAGTTCTACATAACTGATTTTCAAAAGCATTTCAACAAACCACAAGTGCCCTATCCTATCCATTTCAAAATAAGAAAATGGCTCAATGAAAGATTCTGAGGCAATGACTTTGTCCTCAGTCTTCATTAAATGCAGGATATATATTAAGCCTGGATTTATATACTAATAAATAACTGCTTACATGATTTCTGATCTATCAACTTTTGTTAGGAGACTCAATAGTCATTAATTTCCCTGAGTAAAATTTTATACAACAGTGTGAATTTATCATTACCTGTTAAACTTCTACAAAGAGAGACTCCAGAGTTGGAGGAGGAAAAAATAACTCAAAGTTTAATGTAATGATACTGAATGTCTCTGCAAATTATGTCTAAAGGAAAAAAAATCAGCTTAAACTTCTATGGAATGCTGTTTTAAAAAGAACAAAGTTATCTATATTATTTCACTTGGACTTAAAGATGATAAATCAAGCAACTATTAATTAAATTTTTAACTGTTTATTTTAGCTAGAATTAAGTATATACTGCATTTATCATAAGTAGAATCACTGCTTTGGTTACTTTAAGAAACAAATGCTTTCAGGTATATTCTGACAACATTTCTACTTTGAGGTAATATGGACATTCTTTTTTTGTGCTCTCTTTTATGCTTTTCTTCTCAAATTGCCATATGAACTAGTTCCTAATAAATTAATCAGTTACAACTGAAAATCAATTTAGCGAAGCATACATATCAACTTCCTCTGAATAAAAATGTGTTGGAATGTCCTACAAAGACAAAAGTCACAGCTAAGATCCAAATTTTGTATTATTATGTGCCATGTCAAAACTTGCATGTAAAAGTGCTTTATAAACTGGAAATGTACATATTACCAAAGTAATTTACATATGGTTATCCTTTCAAAATTCAAATAAAGGAAATTATTTTTGATGTGTATTTAATTCATGGATCATTAAACTGCTAAATTAGCTCCCAATTCCCTAGATGAGTCCATTGCTGTTACATTCATACTGTAGTCCTTCTGTTGCTCAGTTGCTGTGTTTCTTAGTAATATTAGTTTTGATTTCCCACATGCAAACTCACTATTCTGCCATATGGGAAAAAAAAGAGGATCTAGTCTCGCTGGAAGTTACAACTACCGGTCTTATTTCATGTCACAGTAGCCTCTTCATTTTATAAGACAAAGATTTGGGGGATAAAAAGGTCACAGATGACTAGCCCATCTTGGAATAAAGGGGAAGGCTATAGATACTGCAGTGAGAAGTGGTGTCGTTACCCATCCTCTTGAATACCACTTGCAGTAACCCCACAGAAGGGATAGGGAGTTGAAATCCAGCTGCTTCTGATGGTCTTCAGCAATATAATTACTGGGTTTTTCTGGTTATGAATCATAAAACAATGATTTTCTTAAAAGGGCAATTACATTTTCATGTTTTATTTTAAACAAATTATTAATATGATACATACAGAAAATATAATCATAACATGTAACGCCCCATTTTGGACACCATGGCACATGATTTGTTTGGCTTTAATTAAGACCAAAATATATCATTCTGTTAATCTTCAACCTGTGGGTTGCCTATATGTGTATGAATGTATGTGTATACACAGGCATACACACATATACAAACATGATTGCTCTGCAGCTAGCAATTATAAGAATATTGAAATCAAACTGTTTCCTGGACACAAAGAAGAGGGGGAAAATGTACTCTTTTAGTCACATATTTAAAAGTTCATTGGTCTAATTATGCAGAACACAACTTTCTTCCTTTTGCTTCTCAACTCCCATATTACCTCAAAGTAGAAAGTTTAACTAAATATTAAAAGCTGTTCTCTAAACAAATTTCCCTTTATGCCTGAACATAAAATTTCACATTCAGATATGACAATACAAATTTATAATGTAAATTTCTAAAGTATAATGAGAGTTTTAAAATGAGTTTCCCAAACCTCTGACATCATGAGTAAATAACTAAAATGTTCTTTAAATTTTTATCTAAAAATTACCAAATGCTTTCCCTACTCAAAGACATGGTAGATTTAATAAAGAAAATATATATGGAATGCCTTTTAGACTCAAGAATTAACTGTATTACCCAGTAGTAGATAAGAAAAATTATAGAATCTAAATAAAATTTCAGATCACATGCTACAGAGCAGACCTGGTATATTTCAATCACTCACATTAAAAATACATGACTTACCGTCTAAACTTCAAGCCTAATTTCTCAACTCTCCTTCCTTAGAGTTGTTAAGAGGAAATATAAGGACAATGCAAAAGTAGAAAGTTATAGTCATACAGAAAGAATAGGTGGCCACATAAGATAGAAGAGATGAGCAAGGGTGTCTTCAGTCTCTTCACCCTCAACCCAACACAGGAGCATTTGGACTTTGGCATTCATTTAGGAGAACTAAACAGGCACCAGGAAGTTATACTGGAAGATGATCCTCTCTCCAAGATAGTGTACTTAGTTGCCTCTGTAACAGGACTCCAAATGGCACCTGTACCAGAGGAAATTTACTGAGCTGTCAAAGCCTTAAGGACCCTGAGTATAACTAAGCAAGAATTGCTTTGAAAGCAATTATCCATAACTTGTTATTATCATAACAAGTATATATTAAATTTTAAAATTAAAGAGTAATTCCATAAAAATAATGTTTTTCTTTTCAAATTAGGACAGTATTTCATTCCTTTGCTCCACAAATAGAAGTCACAGATACAAATCTTGGAAAATGTTCCATTTGTGTAGTATATAGTCCCATGTGGTTAAATAACTATATTTAAACAGTCAGTGCTGCCTCAGTAACATTTTATTCAAATACAAAGAAAAATTTCTAGAAAAGTGAATACAAAGAAAAATAATTTTAATCTTATTAGATAATATTTTGGAAATTTTCCAAATATTAAAATATTTTTACCTTCACAACCTGGAACCCATTCAATAACTGTCTTTTTCTACATCTATCCTCATTTGGCAAGGTTATATGCAAACACTTATATTGAGAACTTTTTTATTTTCAACATTTTCCACATAAACTCCTCTATAATATATATCCATTCCTTCCTCTCTAGGTAAATGTCTAATTCTTCTGATAGGGTAAGAGACTGAAATCTATAGATAATACCCAAATGTCAAAATATTAGTTAGAAGATATACATAACTTTTCTTTTTCCTTATGGTAAACACTTTGTACCCTATCCAGATTCTATGGACACATCCCCCAACTGTTTTGAGTGTTGCCTCCACTAATGGCACAAGTTTCCTTCTTCCAGTGAACTGCCCTTCTCAACCAACTAAAAGTAGATACCTCCACTGAAAAACTAGAACTGCCACTTCCTTCCCAGGGATGGCCCAAAGTCAGTGACCTACAGATTGGGAATGCCAAAGTCTTCCACACTTCTCTCAAAGGGGAAAACACTGCCATGTGATTTGCACTCAAAAGCCAAACCCCAAACACACACTCCCTCAAAACACCTCTCCCTAATACACATCCACGATCAGGTCAAGGCTAGTCTTAACTTGAGACCACATTCTGCAGCAGTTCTTTTCCCTTCTCTATCCTGCTTCTATTATCCAAGTATTTCCTGAAGAACATTCCTTCAAAATATCATTTTCAAAGAAATCCTTGTCTCCTTCTCTGTTACCAATTAACCAGGCTCAAGAATTAAAACCAGGAGAAAGCCTAGCAAGCAGAATTTAAGGAAAGAATTCTGGAGTTATATCATTTGCTGGTCATTTGAAAATTAGTACACCAACACTAGTGTAGTGGAGTATTGATAGTCCCTGCCTAGTGTCAATGCAATTGAAAATATTTTTACCCGTAGAGAATTGGAATGAATTATAGCCACACAGGGATGCCCTGGGTTATGCAGTATCTTTGTCATTTAACAGCTATGAGAGAAACAGTAATTATAAAGACTGGAATAGGTGGCTGTGGCTGAATGCTTAGAAAATAGAAAATGTCAAGCTCATGGCAGTAAACAATATAAAGCAAACTTAGTGGGTCTCCCTGGTCTCATTTCAAGGGCTCTTTTCTTAAATCCTGAGGGAATTCAGAGGTGAAGACTAGCTGTAGAATTTAATTGTAAGAGTGAAAAAATCTCTAAAGAAGGCTAAATTCTCAGCCTAGGCCAATCTTCAGTGCTGGAATGAGGCTAATTAAAAGAATGGCAGTGTGAGCCTGAGGCTTCAGATGAGACAAACCTAGATACGCTAGAGGTTTTTTGCGTGTTTTTTTTTTTTTAGTTTTTATTTTTTTATTTTTTAAGAAGTTTTAGATTACATAAATGTTACATCAAAAATATTGGGATTATTATATACCCCACACCCATCCCCTCCCACACTTTCTACCATTAACATCTTTCATTAATGTGGTATATTTGTTACAATTGATGAACACATATTGAAGCACTGCTACTAACCATGGACTATAGTTTACATTAAAGTTTACCCTTTGTGCCACAGAATTTTATATGTTTTGACAAAATGTGTAATGATCTGTATTCATTATTGCACTGTTATACAGGACAATTCAAATGACCAAAAAATGACTCATGTTACACCTATTCATCCATCTTTCTCCCTTCAGAATCTCTGGATGCCACTGCCTTTATATCAACAATTTAAGTTCTTCCATTACTAGAATAATCATAAAACTACTTAAGTCCACAGTTGCATATCCCCCTTATATATGTTTGTTCATCCCTCAATCTTGAAGATTTGGGGATGGTGATGCCCACTCTGTTTCTAATTGAGAGGGGGCTTAGATTACATGGGGCAGATGGTTGGAATTTGCACTGCTTGCAGTTGTAGATACTTTCTGGTTTTGGGGATGGGTATTGTCCATCATTATCCTTTTGTTAGTTGTCCAATGCACTGAAGAGTAGGTGTTGCAACCCGTGCTGAGATTCAGGGCTCAACCAGCATGTGAACAAACCAAAGATTTAAGTCTCCTGGAAACATAATTAATTAGTATAGTGCTAATTACAGGTTCAAATAAAAGGGGCAGAAGAGTCAGATGCAGGGAAATTGTGAGTCTGTTATATTGGGGAGCAAATATTCCAAAGTAAGGGCCACTGACAGGGTGCCAAATTCCTGAGATTGTCTGTCCTGCCAATAGCCTCTAGATGTCTCTAGATTCCTCAGGAGCCCTCCTCTTTGAGGCACTGTTTACTACTGCAGTCAATGAGATTCTTCTGAAATGTGCTTTGATGACCAGAGTCTGCTAAATGTTTCCAGCCTACAGAAGAGAACTACTCCACTTTTATGGAAGAAAGAGGACACAACCTGATTTAAGACTATGCAGAAACCTCAAATGAAGGGGACTGTGGGAAGACAGAAGAGTAAGAAAGTCCAGGAATCAGTCCCTCCACCAAAACAACTATTAAACAGGCAGGACCTATGAAACAACTATTTTGGAACACCAGAGTCTGGTAAACCACCAGCAGAAGTTACCAGAGCCCATCATCCACTCTTACAAGCAGGTCAGTGTTCTCTGGCTCATGGTGTACCTTACTGATGCATAAACTGATATAAAAAACCAGTTCCCCAAGCAGGCTGCAGTCTCTCTTCAGACCCCTGCTATGCAGGCGGCAGGGGTGCTGACGTCAATCTTCAGGCCCCCTCCATTGGGAGAGCTTCCTGTCTGCAAAAACAACAACAACAAACCTCCCCAAGGTCCAGGGTGGGCACAGGCCAATTGCTGATCACAACTTTTGATCAGCAACTTTCAATCACTAGGGGCCTGACAACCCACCCTAGGTAAAAAGCAGACTTAAAGATGCTAGGCTTCCACATACCTGCAGTGAAAAGTTGAGGGGTTTTATTAGATGGACAGGTCAAGAAAGTGCAGCTTTAGGAAGCCATGGAAGAAGCTCCTGGTACTCTTTCTGGCTCCTCCCTTATCGCCTCTCCAGATCTATTTGGAGCTAGCCACACCCCTTTTGTGGGACCCTGCGGTTGTTCTGGTTGAGAAAGACTGACATGGAAAAGCTCTCTCCTGCATGCCCCCTCCCAAAATTTGCCATCTAATAAAGGCAGTGTGAGACAACAAAAGGAGTGTAAGAAACAATTGAGATACAAATGCTGGGGCAAAGGTTTACTTGCTTTAAATCCAGTAATGAAACACCTAGGAGAGAGAAAAGGTCTCTCTCCTGGGACGTGGAGGGGACATTCAAACTCCTCTAACTAGAGGAATTCTTAGCAATTAGCAAGCAAAAGCCCAGGACGAGACACAGGTCCAGAAAATACAGGCAGGACCCTATACTTTCATTCACTTTCAGCATACCTTACTGATAGGAGGGCTAACACTCAAAAAAATCTCTGTCAAATCACCTGCTGATTACAAACTCAAGAAACAGACATCTCAGGGAATAAAGCCCAGACTTAATATTTTAATACATGAAAATGTATGGTGTACAACAAAAGAATTCAAGATAAACAAAGAAAAAGAAACAGGAAAGGATGCACATCCAAAAGAACAGGATAAAAATTCAGAAAACACTAATGAAGAGGATGAGACTGTGGACATGCTAGACAAATACTTTGAAAAATGATCTTCAATATACTCAAGGAGATGTAGGAAAATACAGAGAAAGTGTTAAAGGATATCAGGGAAACAATGAATGAAGAATGTGAGATAATTAGTAAAGAGATAGAAATTTTAAAAAGGAACCAAAAAGAACTACCGGAGATAAAGACCACAATAACTAAAATGAAAAATGCTCAAAAGGGTTTCAACAGCAGACTGGAGCTGGCAGAGGAAACAATCAGGGAACTCGAAGACAGGACGATTGAAATGAGTTAGACTACAGAGTAAAAGGGAAAAAAGAAGTATAAAAAGCAAAAATAGCCTAAGAGACTTCAGGGATACCATCAAGCTTAGAAATATATGCATATGGGAGCCCCAGAAGGAGAAGAAAGCGATAAAGGGACAGAAGGAATAGTCAAAAAAAAAATGGCAGAAAACTTCCCAAACTTAGCAAAGGACATGAATTTTGCACATCCATGAATCACAGAAAGAAACAAATAGGATAAACATAAAGAAAAACACACCTTGTCACATACTGATTAAACTGTCAAATGCAAAAGATAAGGAGAGACTTCTGAAAGCTGCAAGAGAAAAGCAACATTTCATGTAAAAGGGAGTCCCAATAAGATTGAGTGCCAATTTCTCATCCAAAATCACAGAGACAAGAAGGTAGGGCATTGAAATACTTAAAGTACTCAAGAAAAACAACTGCCAGCCAAGAATTTTATACCTGGCAAAACTCTTTCAAAATTGAGGGTGAGAGTAAGACATTCCTGATAAACAAAAGCTATGGAAGTACATCACAAGACCTGCCCTACAAGCAATGCGAAAGGATGTTCTTCAGACTGAAAGGAACGGACCCTAAATAGGGATTCAAAGTGGCATGAAGAAATAAAGACCTATGGTAAAGACAACCATTTAGGTAATTACAAATGCTAGTATTATTGCATTGCATGTTTTGGTATAAAACCCACTTCTTATTTCCTACAGATACTAAAATACAAATATATGAAAGTAGTGATAAATCTTTGGTTTTGGGCATATAGTGTAGAAAGTTATAATTGGTAACAAGTACAAAAAAGGGTGGAGATTATTCTTTAGCTTTCTTTCTATTGACATTTACTTTCCCAGACTACCTTTTTCAGTTAGGTATGTTTATTTTGTAAGTTTGCAATCTTTATTATACACTTATTGTTTATGTGTGATCATGTATGAATGATATACTTCAATAAAAAAATTAGAAAAAAATTAATGTGGAGAGATGGAGGGGTATAGGAAAAGTAAAGGTATATGTTACTGAAGTCAAGTTGGTATCAAACAAAATATAATTGCCATAAATTTAAGATGATAAATTTTAACCCTGTGGTAACCAAAAGGAAAATACATGAAAAATATACCCAGATAGAAATGAGAAGGCACTCCATTCTCCAGGCAAAAGGCAGAAGTCGGCAGAATGGATATAAATAATATGACCCAACTATATGCTGTCTGCAAGAGACTCACAATAAATTCACGAAGACACGTAGTTGAAAGTGAAAGAATGTTAAAAATATACCATGCAAGTAGTAACTAAAAGAGAGCTAGGGTATCTATACTAATATCAATTGAATAGATGTTAACTTGAAAACAGTTGCAAGGGACAATGTCAGCAATTATATACTGATAAAGAGATGAATTCAACAAGAAGATATAAAAATTACAAATATACATATATACACACACCTAACATCAGAACCACAAGATATATGAAGCAAATACTGACAGACTTAAAAGGAGAAATTGATGGTGATATATTAATAGTAGGAGACCCTAATACACCACTTTCAATAATGGATAGAATATGTAGTTAGAACATCACTAAGGAAACAAAAAAGTTAAGCAATACTCTAAACCAACTAGACCTAAAAGACTTATTTAGAACACTTCACCCCAAAAAACAAAATACACATTCTATTCTAGGATACGTGTATCATACTCCAGGATAGACCATGTATTAGTTCACAAAAGAAGTCATACATTTCATACATTGGAATCATATAATGTATCTTCCCAACCACAAAGGAATGAAGTTAGAAATCAACAGATGGAAAAATGGAAAATTCACAAATGTGTGGAAATTAAACAACATATACTCAACCAATGGGTTAAAGAAAAAATCACAAGGGAAATTAGGAAATACGGGGTAAATGAAAATGAAAATACAGTATACCAAGATTTATGGGATGGGGTGAGAGGGAAATAATCCAAATCAGAAAGTATATTAATCAGCCAAAGGGTTGCTGATGCAAAGTACCAGAACTCTGTTGGCTTTTATAAAGGGTATTTATTTGGGGTAGAAGCTTACAGTTACAAGGCCCTAAAGAGTCCAACTCAAGGTACCATAAAATGTACTTTCTCATCCAAAGTCTATTGCCCCCTGTGGATACAAGATGGTGGGCAATGTCTTTGAGGGTTCAGCCTTTTTTCTTCCTCTTAAGGCTCAAGGTCAAGCTTCTTCCAATTTCAGTTGTAAGCTGGCATAAGGTTTGTCTCTCTCCCTGGGGCTTGTTTCTTCTTGGCTCAGGTGCTCTGTTCTCTTCATAAGGTCAGCTGTAGACTGTCAAGCTCATCTCTCTTCCTGGGGCCTCTGACGTTTCTAATGAGCTGTCTCTCTTTCTCTGTTCTTCTTCTCTGTGTGTCTATGCCATGTTAAAGTCTTTTTTATCAGCTCACCAAGGGGGTGGGGACTCAGCCCTGCACGCCCTAATAATGTGGTTGAATCAAAGCCCTAATCTTAATTTAATAAAGTAAAGGTGAAATCTCTGAATGTAATACAATCAAAGGAGTATCATGTCCAGAGGAAAAGACCAGTTTACAAACATAATCAATATCTTTTTTTAGAATCACAAATAATATCAAACCACCACATAAAAGAAAGGGGGACGTTATTTCTGACTTCAATGAATGAAAAGGACTATAAGAGCAGATTACGAAAAACTGTATGCCAAAAAATGGATTATCCTAGACAAAGGAGATAAGTTCCCAGAAATACACAAATTACCTACACTGACTCAAGAGAAAGAGATCTCAACAAACCAATAATTAATAAAGTGATTGAATTAGTCATCAAAATCCTCCTAAAAAAAGAAAATCCCAGGACCAAACAGCTTCACAGAGGAATTCTAACAAACATTCCACAAAGTATTAATACCATTCCTGCTTAAACTCTTCCAAACATTAAAGAGAACACTTACAATTCATTCTATGAGGTCAACACCAACCTCATATCAAAGATACCACCAAGAAAAGAAAATTCCATATTAGTGTCTCTTAAGAACACAGATGCAACCATCATCAACAATAAAGTAGCATACTGAATCCAACAGCACATTAAAAGAAGTATGCACCATGACCAAGTAGTATTTAGAAGTATGCGAGGGTGGAGCAACATTAAAAAATCAATTAATGTAATATACCACATTCCAGAATAAAGGGGGTAAACCACAAGATCACCACAACTCAAGCAGGAAAGGCATTTCAAAAAATTCAGCCTCCTTCCTTGATAAAAACACTTAGAAAAACAGGAATAGAAGGAAACTTCCTCACCATGATAAAGGGCATATTAAAAAATCTCACAGCTAACATCCTACTTAATGGTCAAATCTTTCCCTCTAAGATCAGGAAAAAGACAAAGATTCTCACTGTCACCACTGTTATTCAACATTGTACTGGAAGATCTTGTTAGAGTCATTAGGCAGAAAAAGGAAATAAGGCATTCCAATTAGAAAGGAAGAAGTAAACCTTAATCTATTTGCAGATGACATGAACAGGTATACAGAAAATCCTGAAAAATGCACACAAGAAATCTCCTCAAGCTAATAAATGAATTCAGTGAACTGGGCTGGAGGGGGCATAGGTTACAAAATCAACAACCCAAAATCAACAGTGTTACTATACACAAGAAATGAATAATCAGAACTAGAAACAAGAAAAAAAATTTTACAATAGCAAGTAAAAGAGTCAAATACTTGGGAATAAATATAACCAATGATACAGAGGACTTATACATGGAAAACTACAAAAAATTACTAAAAGAAATCAAAGATAACCTAAATAAATGGAAAAACAGTTCATATTCATGGGAGATGAAATATTGTTAAGATATAAATTCTGCTGAAAGGGATTTACAAGCTGAATGCAATCCCATTCAAAACTGCAACAACCTTCTTTGCAGAAATGGAAAATCCAGTCAACAAATTTTCATGGAAGGGTAAAGGACCCTGAATAACTAAAGCCATCTTGAAAAAGAACAATGAAATATGAGAATTCACACTTCCCAATCTTAAAATGTAATACAGAGGATTGTGGGAAGATGGTGATGGACTAACAGGCAGAGTTGAATGCTCTCAAGAAAACAACAGAGAAAGAGCCAGAAGCTTTCCTAGGGACCTGCTTTGAAGGTCAGGAGACCAGGACAGTGCTATACAATTCCCAGGAGGGTGAGGGACAGAGAGACAACGATGACAAAAGGACAAAGTTGAGTTATCAAGCATGCATAGCAGACAGGAAGGGCTCTTCTGCCCCACCCCAAAAATATTAAGTTGGGGTAAAACACTCGGCTCACTGCAACCAACTGAGAGGGAAACAGACATCTTCCTGCATAGCAACTGTTTCAAGGGAAAAGGGAGGGGAGGCTGGGGTACTTTTCTTCAGTGAATTCAGCCAGCAGAGCGAGCTATGAATCTCTGATCTGAAGATTCAACACAATTTCACAAGAAAGCCAACACTAAAAACCTCCGTGGAAAGGTGTCCTGACTAGCACCATTTGCTGGCCAGTTTGGAAATTGCATAGACAAAAATTGTTCATGCTCTCTGTATCCAACCCCTGGGAGAAAATCTGTGCCCCACTAGGGAGTCCCTGGCACAACTGTGAAAACTTAAGGTGGACAATTTTAAAGACTGAGAATAAGTTGAACCAAATATCAAAGAAGAGTTGTGGGGAAGAAAAAAAAAAACAATATCCAAGAGAGAGAAATTAACCATCAGAGTAACATTCATCATGTTTAGACATGTTTATTCTAAACATGTTATATTCAAATGTTTAGACATCAGCAAAAAATTACAAGCCATACTAGGAAACAGAGAGATGGCCCAGCCAAAAAAACAAACCAAATATCCTGAAGAGATAAAGGATTTAAGACAATTAATCAGTGATAATCACACAACTCTCCTAAATCATGTCAAAAAAATTTAAAGAAAATATCATTAAAGAAATAAAGGATATTAGGAAGACACTGGGAGGGCATAAAGAACACTTCAAAGACTGCAGAGAAAAGCAGCAGACCTTATGGGAATGAAAGACATGATGGATTTTATTATAAATACATTAGAGGCACAAAAGAGCAGATTGGGATGGCTTGAAGACAGAATAAGTTATTTCAAAGACAGAACATCTGAACTGGAAAAGACAGGAGAACAGAAAGAGAATAGAATGGAAAAAATGGAGCAGAGTCTCAGGGAATTGAATGACAACATGAAACACACAAACATTAACATTATTGGTATCCCAAAAGGAGAAGAGAATGGACAAGGAACAGAAAGAATATTTGAGGAAATAATGACTGAAAATTTCCCAAACCTCATGAAGTATGTAAATATCAATATCCAAGAAGGACAATGTACCCCTAACAGAATAAATCCGAATAGACAAACCCAAGACACCTACTATTCAGAATGACAAATATCAGAGATGAAGAGAGGCTTCTGAAAGCAGCAAGAGAAAGCAAAGCATTACATACAAGGGAAGGTCAATAAGATTAAGTGCAAACCTCTCATCAGAAACCATATAGGAGAAGGAAAGTGGTATGATATATTTAAAGTACTGCAGAACAAAAACTGTCAGCCAAAAATTCTGTATCAAGCAAAGTAATCCTTCAAAAATGAAAGTTAAACAACATCTACACAATGGTGGAAATACTTGGAAACAACATAGCTGATAAAGGTTTAATATCCTGAATATAAAAAGAAATCCTCCAACTTATAAATAAAAAGACAAAAACATAACCAAAATATGGGCAAAAGACTTGAACAGGCATTTTTCTAACGATGATATACAAATGGTCAGAAAGAACATAAAAAGATGCTCAACATCATTAGCCATAGGGAAATGCAATTCAAAACCACAAGGAGATACCATTTCATACCCACTAGAATGGCTGCTATTTAAAAATTGGAAAATTACAAGTGTTGGAGAGATGTGGAGAAATATGAATGCTCATTTATTGTTGGCAGGAATGTAAAATGGTGCAGCCACTGTGGAAGACAGCTTGGCATTTCATCAGAGGGAAAAGTTTAGAATTACCATATAATCAAATAGCTACACTTCTAGGTATATATCCAAAGGAATTAAACGTAGGGGCTTGAATAGATATTTGCACACCAATGTTCATAACTGCATTATTCAAAACTCCCAAAAAATGGAAGCAACTGAAGGTGCTTCAACTGATGAATGAATAAACAAAATGAATATACATACAATGGAATGTTATTCAATCTTAAAATGGAATGAAGTCTTTATACATGTGACAACATGGATGAGCACTGAAGATATGTTGAGTGAAATAAGCAAGCCAGGCACCAAAGGGTGAACAGTGTATGATCTAACAGAAAGGAAATAATTAGAATAAGCAAACTAATACAGTCAATATCTAGAATATAGGTAACAGAGTTGGGATGGGGATAGGGAATAGAAGTTAAGGGAAATGTTTTGGTAATAGATGCTGGTGATGGTGAGCACAATTAACAGGACTAAAATATGTATCTGATTGAGGTTAAAAGGGGACATGTATGTTGTATATATCGTACTGGAATAAATTTTTTTTAAAATCCATGGAACTGCACAACACAGTGACTCCTTAATTAAACCAGGGCTTATAGTTAATAATACAGTGTCCTTTTATCAATTGTAAAAAATACACCATAGCAATGCAAAGTGTCAATAATACGGTGGTATTTTACTTTGGCAAAAGGCTGGCAATGCAAAGTACCAGAAATGTGCTGGCTTTTATAAAAGATATTTATTTGGGGTAAAAACTTGCAATTCCAAGGCTATGAAAAATCCAACTCAAGGCACTTTAAGAGGTGCTTTTCACCCAAATCAGCTTCCATGTATAGAAGCAAGATGGCAGGCAATCTCTACCCGTCCTTTGCCTTCCCCCTGGGATGTATCATCTCCCAGAGCTCAGCTGAGAGCAACCAGCCATAGAGTTTGTCTTTTACCAGGCCTCCTGTCTGAGCCTGAGCTGCTCCGCTTTCTGCCCAATTTCAGCTGCAAGCTATCAGGCAAATGTCTCATCTCTTCTCGGAGCCTCAGCTGCTTGAGCATCTGCTTTCTGTCACAAGGCAGGATCAAAACATGGCAGAGCTATTTTTTCTGTATCTATCCCTATGAGTCCGTTTATATCAGACCCAGCAAGGGGCGGAGACTCAACCTGAGTCACGTCTCACTGATATAGTACAATCAAAAGAAGTTCTCACACCCACAGGAGTGGATCAGCCTAAAAATAAAATCATTCTCAATTGGGGATTCATAAAACAATCTCAAATGGCCACACTCTACCCTCTTAATCCCCAAAAAACATGGCTTTCCATATGCAAAATACATTCATTACATCACAATATTCCAAAACATTAAATCATTTCAGTAGTAATGGTAAGTACAAAATTACATCAAAATCAGTTATAGGCATGCAGTTTGTCTTGGGGCAAAGTTGCCTTTGGCTGTAGACCTGTGAAACTTACAAAGCAAGTTACCTGCTTCCAATATACAGAGGAGAGACAGGTATAGAATATACATTTGCATTACCATAAGGATATTTGGAAGGGGAGGCAGGAAAAGTTACTGGTCCTAACACTTCTGAACCTGCAGGGCATATTCCACTTGATTTCAAAGTCTGAGAGTCGGTCTTAAAATGATGGTTTATTCTTATCCTCAGGGCCTCATGGGGGCCAACCCTTTCCACAGGCTTGCCCAATGTCCATTGGTTCTACCCTCTTCAAGCATCTGGATGGCATCTGAGCTCCAGACCCTACCCTCCAAGAACAATGGGGTGATGGCCACACTTTCCCCAATCTCTGGGGACAGTCTCAACCCCATTAGTACAGTGAGGTGGTGGCAACATCCTTCCTAATCTCTGGCATTCAGGCCCAGCCCCTTCAGAAGAGTGGGGTGGTGATCTAACTCTCATCAACCATAATGGAATGTGCCCCTCTGTCTCTGTAGCCAAACTCTCCTTGAACAACGGGCTGGAACATCCACTCTCTTCAAATGTCGAGGTAAACTCACGGTCTCCTTACACATGGGTGGGGTCCCTCACTTGGCTTGAGGAGATGTCTTAATTCCAGATCTCAGCTTCCAGGGTTTTCTGTGGGGAGCCACCCGCTGTGAGGTCTGTTTACAGCCTCTCACAACATGGCAGAGGTCACAAATCTGCCCTGTCATTTCCTTATTCTTCTCCTCCCTGCTTCTTTGTTCTCCCCCTCCCGCCACTACTCAGGTGACCACAGCAATACGCACGCGCAAAACGCGAAACTCCGCAGACCCGGTGCGAACTGTCGGCCAATCCCCTCCTTGGACGTCTGCCACCCACAAGACCAGCCTATCACCTATGTACACGTTCCCTTCCCTCTCTATATATTCCCATGTTCTACCCCCAATAAACGAGGCTTGATCAGAACCCAGTCTTGCCTCCATTCTTTGCTCGACTCCTGCCCCACCCCGCCTCTTCCCACAGGTCCCTGACTCGCCCCCGCCGGCTCAGGCAGTTTTCCTCTTGAAGTCATTTTCCTTCAATCTCTCCCCTCCCTCTCCCTGATAATGGTTTTGTTCATACAGATCTCACAAAAAGCTTGTTGGTTTAGCATATAAGAAACAGGGGTCCAAGCCATCAGACAGTAAGACTTTCCTCAAGTCCTTCCTGGATAACTGCATTTCCAATCCTGACTTACAAGTTCAAGTTTAGTTAATTCCTCAAATTTGGGGGTTTTCCCCTGGGGGCTTGTTTTCTGAAAGCTCAGAATTTCCAAAATCAGTCTCTGGATACTTTGTGCCTAACAATTCAATTCTAAGTTTATCTCTCTGCTCTCATACTTTGCTATAAGCTTCATGGAGAAGACAGTCTGCATTTTCAACATTTACCTTGGAAATCTTGTTAGTTAAACACCCAAGCTTGTCATTTTCAAATTCTGCCTTCCATCTCACATCAGGAGTCAATTTTGCTAAATTCTTTGCAACATTAAAACACTTATCACCTTTCCTCCAGTTTCCAATAATAGTTCCATCATTTCCTTCCAAGACCTCACCAGAAATTACCTAGGTCTATTCTATCAAGCATCTCACGATTCCTCCAAAAATAGCCCTTACTCATTTATAATACCACTCCAGCATTTTTGGTAATTGCAAGAAGCAAAACCCCACTCTATTGGTACCAATTTTCATTTCAGTTTGCCAAAAGATTGCAATACAAAGTATCAGGTATGTGTTCACCTTTGAAAAGGGTATTTATTTGGAGTAAAAGCTTACAGTTCCAAGGCCATGAAAAGTCCACCTCAAGGCATCGTAAGAGGTGTTTTCTCACCCAAGTCAGCTGCTGTATGTAGAAGCAAGATGGCGGACAATCTCTGCCTGGTTTCTGCCTTCCCCTCTGAGCTGTACTGTCTCCAAGGTCTCAGCTGAGGTCAACCAAGCACAGAGCTTGTATTAGTTTGCCAAGAGGTGCTGATGCAAAATACCAGAATTCTGTTGTCTTTTATAAAGGTTATTTATTTGGGGTAAAGCTTATGCTTACAAGGCCCTAAAAAGCCCAACAAAAGGTTGCTTTCTCACCAAAGTCACTTGCCACATTTGAAGCAAGACAGTCACTAATCTCTGTGTGTTCTCTCCTTCCTGGGCTGCTTCTTCTTCTTGAGACTCTGTGGGCCCAGCTTCTTCCCAATCTCAGCTTTAAGCTGGCATAGGGTTTGTCTCTCGGGACTTCCTATATCAGTTTTGGTTCTCTTCCCAGGGTCAGCTACAAACTCTCCAGCACATGGTTTATCTCAATCCCCGGGGCTTTAGCTGTTTGAGTCTTCTCCTTTCTATCACGTGGCAGGATCAAAAATTGCAAAATTCTCTCTTCTGGCATGTCTTCTTGAGTGAGTGTCTGTGTCTGTTCATGTCTGCCCACCAGGGAGCGGGGACTCAACCTGAGTCACTGTTTCCTGATATGGTCAAATCAAAGCCCTAATCTTAACAGGTAATTTAATCAAGGGCCCCTCAACTGAATCCAATATAATCAAAGGGTATTTCACCCAGAAGAATAGATATTTACAAATATAATCTTTCTCTTTTTGGGATTCATAAAATAATCTCAAACTGTCACACTGCTTGTTTCTCACCAGGCCACCTCTTTCAGGCTCAGCTAAGAACTGCGAGGTATACAGCTCATCTCTCTCTGGGGCCTCAGCTACTCGACCTTCTGCTTTCTGTTACAAGCAGGATCAAAAAATGGCAAAGCTCTTTTTACTGTGTCTGTCCAGGTGAATCTGTTTATATCAGATCCAGCAAAAGGGTGGAGACTCAACCTGAGTCACATCTCACTGACATAGATCACTCAAAAGAAGACATCACACCCACAGGAATGGACCAACCCACAAACACAATCTTTATCTTTTTGGAATTCATAAAATAGTGTAAAGCTGCCACAGGTGGTATATGGGAATACTGGATTTTATGCATGACTGTTCTATATATCCATTAATACTCTAAGAAAAAAAGTCAAGAATCCTTAATGGAGGTAGGTACCTTATAAGACTCTGATGGTCTCCTTCAGGGTATGCAACACCTCTTTTCCTGGGCACCTGACCAATAAATTGTCAAATATTAAAATAACCCAACTGAGAAAGTGCTAGACTTGCTAGGAATGAAGAGAGATTGTACACCAAAGAAGATCCTAACTAACACAGGAACTGGGAGAGTATGACGGGCTAGGAATGAAGAGAGATTGTACACCAAAGAAGATCCTAACTAACAGCAGGAACTGGGAGAGTGTGACTAGCAGAGGATCCTGATGGTGCTGGGTCAAAAGCTGGATAAGAGATAGTTTGTCAATTATGTGACATATAATTTAACACTATGGCAAGGGCCCCAGCATATGGTATTAATATGATACTGGGAGCACAGAAGAAGTGATGGGTTATATTAAATGAAATAGAGATGCCAGTCCTAACCAGGAAGATTGTAGAGGGAGGCATCAAAAAAGAGAAGTGGATATACAACCGGAAAATACACTGGCTATATTCCACAGAACTCAGAGGACATTCTATTTAGCAAGATGGTATAAATATACTAGTTAGGGGGGCATTAGTATTGCTGAAAATCTAACAGTGGCTGTTCTCTGTTGGCCCAGTCTAATGATAGAATATGCTATTCGAAAACTAAGAAATCCATTCTTAAAACTGTTCTGTCATGATACTGAGTCATTTAGAGATGGAACATCTGACCTTGGTTTATCATATAACCTTGTGACCAGATGCCCACAATGGGATCCACCAAATCACAAAGTCAGATGGGCGTAACAGAATTCAGTCATAAAATGGAGGTAGCTGATCTGGGATTGGGATTACACAGGTCCAGAGGGCACAAGTAAATTGCCCAAATATATGA
The DNA here is from genome assembly GCF_030445035.2 of Dasypus novemcinctus. Lineage (NCBI taxonomy): Eukaryota > Metazoa > Chordata > Mammalia > Cingulata > Dasypodidae > Dasypus > Dasypus novemcinctus. Next base: position 66,876,053 of record NC_080686.1, on the reverse strand, counting down.
CCCAGACTACCAAGTCACTTATCACTATTGTATCAATGCCTCTTTCCAAGCTCACAACTATTTATGACCAACCAGTTAAAGAAGGGGAGGTGATGAGGGGAAATCCTCCCAATAGGCAAAGATTCAGGGAGTGTACATGGTTATCTGCTCTTTTTTAATTAAAAATTTACTTTCCAACACACTAAGCAACAACTCTCTCACCTCTTCTCCCCGAATACCATGGTAACATCTAAGACAGTTTCTGTCTATGGTTTTCCCATTTCTATTTCATATAAGTCAAATCATATAATATTTGTCCTTATATGCCTTGCTTATATCGCTCAGCACAATGTATTCAAAGTTCATCTATGTTGCAGTATGTCCCAGAACTTCATTCCTTCTTAGGCTAAAAAATATTCCCTTGTGTTTATCCATTCATCTGTTGATGGACAGATGGGTCGTTTGCACATTTGGCTATTGGTGAATAATGCTGTTATAAAGATTGGACTCAAGTATTTGAGTCCCTGTATCCAATCTCTTTAGGTAAATACCTAGAAGTATAACTATCAGGTCATACGGTAATTCTATATTTAACTTCTTGAGGAGTTACCATAATGCTTTCCACATACTACTGCACCATTTTACATTCTTTCCAACAAGGAACTAGAGTGCAAATTTTTCTGCATCGTCTCCAACAATTGTTATTTTCACTTTTAATAGCACTCATCTTTGTGGTTGTGAAGTAGTTATCTCATTGTAGTTTTGATTTGCATTTTCCCAATGGCTAATGTTATTTAGCACCTTTTCCATATGCTTATTGGCCATTTCTGTATCCTCTTTGGAAAAATGTTCAAATCCTATACTCATTTATTAATTGAGGTGTTAGGGTTTTTCTTATTGTTGTAGGAGTTCTTTATATATTCTGGATATCAAGTCCTTATCAGATATATTATTGGCAACTATTTTCTCCCATTCTACAGGCTGCTTTTCATTTTCCTTAATGAAGTTTGCTGGAAAAAACTTTTCAATTTTGATGAAGTTCAATTTGTCTATTTTGTTTCTTTCCTTGTTCATATTTTTTGGTATCATATCTAAGAATCCATTCCAAATCCATTACCATGAAGATTTGTTCCTATGTTATCATCAGAGTTTTATGGATTAAGTTCTTTTATTTTATTAATATCTTTTAAGTTAATTTCTATATATGGTGTAAGGTAGAGGTCCGTCTTAACTCTTTTGCATGTGGATATCCAGTTTTCCCTACAGCTTTTTTAGAACTGACTATTCTTCCCATCAGAGGTACTTGACACCTTTATCAAAATCAATTAGCCGTAGATATGAGAGTATATTTCTGGATTTGCAATCCCATCCATTAGTCTATAAGTCACTTCTTATGCCAGTACCACATTGTTTTGATTACTGTAACTTTGTAGTAAATTTTGGAATCTGGGACTATGACTCTGACAAATTTTTTCTTCTTTTCAAATTGTTTTGGCTATTCAGGGTTCCTTGAAATTCCATATGAATTGAAGGGTTAATCTCTTCCATGTCTGCAAAAATGGTTTCTGGAATTGAGTTAGGGATAACATTGAATCTATTTTTCACTTTGGGCAGAATTGACAATTTAACAGTATTAATTCTTCCAATGCATGAACACCTTCTTTAGATCTGAATTTCTTTCAGTGATAGTTGGTAATTTTCAGTGTACAAGTCTTTTATATCCTTGTTTAATTTTATTCCTAGATATTTTATTCTTTTAGATGCTATTGTAAAAGGAACTGCTTTCTCTATTTCCTCTTTGGATTGTTCATTACTAATGTATAGAAACACAGTTGGATTTTTCATATTGATGTTGCACCCTACCACTTCACTGAATTCATTTGGTGACCCTAGTAGTTTTACTTTGGAATCCTTTGTATTTTCTATATGTAGAATCAAGTAATCTGCAAATAGAGATTGCTGTAATTCTTCCTTTCCAATTTGGATATCTTTTATTTCTTTCATTTCTTTTTCTTGTCTAATTGCTCTGGTTAGAACTTCTAAGACAATATTGATTAGCAATGGTGAACGTGTGGATACTTTTTTTTCTTCCTGATCTTAGGAGGATAGCTTTCATCACTGAGTATGTTATTAGATGTGGGTTTTCCATAAATGGCCTTTATGACATTGAGGAAGCTCACTTGTATTCCTAATTTCCAGAGTGTTTCAAGCATGAAAAGGTATTGAATTTTATCAAATACCTTTTCTGCATCTATTGAGATAATCATGTTTCTTTCTTTGTTCTATTTATGAGGTATCTTACATTGACTGATAGTCATATGTTGAGCCATACTTGCATTCTTGAGATAAATCCCTCATTATGGTATATAATCTTTTCACTAGGCTATTGGAATCCTTTTGCTAGTATTTGGTTAAGTATTTTTTGCATCAGTCCAAAATTACCACATTGTAAGAAGAAAAAAATAGCCCAAGTTAGAATATATATTTATGGACTCATAGGTAGTGGCAAATAGCTTACCTGGTTGTTCAGGACACAGGAAGAAAAGCCAGATTAGAAATTCAGGGACCAGGCATTCTCACATAGAGAAATGTAGATGGACTTATGGGGGTAGACTGAAGGTATGGATCTTTACATCGCACGTTGGTGTGTGTCAGATATCATCTGCTTAAAATGGAAACACTAAGTAACCAAGCAGACCAGATGAATTGGTCAATAGATGTCAGCCAGCCTCTGTCCTCACCAACCACACTGTTTTAGTTTCCTATATTCTGCTCAAAGCAAATATTTGAAATGCATCAAGTTAAACAATAGGACTTTATTTCATCATGGTTTTGAGGTCAGGAAATGTTCAAATCTAGGCATCATCAAGGCAGTGGTTTTCTTCCTGAAGACTGGCTGCCCAACAGTCCTTGGTTCCTCTATCAAATGGCAAGGCATATGGAAGTGTCTACTGGTTTCTCCCTTCTCTTCCAGGTTTCATTGATTTCAGCTCCTTGCTTCCATGGTTTTCTCTTCTCTAATTCCATTCTCTCATAAAGGATTCTGGGAATAGGATTAAGACTATCCTGATTGAGGTGGCCCACACCTTAACGAAAGGACCTACTTACAATGGGTTTACATCCACAGTATTGGATTAGATTTAAGAACAAGTTCTCCTGGGGCACATACAGCTTCAGACCACCACACCCACCAATTCCCATAAATGGAATAGACCATGGTGGCAGATAAGTAGGGCTACAACATGTGCCCAAAAGCATATTCTACCTCTCACCATGATTTATCCAGCTACTGCTCCTGCTGAATATTTGAGCTGTCAACCTAAGAAACCCCAACATGGTTCTATTCTTCAAAAAAACCAACATGATATTTAGCAATAAGTTGGCTGTAATAACAAGTAATTCATTCAAACAAGAATAGATATATATTGGGAAACAGACTTGGCCCAGTGGTTAGGGCATCTGTCTACCACATGGGAGGTCCGCGGTTCAAACCCCGGGCCTCCTTGACCCGTGTGGAGCTGGGCTGCGCTGATGCGCACGAGGAGTGCCGTGCCACGCTGGGGTGTCCCCCGCATAGGAGAGCCCCACGCACAAGGAGTGCACCCCGTAAGGAGAGCCACCCAGCGCGAAACAAAGTGTAGCCTGCCCAAGAATGGCACCGCACACACGGAGAGCTGACACAACAAAAAGAGACACAGATTCCCGTGCCGCTGACAACAACAGAAGCGGGCAAAGAAACAAGATGCAGCAAATAGTCACAGAGAAACAGAGAACAGACGGGGGTGGGGGAGAAATAAATAAATAAATCTTTAAAAAAAATAATAATAGATATATAGTCTTTTTTTTCTTTATTTTCTTTTAAATGTTACAATAAAAAAATATGAGGTCCCCATATACCCCCAACCCTACTCTTCCCACATCAGCAACACCTTCTATCATCATGGTACATTCAATGCACCTGGTGAATACATTTTGGAGCACTGCTGCACCACATAGACAGTGGTTTTCATTATAGTCTACACTCTCCCCCATTCCACCCAGTAGGCCATGGCAGGACACACAATGTCCAGCATCTGTCCCTGCAGCAACACCCAGGATAACTCCAAATCCTGAAAATGCGCCATCATATCTCTTCTTCACTCTCCCTACCATCAGTAGCTACCATGGCCACTTTCTCCACATCAATATTACAATATCTTCCCTTACTAATCACAATATACTCTATTCCTCCATCCTGTGGACCCTTGGATGGTTAAGCCTAGTCCCTCTCTACATCAAGAAGGGGCTTAGACTCCACATGGATGATGGATGCAATTCTCCTGCTTGCAGTTGTAGGCACTCTTGGATCCCTGGTGTGGTGGTTTATCTTCTTCACTTCCCTGTTAGCTGGCCAGGGTAAGTCCAATAAACCAGACAGTAGGAGATGGAAGTCTGCTGAGGCTCAGGGCCTGGCTGTCACATGGATAGTCCAGAGATTCAGGTCTCCTGAGTATACACCAACCCAAACGCAACCACAGGTCCGGTAAAAGTAACAGAAGAGGCATGTGCAGAAAGGTCTTATCTGAGTCCAACTCCATCACACTCAGGAAAACAAATTCCAAAGTAGGGCCAACTGACATGGCCCTGAACTCCAAAGCCATCTGCCATGACAATAGAACCTGTGCGTCTCCGTAGCCCCCTGGAGAATCAGGACCTGGGTTTCTATCTACTTTGGCTATCTCTGGTACCCTGCAGAGGCATGCGTAATCATAATCCTCTGATGACCACCCAACTCTTTTGGAGACTCATAGCCATATAAACTCATTTGTCCTTTCCATTTCCCCCTCTTTTCGAAGGTCAAAAAGCAGTTTTTAACACCTGATATTACATGTAGACTAAGATATTCTGCTGCTCTGATTGACCCTTTTATTCAAGGTCTTTTTCTAGTTACATCATCAGCTGGTGCTTGGTAGTAATCCCTCAGTGCCAGTGAGGCTCATCCTCGGGAGTCATGTCCCATGCCACGGGGAAGGTAATGCATTTACATGCCGAGTTTGGCTTAGAGAGTGGCCACATTTGAGCAACATGGAGGCTCTCAGGAGGTAACTCTTAGGCATCCTGCAGCTCTAGGCCTAGTTCATATTTCAGGCATACAGGCTCATAATCAGAGTCATCAGTAACAAGGTCTCATTGTTGGACAATCTATCTTTATTGGTCTTTGCCATTGCACTTGGGGGATTGTTGCTGTTCCATTGGGAATGTGATAGAGCTCCCCTGGCTAGGAACTGAGCATTCTCTCAGTTGTCGTTTTTAACTGAAAACACTATGAAACTATCCAAACATTTTTATGTACCTTGTATACATGCCCTGGAGAACTTCCTCCCAACCATGTGCCCCGTATCAATAACACCCCACACCAGTGTTCCTCCCTGCCATAGTTGAACCTCTCTGTAGTCCAAAACTTCTTTAAAAGAGGAAGCCTAATATATTGCCAGGTTCCATTAATAGTAAAATAGAATGCAGTGATGGGTTTAAAAGTTGGATATAGAATACACAGTAATTTAGAAAAATTAAAGGAAAAATAAACTGGGATATTAAAAAATGAAAAAATGAAAAAGCTTTATTTTTGACATTTTGCCTTTCATCACTGCTATAGGTGTTGCCCTGTATGTACAGTGGCAAGGCAATTTCTTCCATTTCTTCCTCAGTGTCTACATCCTTCCTTTTTTTTTCTTCTAATTATTAAGTTTGTCTTCACATAAGTTTTAGATCACAGTAATTCTTATAAACAATATATGGTACTCCCACATATCCAACATCAAACCCTTTGTTCCTTCCCCAGAAATGATCTTTTTACATATTCATATTATATTTGCTGCATCTAATGTACAGATATTGAAACAACAGCTTTCAAACATGGTTCCATTTGAGTTTACATTATGGTTTATATTTTTGACTATACAATTTTCTGAATTTTTAGTTATCTTATGTTTTACATTATGGTTTGCATTTTAGCCTATACACTTTTATACAGTTTTGGTGTAATTTAACATGTCCTATATCCATCATCGCATGATCTGTGGAACACTTATACTGCCCCACAGTTACACTGATTCCATCTATTCAGCACCTCTTTCCTTCTCCCCTCAGGGCCCACCACGACAATCAATCTTCATTACTTGAAGGACCATATTCAAAGACACTTGCAACAATGTTGAAGGCTTGACATGTTTGACTGCCCTAACCCATTGGGAGCCACCAAATCTCTTGAGAAATACAATTCTCTCTGTTTGAGAACATAAGTCCTCCCCAGGATGTGAGTATACCTTCACTCCCATTGTATGGATCTCCACCCAATGATATAACCCACTATGAAAAAATGAACACTCACACACTCCCTAGAGCTTGCCCTGTGTCAGATGCCTCCCCTTAAGCAACTTAAACAGGTAACCTTCCGTATTATGTTTTCTAAAGAGTTTTCTCTACATTATAATTTCAACCACTTACCTGACAATCTCCTATGTTCAAATGCTCCCCCCACCCTCCCCACAATTTCGTGGGCCATCTGACCCATCCTCCCAAGCCCACAAAGCCCAACCTAAAGGTAGCCCTATGCCCCCATTTTTTTACCCTTCCCTGTACAAATACTTACCTCCAGTTTTTCATAGATTTCACCGATGTAGGTGTCAGCTTGCAATCTTCCTCTACCCTCAACTTCCTTGAAGTTTATCATCCAGTCTCTAGCTCTCTAAGACAGCTTGGTTTACTTCATATCAGAGAGGCCATGTAGTATTTGTACTTCAATGCCTGGGTTGCTTCACTCAACATAAGGTTCTTTCATCCATGTTATCACATGTGTTTGTAGTGTATTTGTTCTTATAGCTGAGTTGTATTCCACTGTATGTATATGCCACATTTTATTTATCCCTTCATCTGACGATGGGCATTTGGGTTGATTCCAACTTTTGGCAACCGTGAACAGTGCTGCTATCAACATTGGTGTGCATATATTGGTTTGTGTTCTTGTTTTCAGTTCTACTGGGTATATACCCAGCAGTGGAATTGCTGGGTCATATGGCAAATCTATAGCCAGTTTTTTGAGAAACCACCAAACTGTGCTCCAGAATTGCTGGATCCTTCTGCATTCCCACCAGCAGTGGATGAGTGTTCCCATTCCTCCACATCCTCTCCAACAACTGTAGTCTTCTGATTTTTTGATAGCTGCCAGTCTTATGGGAGTAAGATGTATCTCATTGATGTTTTGATTTATATTTCCCTAATAGCTAGTGATTTTGAGCATTTTTTCATGTGTCTTTTAGCCATTTGTATATCTTCTTCAGAGGTGTCTGAGGACCAGAGTCACAGATTTGGCACACAGATTTGGAAGTTAAACAACACACTCTTAGGTAAAAAGTGAGTCAAGGAGGAAATCTCAAAAGAAATTAATAATTACCTTGAAAATAACGAAAATGATAGCATCACATATCCAAACTTACGGAATGCAGCAAAGCAGTACTGAGAGGGAAATTCATAGCCATAAATTCAAAAATCAAAAAAGAAAAGCTAAAATTGAAGAACTAACTGCACACTTGAAGGAATTAGTAAAAAAAACAACAAACTAACCCAAAAGGAAGAAGAAAGAAAGAAATAACAAAGATCAGAGCAGAACTAAACAAAACAAAAAATAAGAAAGCACTTGAAAAAAATAAACAAAACCAAGAGCTGGTTCTTTGAGAAGATCAATAAAATCGACAAACCCTTAGCGAGACTAACAAAGAAAAAAGAGAGAAGGTGCAAATATGCAAAATAAGAAATAAGAAATAAGACAGACACATCACTACTGACCCCACAGAAATAAAGACTATCATAAGAGGATACTTTGAAAAACTGTATTCCAACAAGAAGGACGATATAGAAAAATTCCTAGAAACACATAAGCAGCCTACATTGACAAAAGAAAAAATTGATGATCTCAACAAACCAATCACAAGTAAAGAGATAGAATCAGTCATTAAAAACCTCCCAACTAAGAAGAGCCCTGGGCCAGACAGCTTCACAGGTGAATTCTACCAAACATTCTGGAAAGAACATCAATCTTGCTTAAACTCTTCCAAAAAATCAAAACAGAAGGAACATTGCCTAACTCATTCTATGATGCCAACATTACTCTGGTACCAAAGCCAAACAAAGACACCACAAGAAAGGAAAGTTACAGACCAATCTCTCTAATGAACCTAGATGTGAAAATACTCAACAAAATACTTGCTAATCGTACTCAACAACACATTAAACAAATTATACACCATGTGGGCTTCATTCCTGGTATGCAAGGATGGTTCAGTCTAAGAAAATCAATTAATGTAATATACCATATAAACAGATGGAAGGGAAAAAATCACATGATCATATCGACAGATGCAGAAAAAGCATTTGACAAAAACAGCACCCTTTCTTGATAAAAACACAGCAAATGATCAGAATAGAAGGAAACTTTCTGAACATGATAAAGAGGATATATGAAAAACTCACAGCTAACATAATTTACAATGGTGAAATCCTAAAATCTTTCCCTCTAAGATCAGGAACAAGACAAGGATGCCCACTATCACCCCTCTTATTTAACATAGTCTTAGAAGTACGTGCTCGAGCACTGAGGCAAGAACCAGACATAAAAGGCATCCAAATTGGAAAGGAAGAAGTCAAAATTTCACTATTTGCAGATGATATGATCCTATACATAGAAAATCCTGAGAAGTCTACAACAAATCTTCTAGAACTTATAAATGAGTTCAGTAAATTCGCAGGTTACAAGATCAATGCGCAAAAATCAGTACGATTTCTATACACCAATAATGAACAATCTGAGGAGGAAATCAGGAATCAAATACTATTTACAATAGTAAATAACAAAATCAAATACCTAGGAATAAATTTAACTAAAGATATTTTTTAAAAAAAGATGTGAAAGACTTATAAACAGAAAACTACACAACACTTTTCAAGGAAATCAAAGTAGTGAAAACAGCATGGTATTGGCACAAGGATAGACAAATTGACCAATGGAACCGAATTGAGAGTTCTGATATAGATCCTCATATATACAGCCATATGGTATTTGACAAGGCCACCAAACCCTCTCAAGTGGGAGAGAATGGCCTCTTCAACAAATGGTGCCTGGAGAACTGGATATCCATACGTGAAAGAAAGAAAGAGGATTACCAACTCACAATTTAAACAAAAATCAACTGGAGATGGATCAAAGACCTAAATATAAGAGATAAGACCATAAAGACTTTGGAAAGCAATGTTGGGAACCATCTACAGGACCTTGTAATAGGAAATGGTTTCATAAACTTCACACCAAAAGCACAAGCAGCAGAAGAACAAATAGATAAATGGGACTTCCTCAAAATTAAAGCCTTCTGCACCTCAAAGGAGTTTGTCAAGAAAGTGAAAAGAGAGCCCACACAATGGGAGAAAATATTTTGTAACCACATATCTGATAGGAGACTTATATCTTGCATATATAAAGAACTCCAATAACTCAAAAATAAAAAGATATGTAGTCTTTGTATAAGTTTGTCTTCCTTACCCAAAATGCTTCAGCAGGCACCACTATATATGTGCTTAACAGAATCCCTGCTTTAGCTACATGGGGTACCATGTAATTTACTTCAGACCAAGAAGAGGAAATATGTCTCCTTGGTAGTGGTAATGTAGTGACCACATTACCACTGATCTTACCACATACCATGCCACCCAGAATCTTTTTGCCTAATATAGTTGTAGAGTGCCATCTTAAACATGAAATTGAGACCATAGTTTGAAATGGACACCCTTCAAGAAAAGGACACTATCCTTCATGATGTGGTATACTCCTTAAATCAACGATTACCATATGGTCTGTGCCTCCAGTAGATAGAACATACAGGTCCAGGAATCAATAGGTAGAAGTAAAAGTGTACTTCTTAACCATTACTCCCAGGTGAGATGGCTGCTGTAAAATGTGGGTAGCAGGACATGTCTGACACTAAGGATATCCACTGGAGAATCTTTTATTATTTTCAAGTCACATTACAACTGTAAAAGAAAAACCGTGATAAGGACATGATGACAAGGGGCTCAGACCCCCATCTGAGGCAATCTACCAGGCAAATCATCTATATCAACAGAAGTTTAAAAAAAGGAAGTTTTAAGTGCCAGATATGGCCACAGGACCAACTGCAGTGGTAGCAACCATAGCCCTCCTCTTATAAATCTTCCAAGAAATTGTGAACACAGAATTCTGGAGTACAAGTGCCTGGCTATTGTATACTTAATTGTCAGGGACCATCAGCTCCTAATGGTGCAAAGCATAGACAACGATGCACACTATTGATGACCTGGCCAAATCCTGTTTACCAGGCCATACACCCACACCTCAGCTGCTAAAAAGGTTAGCTGTTAATTGCTCACAAGCGCCCCTCTCCCCCAAAGAAATATGCTCAAATGATGAAAACCTTCTCATCTAGAAGGGTACTCCCATCCCAAGAATGGATCTTAGCCAGCACATGATGAATACAGGTGTACAAAAATCTAGCCTTCTTGACTCAAGGAAGAGCGATAGTAAAGAATGATTTATGATCAATCTCCCATCCCCACGGATTGATTTGCTTAGCTGAGACCACATCCTTGTTCAGCTTTTTCGTACCTCTTATCATTTCACTCAGTCCGTTATAGTTTGTTTTGGTGTTGTCATTTATTTTTTCCTTAAGAGCACACCCTCAATAAATCAAATGCACTTGTATTCCTATCTCAGGCCCCACTTCTAGGCAATTACACTATGATACTTCCCTTCCTTTCTTTAGTATAAATTCTAATACTAGAATTTTCAGTTGCAAGATAGCAAGAAGCAAATAGATGTTAAGGTATTTAAATATCAAGATTCTGACTTTTAGTTCTCAGGCTCCATATTCACAAACACTTAATAAAAATGAAATACGAGACGAAGTCATAAGCAAATGACTTTTCAATTTCGACAAAATCAAGGTGAAACCGAAGGCCTAGTTTAATAATGGTCCTTGTGAGCACAATTTTACATTATAATGTCCTGAAATGTCACAGGTAAGTATAAATTCTACAAGAATAGGGACGTTGATTGCCTCACTGTCTTGTTCATCACCTTCCTTTCAGTGCTTAGAAAACTGTAGGTACTTAACAAATATTAGTTGAAAAAATAAATAAAAAGTACTTTATAGCTGTCTTTATACAAAATAGATAGTTTTTAATGTTTCCAATGAAGAAGATTATGTACATTCAGTGTCCTAGAAAAGAACTTAAAAAAATTTAATAGCTAGGCCAGGGTCAAGTTCAAGATTAAAATTAAAAGATACAGCTAAGTTTTTATCAAGGGTTGTACAAATCCCAAAAGATTTAGAAAATAAAGAGAATATGCACCAAATAATATTGTAGAAGAAAAAGGTCAGATAGTATTTCCAATATTGTATAAGATAAAACAAGAAAAAGAGAAAAGCAGCAAAAGATAAGCTCAGAGAAAATATAGAGACATGTTAACTATCCAAATGCCATTGCCAAAATCTTTATAATGAGGATACTGTATTAATACTGTATGACTTAGTAATAGTAATGATTAACTAAGATAATATAAGTAAAAGTATCAGTTAATTCTAAAGCATCATATAAATTTTTGTATTAATAATTGCTCTCTTTTTCAATAATTTTCAGTACTAGATCAATGATAAAAGTTCTTCCATTGCTAGAACAACAATAAGCCTATACTAGAATAACAGTAAGTCTACTCTAGTCCATTATCCATTCTCCAATTCTGAGAATTCTGTGGTGATGCCCACTCCACCTCTAATTAAGGGGAGGCTTAGATCCCATGGGGCAGATGGATGGGACTATCTTGCTTGAAGTCATAGACTCTCTGTTCCTTGGCATGGTTGTTGCCCATCATCATCTCCTTGTTAGTTGTCCTGAGTGAGACCGATATACTGGAGAGTAGGTGTTGTAATTCTGTTAAGATTCAGAGCCCAGCTGTCACATGGACAGCCCAAAGATATAAGTCTCTTGGAAATATGCCTATCAACTCTAGTACTGATTATAGGTTCAAATAAAGAACAGAAGAGCCATGTGTAGGAAAACCACAACTGAGTCCAACTCTGTCACACTGGGGAGCATAAATTCCAAAGGAGGGCCCACTGGCAAGGCACCTAACTCCTGAGCTATCTGCCCTGTCTATAGTATATGGATGTCTCCAGAGCCCTCAAGAACCCTGCTATATGAGGCAATATTTACTTTGGTAGTCAATAAGATCCTACTAAGACATGCTTAAGTGTAACCTCTAGAATGACCTCAGAACTCACTTTAAAGTCTCTTACCCATATAAATCCATTTGTCTTTACCCTTCACCCGTTTTGGTCAAGGTCTTTTTCTAGTTCCATTGCTAGTTGGTGCTTGGTAGTAATCCCTCGGTGCCAGGGAGGCTCATCTCTGGGAGTCATGTCCCTCACCAGGGCGGGGGTTGGTGCAGGGGAAAGCAATGCATTTTTATGCTGAGTTCGGCTTAGTTAGAGGCCACATTTGAACAACAAGGAGGCTCTCCAGAGGTAATACTTAGGCACAATACAATACTAAGCTAAGACCCAATTTCAAAAGTAAAGGTTCATAAGTACATCAATATCAAGGGCCTGTCAATGGTTCATCCTCCTTCACTAGTCACTGCCCCTGTACTCGAGGGATTCTTGCTATACCATTAGAGAATATGGCAGAGCTCCCCAGGATGGGAATTCAATATTCTTTTGGTCATTGTATGAATCTCCACCCACTGTGAGAATGCCCCATGAATACATTAACACATTCATATGCCCCAGGTGAACCTCCTCCCATTCATCCCTCATCACTGATACCTGCACCAATGATCCTCCGCTGCAACAGTTGTAACCATTCTGTGATCCAAAACTTCTTCAAAATTGAAGCCAACAAAATAACCAAATACAGTTAACAAGAAATGAAATAATGATAGTTTTAAAAATAACAAAATACAAAAATCATTTTTAATTTTTGAAATAAAAAATATAAAATTAAAAAAAATTTTTTTGACATTATGTCTTTCATCACTGTGAGATCTGTTGTCTTGTATGCACAGTGACATTTTCTTCCATTTATCCCCCAGTGTCTTTTTTTTTAGGGCACTGGATGTGGGGGGCAAGTGGGACAGAGCACACCTAGGGCAGACTTTTAGGGAGTGTGTTAGTGTTCATCTTGTCATAGTGTGTTGTATCAGTGGGTGGAGACTCACACAATGAGCAGGAAGGTATTGGACTCTCATCCTGGGAAGTCCTTCTATGTTCTCCAATAGGGGGGCGAGAGTCTTTTGAGAGCATAGGCAGTAACTAATAGGGGAGGACAGGCCAGTATGTCAAGCCCTCAGTGTTGTTGCAAGTAACTATGAATCCTGCTGTTTGTTTCTGTTTTTTTTCAGGAGGCACCTGGAATGGAACCCACCACCTCCCTGTGGGAGGCAGGCACTCAATTGCTTGAGTCTTACAGGTCCCTGAAAGGGATTTAAAAAGAGCAACCAAGTGAATAACTGAAGAAATGTTCTCTTTTAAAAACTAACTTATATTGAGTTAATGGCCAACAAAAAGAATACTTTAGAAGAAAAGCATAAGAAAAGGCAGAAAAATTAAAAAGTAGATAATTTCAATGTGTGGAAACGGTAAAAATAGACTAGAAAATAATCTTGATTTTTTTTTTAGGCGAAAAAATACTGCAAAATGTTCAAATTAAATAAATAATAAGGGTATTGGCAATTTACCACTTTTGAGGGACAAAAATAGACAAAACACAAAAATTATAAAGAAAAATTACTAACAATCAAAGTGATTTAATTTTTTAAAAGATATTTTTAAGAGCAAAGTACATTGTTAAAAGAAGAGTAAGGCTGAGATAAGTTTTCCACCTAAAGATTTTTTTTAATAAGAAATTTGAAAATTAAATAAAGTCCAAGAAGAGATTCATAATCAAGCTTCAAAAGTTACAATACATATCTGGGACTGACAATTCAATTTGAGCATAACTAAAGAAAATATCTTAAGCCTTAAGTGAAAAATGGAAATTTAATAAGACTAAATTCAGTGCAATATTTTCCTATTCTTTTTATAATACTAGGGACTAGAGGCAGCTAACCATACTATATATACATCATGCTTGTAGATGTTACCTTATAAAAATTGGTGAAAATAATAAAAAATATACAAAGAAAATGTGTCTTAAAGGGAATGAAAACCCAAATCATGCCAAAATAGTGATTTTAGTCATAAGAATCATGAATTTTGTGTAAGATTTTATGAAATTATAAAATAAGGCAAATCATTATTAATGAATATGGTAGAAACGAATGCTATGAGAAATAATAAAGTAGCCCTGACCATGGTTATGGTAAGGTATTATAAATGGTCAATATGCACTATTACTTTCAAAGGAAAAAAAATTACTTAGGCACCTATAGACCATTGAGTAAAACCACAATTATTCAAAAATTGTATGTCTATCACATGTGTAAAGTAAGGGGAAGAAGTCTAAAATACACAGAAAACATCAACCACATAGCCTTCCTTTAAATTGAAGTAAAAGCAATCATTTGTCCACTGGAAAATAAATTACATTTAAGAAATCAAGAACATTGAAATTGTGGTTTTAAAGAATTATCAAAAGCAGGTACTGAAAAAGAAGCACTAAATTCTCATGAAAAGAAGAAAATGTAATGATTTATTCTTGACTGATAATTAGAAGGTAAATGTTTTCTAAATGTTTAAAAAAATATAACAACCAATGGAATTGAAAATAGGATAATATGATATTATGATATTAACCAATGCCAAGATGAAAAGCAATTTTATGTTTTCCTGTTGGTTTAACCTTTTAGGTAGGCAATTTGACAACAGTAGGGGGTGTTAGAAAATTTGATACATTTTGACCCAGGAAATCATTCAGAGTAAAATCTTGAAAAGAATAAAAAGTGTACTTAATAATGATGATAATAATAACTACTATTATTAAATATTTATTATTTGCTAGGCTATATTCTAAATGCTTTACATATATTACTTCATTTAATCTTCATAACATTGCCACATTATTAATTTTCAGTTATATTTAAAATTATAAAACCAAAAGCATTCGCTAGTAATATTTTTATATTTTTCTCAATCTTTTTTCAAAGAATTTTTTATGTTAAAAAGAAATAAAAACCATATCTTTATTTTTTTTTCACTTGATATGTTAGAGGAAGTAAAAAAGCAATATTCTATATCAAACCACAAAAAGAACAATGGAAGTCAATAGAAAACTTGGTCTAAATACCTCAATAGCATATATTTTTGTTTTGTTTGTTTAATTTTTACCTCTATTATAATTAATTGTACTAGATGTTAATGTTCATCGAGGATAAGTATATGACATAAAATTCTTTCTCAACACTAATCCTCAAATGTCTACAGGTATATAATCAAATACAACTACAGATATGATTCAAATATATTTGGTGGAAGCAGGTTGAGAATTTTCAACAGATGCTTTCAGACTCCTGAAACAGTAGAACCATCTGTAAGATTTTGTGGATAAAGATGTTCAGCTAATTGGGTTAACAAGGTTGACCTGTATTTCTATAGCTAAAGGCAGATTAGATGGAGCACCATCAGGCTGCAAAGACTGAAAATCTTACTATGATTCACTTGCTTGCATTTTGTTGCTAATAATGAAGATTTATACCAAGAGAGAAAATTGTCAAGTCTAGTTTTTCAATTGTTTGACAATAAAGATCCAAAGAAAATAGATAATAGATAAGGTAACATCATGTATGAGAGGGAAAAAATTGGGAAATATTATTCTGAGGTAGAAAGAAAGGTAATAATTTAAAATATGGAAGCAACATTTAGAGATTTAACACTTATCATTTCTAAAGATAGGAGCAAAAATAAATTCATGTCCTGACAGAAGGGTATGGGTGTAGAAGGTATACTGTGGTAACTATATAATTGGGAATAAATTAATAGTAAGTATCTAGATGAACCCAGGGAACCTAATTTATCACTACAGAATACACCATTTTTCTTTGGCAATTCTCAGCAATCAAAAGACTTTATCCATGAAGATGCTAGACCTTGTGTTCTTTAATGCCTGCTCTAAAAAAAGTACACCTGCTAATCCTGCCTCTTCAAAGCTCTCGTTCCTTCACTAAAATATAGGGGAAGTTTTACAGACCATCTTGTTTTGGTATTAATAAGTAAACAGAAAAAGAAAAGTCTGCTGTGAGCACAACCATATATTTATTTTTGGGTATATTTTTCTCAGATTAAAAAGTGCACCTCCCAGCAGAAGCTATGGTTAAAACTTTACAATTATTTATTTCTAGTAAGTTTTACTCTTGAACCATTTCATTACCAACTATGAGTACACTGAACTGTTATTGCATAAAACCTTGTTCGAAAACACTGACATTCGCTCTTAAAGTTGAACATGTGAATGGAATATATCCAAAAAGACATACGAATGGAATATATCCAAAAGGAGACTGCATAAGAATGCTGATAACAGCACTTTAACAACAGCAAATACTTGGAAACAATCCAAATGCCCACCAGTGGGAAACTGGATTTAAAACTGTGATATGGTCACACTATGGAACATCATAGAGCAGTCAAAATAATAAACTACTACAACCCATAACAATAAATATATATTTTAGCAAATCTTTAGTAAAAAAAAAAAGAAAGAAAGAAACTGAGTGAAAACAATGGAATTATATCTTCTTATAAAGATAAAGCAAAACTGTGTTTTAGGAATACATATATATGTAAGAAATCTATATAAAAAGGAAAGCAAATCAATGATGAACTTGGGCTTCTAGATGATGGTTGTCACAAAATGGACAGGTTAAGAAGATGGGAAAGGATAAAACAAATGGTTAGGTATGTTCTATCTCTTATTTGGAATGGTAGTTTCATGGATTTTTATTACATTATAATAAAACAACTACAGGCTCCAATATAGCTACTATAAGGACCTAGTGTAAGATTTTCCCTCTTGCGATAAACTACAAAACTGGAAGAATATAAGAAACAACCGGGAGGCGGACTTGGCCCAATGGATAGGGCGTCTGCCTACCACATGGGAGGTCCACGGTTCAAACCCCAGGCCTCCTTTACCCGTGTGGAGCTGGCCCATGCACAATGCTGATGAGCGCAAGGAGTGCCCTGCCACGCAGGGGTGTCCCCCACATAAGGGAGCCCCACATGCAAGGAATGCGTCCTGTATGGACAGCTGCCCAGCACAAAAGAAAGTGCAGCCTGCACAAGAATGGCGCCGCCCACACGGAGAGCTGACACAGCAAGATAGACACACCAAACAGAAACACAGATTCCTGGTACTGCTGATAAGGATAGAAGCCGTCACAGAAGAATGCAAGGCGAATGGACACAGAGAGCAGACAACTGGGGGGGGAGGAGGGGGAATAAATTAAAAAAAGAAAAAAAGAAATAACCATTTAGACTATTGAAAAAGACAAAAGGCTATGAATCTTGAGAAAAAGGAAGTATAGAAGGTAAGCTTCACATTCACACCAGCTTTCTGCCTGGAAACAATTTCACAACTACAATATGAGGAATTGGAGCCCAAGCAGAGTCTTTTACACATACTCCAGTGTTAAGACAGCGATTAGAATTCAGGTTTATTTAAGCAGCTAGAATTGCAAGGCAGATACTCAAGAGACAGTTGCTGCAGATAACAAGTTCCAGAAATAGGCACAGGGGGTTTACTCGAATGCCTGCCCAAACCAGAAGACACACACTAGCACAGTCTGTGGAGCTTGGTAGATTGCATCTCCTGAGAGATGAAAGTTAAAGAGAAATTACAACAGGCACATAATACTATCATGATCTCTTGCCAAGAGAGCATGGAAAAATATTTGTGAAAAGTCCAGGGCATTTAGTTCTAGCACCAGAGAAGTGATGCATTAGGAATATGAAACCAGAGCACAAGAGTAAGTATTGTGCCTTATGACAAAAGAAGAAGGAAAAAATACTGTCTTAACAAAACCTAAAACCAAGCTTTTATAAAACCAAGGTGAGCCTCCTTAGTTTAACTGCCCTACATAATAAAAACAATGATGGACTAAACAATTCAATCAAAACAACAGTGACCCTGAGTGGAAAATAGGATATATTCATATGCTGTTTAAAAATATATATATATATATTTCACAACAATTACAGGGTATACTTATTGAGAAGACATAATAATTATAAGTATTTATGCATCCAATAACACAACATAAAAATTCCATGAAGCAAAAAATGACAGAACAAATACAAGAAATAGACAAATACACAATCACAGTTGGAAGTTTTAACATTCTTCTCTCAGTAAATGATAGAAAAACAAATAGAAATTAGTAAAACTATAGAAGATTTGATGGATGATCAGGATTAATCAAAACTGACCTAAATGATTATTTCAACACAATACCAAACTATTATAAATAAACATTCCATTCAAGGATATATGAAAATTTCACCAAAATAAACCATATACTGGGCAAGAAAAATAAATCTCAAAAATACCAAGTGATTAAAATCATGGAGTTTATTATCTGACTATAATGGAATCAAACATTAATCAATTCAGAAAAAGAAAACACCAAACACCTCAAATATTTTTAAACCAAATAACACACACTTCTAAATAACCCATGGTATAAAGGAAAAATCAAAAGGAAAGTTATAAAATGTTTTAAATTAAACAATAATGAAAACATACCAAATGTGTTACGCAACTGAAGCACTATTTAGAGAAAAATTTTAAAGCTTTAATTAAGGATATTAGAAAACAAGAAAAGATTAAATTTAATGATTTAAGCTTCCTACCTAAGCTAGGAAAATAAATAAAAATTAAATCCAAAGAAACAAATGAAATGAAATAATGAACAAATATCAGACATATCAGACTCAAAAACCAGACATACAACAGAGGAAACTAGAGCAAAAACTTAGATCTTTGACAAAAATTAGTAAAATTTTAAAGCAGTATTAATAATAATCAAGGAGAAAATGCTGATTATAATATCAGGACTGAAAAAGCAGGTATCCCTATGGACTGAACACACATTAAATAATGAGCTACTATGAGCAACTATAAACTAAATTCTACAAATTAAGATATAAAGGCAAATTCTTTCAAAATTTAAACTTTTTAAATAGTGAAAAATATGTTTTCATTGCTTCAAGACAGAACTAATTACACTTAGTTAAGTTCTTACCATTTAATCATTAGTGTAGTATCAAAATACTGGCAAAAAATTGTTATTGGATTTCACTGTATTGCTCAAAATTTTTCTTGGAGATATTTTTGCAGTAGTTTTTATTTAAGTAGAAATTCACTCTTTCAACAAACATCTATTTAATGCCTAATACAATGAGTCAATGCTAATAAAAATGTACAACAAGGGATACAGGCTTTGTATTATGCAACCATCTATCTTCTACCAGTTCTTGTCCCATTACCTTGTACAAAATAGGCCCATAATAAATATCTGTTGAATCAGTGAAATGCTATTTCTAATTGATTATGTCATAATTCATTGCACAGAAACGTTTCTAAAATACATAAAAGACTTTATAAAATATAATTGTCAGTATTGCTAAAATATAGCCATTGTGATTTAATGTGATTGAGACAGGCTGTTATAAAACTAATACATTGTACCAAGGACATTCATTCTATCCTGTTAGGATTATTTGGCTTGTGAAAAAAATCAAAATCTACCAGAATAACAGCAGAAATAGATGGAATAAGAATCTCACATGAGAAAATCCACCTTTCTAGTAGCTCAGCAATTTTTTAAATTGCCTAGCTTTTTTTAACTTAATGTCATGTTTTTGAGAAAAATATTAGGATTTTTAAATTTTATTTTTTATTTCTCTTCCCTCCCTCCCCCATCCATTAGGCCAAGTCCACTTCCCTGACTTTTTAAAATGTCAGTAAAATATGACATTCTTATTTGTCATTTGCATATATTATAAATAGGAAAATGATATGCTTGTTTAAGCTCATGAACAGAAATTACTCATAATTCCCTATATTTTGCATTAGGTAAATACAGGGGAACTGAATTCCAATGCACTAACAATTAAGACAATTTCTGCATAAAACTGAAAAGCAAACAAAATGTCTCTGGTTGGGCTTATTCTACATTTTCTGCTAATCCAAAATACACATAGCTTTCAAAGAAGGAATAGAAGGGTAGACACTAGACACTCTAGCATTATTAAGTAATAGAGATATATTTGTGTATGGGATACTGGTAACTCTGTGCTTTCTGAAATCACATAACGAAGAAAACAGCAAAAACAACCTAGTAAAGACTCTAGCCTGGTTGAAATCAATACAGAAAACAGATAATGTTGATAGCAGGAAATATTACTTTTAAATTAAGGCCATTTTCTCTAGCTTCACCTTTTTCTATAATAGGATAGGGCTCTGTTCTATCAGGCAAACACTTGAATTGATTCTAGATATACAATTTTTGATGAATGTCCATTTACATATAGCACAAACTTATATGTATTACATAACATCATGCATTTTATATAATAGGTAATATATACATATATGTAGAATTTAAATTGAGAAATTCTTAAAAATTTTACTCTCTAAATCTCATCCAAGCATTAAATTATAGTGATCTAGGTAGTATATTTGCCAGAGGAGGGGCAGTGTGAAAAAGGGACCGGGTTGGTGAGCATTTCTTGAAATACATGGTAATCCCTACACGATTTTCATCATTTGATAATTGGATATATTTGAAATGGATCTGTAAAAAATCAATACATAAAAACAGAACTTGGTAATTTTAAGTTTACTATTTGAGGTGAGCTACACTTAACAAAAATATAAGTAAAGAAATTTGTATTCAAATATCAATTCTTTAAATATTCGATTCTGATCATCTGCACTGATATAAATGTGTAAGGCTAAGACTTGGCAAATATTCTGATTTGATGAAAAAGCTTCATGGAGGTAAAATTTCTCTGGCATTGATGTGAAGACCAAAGGCCAAAGACAAAGAGAGAATTCTGAGAGCAGCAAGAGAAAAGCAATGCATAACATATAAGGGATATCCAATAAGATTAAGTGCTGATTTCTCACCAGAAACCATGGAGGCAAGAAGACAGTGGTCTGATATATTTAAGATACTACAAGAGAAAAACTTCCAGCCAAGAATCTTATATCCAGCAAGACTGTCATTCAAAAATGAGGACGAAATTAGGATATTCATAGATAAACAGAAACTGAGAAAATTTCTATGCAAGAGACCAGATTTTCAGGAAATGCTAAAGGCTGTGCTAGAGCCTAAAAAGAAAAGACAGGCGAGAAAGGCCCGGAAGAGAGTCTAAAAATGAAGATTATAGCAATAAAAGTACCTAAAAGTGTCAAAAGAGTGGTAAAAATAAAATATGGCAGATAAAAATCAAATAGGAACAAACTTAACCAAAGATGTAAACCACTCATATTCAGAAAACTGTAATCCAATGTTAAAAGAAATCAAAAAAGTTTAAATAACTGAAAGAACATTCCATGCTCATGGATTGGAAGACTAAATATCATTAAGATGTCAATTCTACTCAAATTGATAAACAGATTTAATGCAATCCCAATAAAAATTCCACCAGCATTAGAGAAAAATGGAAAACACAGTCATTAAATTTATTTGGAAGGGTAAGGAGTCCTGAATAGCCCAGAAACATCATAAAAAGGAAAAGTGAACCCTCATCTCCAGACTTTAAATCATAATACCTACCTATAGAGGTAAAAACAACATGGTACTGGCCTGAAGACAGACACAATAGACCAATGGAACCAAATTTATAGTTCAGAAACAGATCCTCACAGGTATGGTCCAGTGATTTTTTGACCAGCCTGTCAAACTCACAGAGCTCGGGCAGAACACTCCATTCAACAAAGGGTGCTGAAAGAATTGGACATCCAGAGCTGAAAGAAGGAAAGAGGACACCTTTCTCACACCTTACCCAAAAACTAACACAAAATGGATCAAAAAACCAAAAATAAAAGCAAGAACCATAAAACTTCTAGAAGAAATTATTGGAAAATATCTTCAAGACCTGGTGGTAGGTGGTGGATTCTTAAAGGAGATAAGAGAAGGACTGAAAGAACTACTGATGTTTAATGTATGCAGAAGTTTTAATTAGCTTTACTATAAATTTGTGGAAATGTATAGAGTGGATGGTAACACACAGTAACAGCTAGTTTATTAATGGGGATGTGAATGAAAACGGCAGTCTAGTTATGTAAATGCCAATTGGCAGAATGCTTGAGAATAATCTACAAACTGGATAGCACAGTAAACCAAGAGGTGGGTGAGAATTGTGGTTAATGGTACAGATACAAGAGTGTCCTTTGTGAGCTAGAACAAAAATATATCACACTGCAGGGTGTTGGGAATGTGGAGAAGCATGGGAAAAATACAGCTGGAGTGACCTATGGAATGTGGTTAGTAGTAATAATATAATATTCTTTCATCTATGCAAAAGATGAACTGTGTTGATACTGAGGCAGTATGGAAAATGAGAGCCAAATGTACACTATGGACATGACAATAATTAGATATTTTATCTGTAGCAAATGACACACCACATTGTGGTATGTTGATGGAGGAGGGTTGTTTGGGAATCATGTGCATGATTGTTTTATAAGATTATAATTTCTGTCATAAAAAACTATATTTAAAAATAATAATAGGGTGGGTTGGGGGGAAAACACACCAAATGTAAGAAAAGAACTATGATTAGTAGTAAGATTTTGACAATGTTCTTTCATAGTTTGTAACAAACGTCTCACAACAATGCAAGGTGTTGGTGGAGGGCTGATGTATGGGACCTCTGTATGATGTTATACATGTTTGCTTTGTAAGTTCACAACTTTTACTATACACTAAATTGTTTATGTATGTTCATATATAAATAATATAAAGATAATAATCGGATTGGTTAGGGGAAAAATACTTTGTTTAGTAGTAATATTTTTACAGTGCTCTTTAATCATTAGTGAAAAAGATTTAACAACAATGCAAGTTATTGGTGGTAGGGTGAGATGTTATATGTTTTTTTGATGTTATATATGTTTGTTTTGTAAGTTCACAACTATTACATATTGATTGTTTATGTATGTTTATGCATGAGTGATATATTTCAAAAAATGAAAACAAATGTTTAAAAATAGCTACAATATTATTTCCCAAATAACAAAACAAAACAAAACAAAAACTAATTTGCCTTCTAAAATTTTCTTCTTATACCATTTGGTAGGTAGAATTCTCCCAATACTTCCAACCCTACCTAAATCTTGGGACTGTGAATATAAGATATCATACTTGTGATTAAGTTATGTTACATAGCAAAAAGGTATTTTTGTAGATGTAATAATGTTACTATATGGATGCCTTTGGATTAATCAAAATAAAGATTTATCTGAGTAGGTTCAATCTAATCACACTAGCCCTTTTAAAAAACAAGTAAGTTTTCTCCTGTTGGTAGCAGAAAAGGAAATGAGAACGATTCCAAGCACAAGAAAGTTTTGACCTGACATTTTTGGCTTTGGGGATGGAATGGACCAGGACCTGAGGAATGAAAACGGCCTCCAGAAGCTAAGACCAGTCCTCAGCTAACAGCCAGAAAGAAAAAGGGACCTCCATCCGCAACTTCAAGGACGTGGATTCTGACAATGTGATTTATAACACTGAAGTGGATTCTTTCCAAGATCCCAATTGGCTAGATAAGAGGTCAGCTCAGCCAACATAACGACTTCAGCCTTGCGAAACCCTAAGCAAAGAACCAAGTTGAACCTGCCTGGATTTCCAAAATAAAGAATTGTGAGATAATAAATTACCACTAAACTTGTGGTAATTGTTACACAGCAACAAAAAACTAATATGTCACACATTTCATTCTCTTATAAAGTAATTTTTTTTTTGCATTTGCCAACATAAAAATTAACAAAATACAGAGCATTAAAACATAGAGATGCTCATGCACATGAAGAATTTTATTTGGACAGTATCAAACTCTAGTACCACTTTTCATTGAATCTGCTCACCAAATGTTTCTCAAACTAACCTGCCCACAAATAATAAGTATAAACTCTGGACAAAATATGAACAAACAACTATCTGAAGGCCCTACAGAATGGCAAAAAGAAGAATGATTCTGGCGTGCAGTTGACACTGGGAAGAACAGAACAGCATTCAGTGAGTTCTCCATTTTTATGCCATTTAGCCACATCCACTCAATGCCTGGAGGCTAAACTTGTGGTTGAAAAGATAGTCTTACTGGCTTAAGGGACAAGAGGAAAGAGTTTGAACAAATACAAAGTGAAAGTGAGGGTGAAATGCCAAAAAGAAAAAATTTACAGAATGGAAAAATAAAATTCTGTGTATAAAAAACACTGCTAAATTTCAGCATTCACAAAGAGACTCCCAGCAAAACAGCTAAATTAAAATGACTGAGCTAGAATATCAACTACTTTCACCTCAAGGGAAACAGTTTGCAACGCAGTTAGCCAAAGTAACTGCCTTCTTTTTAAGAAAATCAGTACTCTCAAAGGGCACAGAAGTCTCTATACTGCATTATTAACAATGTCCAAGATACAATTAAAAATTCTCTGGTATAGACAGAAATAGGTAAACATGACCCAAACTTAAGAGAAGAAACAATCAATGGAAACTGAACAAGAAATAATCAATGTTAAAATTAGCAGAAAAGGATTTTAAAACCACCATAACACCTATCTTTAAGGAAGTTAAAGCAATATGTTCATAATGAGTGAAAAGATAGGCAATCTCAGCAGAGGAACAGTGACAGAAAAAGAATCAAATGGAAATTCCAGAACAAAAAACAAAATACGTGAAATAAAAATTTCATTAGATGAGTTTGTCATCTGATAGAAGATCATGGGAGTCAATTAAATTGAACATTATTAAATCTGAAGAAAAAAGAAGGAAAATTTGAATAAAAATGATAAAAGCCTATGGAATAAGTATAATGTTCCTAAAATATTAATCATTGGAGACTCAGAAGGAAGGGAGAAAGAAAATAAGATAGAAAAAAATCTAAGAGCAATGGCCAAACAATTTATTAAATTAGGCAAAATATAAATTTACAGACTTAAGAAATTCATGCAAGACAGTTACAATTAAAACCACATATTAGTATATTGTATTCAACAGCTAAAAACAAAAATAGAGAAAAATTTGAAAGCAACCAGAGAAAAACAAAATATTAAATAGAAAAGAACAGTGATTTAAATTTCCACTGATCTCATCATAAATGACTTCTCACCAAAAACTATAGAAACCATGCAACCTGCAGAAATTTAAAAAATAACAACAATGAAAACTGTTAACAGAGAATTCTATATTCACCAAAAATGCTCACAAAGAATGAAGACTAAATAAAGAATTTTTTTCTGTTAACAAAAACTGAAAAGTGAACACCTGTACTTCAAAAAGTGTGAAAAGATTAGGCCATAAGAAAGAACTGAAGTTGTGAGACATGCTGCAGGGAAGGAGAAAGTAAATAAATCTATATATACCATTGCAAGGTTTCTACATTTTACATGAAATGGCATAACATTAATCCTAAATACATTGTAGAAAGGCAACTACCAAAAAATAATGACCAAAAGAAATACAGTTAACAAATTAAAATGGAATTCTAAAATATATTCACAAATTCAAAAAGAAAACACACAAAACAAGGGACAAAAGCCATAAAACAAATAGTAAACTAGTTACCTAAATTTAAATATATCTATTATCATATTAAATGTTCATGGACTAAATATTCTAAATAAAAGCAAAGACTGTCAAAGTGAATAAAATAGGAAGAGTCAACCATACGTTATCTATAAAAGACAAACTTTAAGTGAAAGCCACAGAAGCCTTGGGAGTAAATGAATAGAAAACATGCAAACAGTAACCAAAGCAGTTATATTAGTATCAGATGAAAGAGAATTGTAGTTCAGAGATGGGTAAAAAAATTCAAACAGAATCAGTGAAACATTTAGCAATCTTCTTTCTTCCCTACCAACATCAACAAGAGGGGCAGACCCAAGTAACATAAATGGGACAGTAGAGCTCTTATGCAAATATGGAACTAGCTGTACTGAAAATTACTACCATTAGTTTTTTGGTTTGTTGGTAAATAATTACTACCATTAGTTTTTTGGTTTGAGCCAGTAAATACCTTTTTTCTTAAGCTGTTTTGAATTTAGTTTTCTATTTCAGCAAATGAAAATTCCTGGTTGATAAACTCTCTTAACCATACTTTCCTTAACTGTAAAATGGGCTTAAACTACCTTTCAGGGTTTTAAGAAAAACAATGACAATTACTGTAAAGGACAAGATAAAAAGTAGATGCCAGATAGGTTTTAGTTAATATTACGAAAGGAAAAGAAAAGGAGGCAAAGCAAGGTGTGACACCTCTACAGGCCCCTCTGTGTCCAAACCAGATCAGAAGGCTGCAATCAGTGGTCAAATAAAGGCGAGCGACTGGCTTAGACTTTCCAGAATTACCCAGCTGTAACGAAGGGTTGGCCTTTTGAGTAACTTTGAGCCTATGCCTTTCCTCCAATGAGTGTTCCCTGTCACAGCACATTAGCCAAGAGGAGGAAAAGAAAAGCCTTCCTTCAGACCAAAGATGAGGCTTTCAATCACTTGGTCTTTACTTTGCCAATTATTTATATCTCTTTTTTAATCATTGCCTATTCCTTTTTGAAATACGGAAGGTAAATGTTTCAAACAGAGAATAAACATGAAATGACTTTTTTAAAAACTGTAGACAAAAAGTATTATAAATGAAAGAGGGATATCTCACAAAGATAAATAGACCAATTTACCAGGAAAACATAAAACATAAATCTGGATAACAACTGGAAACATAGTTTTAAGATACATAAAGCAAAAATTGACAGAATTAAAAAGAGAAATAGTTATAGTTAGAAATATTAATACCCTTTGCTCAGCAATTGAGAGAAAAACATAGGATAAAAATCATTAAAGATAGAATATCTGAACATCATTAAACACCATGACCTAATTGATATTTATATACTTAATAAGTGCAGAATATCCATTGCTTCCAAGTGTACAAAGTATTCTCACCAAGGAAGATATTACAATAAGCAATTAAACAAATCTCAATAAATTTAAAAGAACTGTTTACTGAACACAGTGGAGTCAAATGAAAATTAAATATTTTTTTAAAATAAAATTTTAGAAATGAACACACTCTTAGATAACCCATGAATCAGCAGGTACCATAAAATTCAACCTTAAGAGGTGAGAAAAAGAAGAGGGAAGTAAATCCACAGTATATAGAAGACAGAGAATAATTAAGCTAGGAACAGGAATATATAAAATGTTAGAAAAACATAAAGAAAATTAAGAAAGCCAAAAGAAAAAGTAAATATAAACTACTAGCTAGATTGATCAAGCAAACAAGAGAAAGATCATGAATTACAAAATTACAAAATCAGTAACAAAAGGATTACCAGTATAGACTCTACAGACATTTTTAGTGTGACAAAGGGATATTAGGAATAACATTACTCCAACAAATTAGTCAACATAGATAAAATGGCAAATTTCTTGAAAAACACAACTTGGCACAGCTGACAAAAATTAAACATAAAATCATAATAGTCCTATTTATCTTAGAGAAACTGAATTCTTTAACAAAAACTTTCACACAAACAAAGCTCCATGACAAGAGACAGATTCACTGGTGAATTCTATCAAATATGTAAGAAATTATACCACTCTTACACTAACTGTTTCAGAAAATATAAGAGGATGAAAAATTCTCAACTTGTATTAAGTTAGAATAACGGGGAAACGGACTTTGGCCCAGTGGTTAGGGCGTCCATCTACCATATGGGAGGTCCGCGGTTCAAACCCCAGGCCTCCTCGACCCGTGTGGAGCTGGCCATGCGCAGCGCTGATGCGAGCAAGGAGTGCCGTGCCACGCAAGGGTGTCCCCCGCGTGGGGGAGCCCCACGCGCAAGGAGTGCGCCCGTGAGGAAGGCCGCCCAGCGTGAAAAGAAAGAGCAGCCTGCCCAGGAATGGCGCCGCCCACACTTCCCGTGCCCCTGACGACAACAGAAGCGGACAAAGAAACAAGACGCAGCAAATAGACACCAAGAACAGACAACCAGGGGAGGGGGAGAGGGGGAATTAAATAAATAAATAAATCTTTAAAAAAAAAAAAAAAGTTAGAATAACGCTAACACCAAAACTTATCGATGAAATTTCAATAGAAGAAAACTACACAATATCTCATGAATATTGACACAAAAAAATCTTTAACAAAACAATAGAAAATCAATACCAGCAATATATAAATTGGATAATATCCCATGATCAAGTGTTCTTTAACCCAGTAATGCAAAGTTGGTTTAATATTCAAAATTCAATTAATATAACTAACAATATTAACAGGAAAAAGAAGAATTATATAATAATTTCAACACCTGCAGAAAAAAAAATTCATAAAATGCAAACCTATTCATGAAAAAAATTCTTGCTAAAACTAAGGAACTCTTATAACCTCTGTTTAACATTGCATTGCTGGTCTTAAGCATTAAGATAAGACAATAAAAATAATTTAAAAGTATGAACATAAAAATAAAATAAAAAGCATGAATAGTCAAAGAAGTAAAACTGCTGATGACACAATGATACATAGACTATCATGACAAACTACAAAAGAATGATTAGAACTAATAAGTGAATTTGTCAAGGTCAAAGATATGAGATTAATATTAAAATTAGATTTTTATATACTAGCAACAATCAACTGGAATCTGAAATTTAAAGACAATTCCATTTACAGTAGGCCCAAAAAACGTAAAATACTTAGGAAAAGATTTAATAAATATAATGGAAGACCTCTACCCTGAAAACTATGAAATATTTCTCAGATAAATTAAGGGAGACCTAAATAAATGAAAAGACATACCATTGGAAGACTCAATGTCATTAAAATGGCAATTTTCCTCAAACCGATCTACAGAAAAACAGAGTACTCACATACACAAACCCAATAGGCTTTTTGTAATTGAAATAAAGCTGACATAAAATATATATGAGACTAGTGAAGGAGGATGGTCCCTGATGGGCCCTTCATATTGATGACTGTGCTTATAAACTTTTACTCTTGAAATTGAAACTTAGCCTAGTATTATAGGGTGACTAAATGTTATCCTGAGAGCCTCCTTGTTGCTCAAATGTGGTCTCTCTCTAAGCCAAACTCAGCATATAAATACATTACCTTCCCCCCATCGTGGGACATGACTCCTGGGGATAAACCTCCCTGGCATTGAGGGATTACTACCAAGCACCAACTAGCAATGCAACTGGAAAAAGACCTTGACCAAAAGGAGGAAAAGGTAAAGACAAAAGAGTTTACATGGCTAAGTGACTTCAAAGTGAGTCAGGAGGTCATTCCAGAGATTCTGCTTATGGACATCTCAGTAGGATCTCATTGAATACCAAAGTAGATACCACCCCAAATAGCAGGGCTCCTGACCACTCTGGAGACATCCAGACACCATAGTCAGGGCAGATAGCTCAGGAGTTAGGTGTCTTGCCAGTGGGCCGTACTTTGGAATTTATGCTCCCCAGTGTGACAGAGTTGGACTCAGCTGTGGTTTCCCTACACATGGCTCTTCTACTCTTTTATTTGAACCTATAGTCAGTGCTAGAGTTAGTAGGTGTACGTCCAACAGATTTAATTCTTTGGGCTGTCCATGTGCCAGCTGGGCCCTGAATCTCAACAGAGTTGTAACATCCACTCTCCAATTCACTGGTCTCACCCAGGACAACTAACAAGGAGGTGATGATGGACAACCACTATACCAAGGAACCAAGAGAGTCTACAACTGCAAACAAGAGAGTACAATCCATCAGCCCTATGGGATTGAAGGCTCCTCTCAATTAGAGGTGGAGTGGACATCACCATTCCAGAACCCTCATGACTGGGGAATGAACTATGGACTAACATAAACTTACTGGTACTCTACTATAGACTTATTGTGATTCTAGCAATGGAAGAAATTATATCATTAATGTGGAGGCAGTGGCCATTGGAGGTTCTGAGGGCAGGGAGAGGGAAAAATAGGTGTAACAGGGGGGCACTTTTGGGGTTGGGAATTGTCCTGAATGACACTACAACAAAAGATGCAAGCCATTATATATCTTGCCATAACCTACAGAATTGTGTGGGAGAGAGTGTAAACTACAGTGTAAACTATAATCCATGCTTCATGGCAATGCTCCAAAATGTGTTCATTTGCAATGAATGTACCACTCTAATGAGGGATGTTTTTAATGTGAGAAAGTGTGGGAGATGTGGGGAGCAGGGCATGTGGGAATCCCCTACATTTCTTATGTAACATTTATGTAATCTAAGTATCTTTAAAAAAATGAAAAGTTAAAAAATTTAAAAAATAAAAAATAAAAATAAAAACAAGGTCTAGGAACTCTACTAAATGGCCATAAAATTCTTCACAAAATGAAAAACAGAATAGTTCTATAGATTTTTTTAGGAGCAGAGATGTTCCATGGCTTCAGGTTTGGAAACTTTTGAAGTTACATTTACTCTTTTAAGCTGTTAAGGCACTATTTAATGAATCAATTCAGTCATTTTGTCAATAAGAGTATCTTTGCCTCCTAAAAGAGTTAATATACCTTTTGAGTAGTGCTTCAGTTATGAAAAAGGAATACTTTAAACACTTGACAAATTGGGCTTAATATTAGGTAAAAATACACATTTTTCAAATGGATGGGCACTTTCCTCCCCCAACGATCTACATCTTGTTTTTGCACAAGACTCATGGACACACATAGGAAGAAGTTTTCTGTTTGAAAATGTCAATGGAATGAAACACTGTCATAGAATAATGATCTCTTGTTCCCACATAAATGCCTAGGAAAAATAAGATGTTCATTTTCAAAGAAGGAAGCATTGATCCACTGGGTATGTCCTATTAAAATGACTTTATTTTATTCTCTCAAATAACTAATGTAAATTCAGTGATTTAGTCAGATAGATGTGGGTTCCAGAGAATGACCTGTGTGTGCTATGGCACTACTAAATAGATGAAAATTATTGTATTTTGTTTTGGTTTATCTGTCATGAAAACAGAATTCAATTTGTTCATGAGCACTCTAAGGTTTAATATTGGCAATTTAGAAGTTGTATATACTGATTTTATTTTACTTCGATCTTTTACGTAAACCTTTCCCAGGTCTGATGGTCATTCAGTTACATAATTGTGAATTATATGAACCCTATTGAGAACTTTATATATTGTTATATATCTGAAAATAGGCATTATAAGATGACATCTGAATATTTGCAACTACGGACTAACATAGATTTATTATTATTCTAACAATGGAAGAACTTGTATCTTTGATAGAAAGGCAGTGGCTACCAGAGGTTGAGAGGACAGAGAGGGAAGAATATGTGTAACATGGGGGCATTCTGGGGACAACTGTAATTGTCCTGCATGACATTGCAACAATGGATACAGGCTATTATACATTTTGTCAAAACCACTAAAATTTTGCAGGGCAAAGTGTAAACTATAGTGGATGGTCTTTGCAATGCTTCAATACATGTTCCTCAATTGTAACAAATATATCACACTAATGAAAGATGTTGTTAATGGAGAAAATGTGGGAGGGGGAGGGCATGGGATATATGGGAATCCCCTATATTTTCTATGTAACATTTATATAACCCTTTAAAAATTAAAAAATAATTTTTTTAAAAAATTCAAAGCTTCTGTTTACCAAAACACATTATCAATGTGGTTAAAGGGAAAATTTTAGGTGGTATATATGTCACTAGAATAAATTTTTTTTAAAAAATCAACCATAGGACATTATGACACAAGCCTTGAAGTCCATTAATATAAATTATGGGCTATAGTTAATAGTACACTTATAATGATATTTTATCATCAATTGTAACAAAGGTACCATTCACTAATACAAAATGATAATAAGAGGAATTGGTATATGAGCACTCTGAATTTTCTGCATGGCTTTTCTGTAAAACCTATCAATTCTCTAATTTAAAAAAAGTATTGTTAATAAAATAGGCAAAACAGAGACTGGAAGAAAATATTTACCAAACATATTGAGAAAATATCCACAAAACATATACAAGCAAGGACTGGTATCTAGGATGATAAAGACTTTTACAAACCAATAATAAAAACACAAATTAATTTTTAAAAAATTTAAACAGATACTTCATAAAGAAAGATGTATGCATGACCAGTGCAAAAGTGCTTGACATCATAAGTTATCAGGGAAATACACAAAAATATAAGGAGATGCCATTTTAAACTTACCTGAATGACAAAAATTAAGAAGACTCATGTCATCAAATGTTGGAAAATATGTGGAACCACCAAAATTATTAAAACACTGATGGATGGATTTTAAAACGTACAACCACATTTTAAAATGATTTGACATTATAAAATTAAATATACACCTACCCTATGACTCAAGAATTCCACTCCTAGTATTCACCCAAGAGAAATAAAAATATATACCCACAAATAGACTTATATGAGAGTACAGTATATTTATAAAATGGAATACTGTTCAGCAATAAAAAGGAAAAAATACACATGAAACAAATGGATGAATTTCGAAAAATTTTGCAGAGTAAAAGAGTAATTCCATATGATTTCACTTATGGAGTTCTAAAACAGACAAACTAAGCCATGGTAGGACAATAACAGACTTTGTTTCTGGGGGCAGGAGAAAATGTGTATTGATAGGAAAGGGGCATGAAGGAATTTACTAGAGTAACAGTAAAGTTCCATATCTTGATTTAAGGTAATGTTCCAATCTTGATACACATTTGGGTTTCAAAAGTGCAAGTATTTGTTAGTATTCATCATTTGGTGCACTTAAAAGGTTTGCATTCACTGTATGTAAATTTCACATCAAAAGGAAAAATAATCATAAAGATTAAACTCTGATTAATGATATACATGCAAACTGTTTAAAGGTGAGATGTAATGATGTCTTAAATTTACTTTGAAATGCATCAAAATTGTTAAGATGATTGATGGACAGATAGAGGGCAGATAGATAGCTATATATATATGATAAAGCAGATATGTTAAATGTTAACTGCAGAATCTAGGTAATGAGAATATGGGTATTCACCATACCCATTTTAACTTTTCTCCAACGTTTAAATTTTTCATAATAAACTGTTGAAAAAGAAAACTAAAAACATGAAAGAATATATATGTGTGTCTATATATGTGAGTATAGTCAATACACACAATGAACACATATAAGCATTAGTTGCTGCTAGGATAGTTTAATTCAATGGAGCCAGGAACGTAATTTACATAAATAGCATCAAATACAGAAATTCAGTGAAATACAGGATAAAAGGAACTAATATATAAGAAGCACCTACTACGAGCCAGCATTACTGGATTTCTCTATTGCATCTCAGTTAATTCCTCTCAGTGATAGATGAGGTTTTTGCTATTTCATAAATAAAGAAAATGAGGATCAAAAACAGCGTGTTCACTTATTTAACAACTGCTGAGTGCTACGTGCTGAGCACTAAAAAAAGGGTAGGGAATTCAGAGATCAATAAAAATATAGCCCCTAACTTATGAAGCTCACAGTAGAGTAACTACCAATTTCACACAGTCAGTAAGTGGTAGACCCCAGATATGAACCTAAGTCCAATGTTCAACACTACCCAACTTAAAGCTAATATAACATGTAGTAGAAAAGCCAGGCACAAAAATAAAGAGCCCTCACATTTTAAGATACTATGATTTTAACATACAATGGCTTTTTCAGTTTGCCCTAACAGAAATGTTTAAACACATTTCTGAGGTCCTTAACACTTCTCAAATTCAGCAGCTAAACTCAAACTCTAGATCCATCTTTGGAAATTTTTTTGTTGGGGTCATGAATCTTGTGAATAATTCATAAATGTATATGAAGATAGTCCATAGCACAGATGAATTTTTATTACCCTTCAGTAAATTGTGCCAAAAGTAAATAGAAAAAATTTTACTGGTAATTATCTTCTTTGACTTTTTTATGATATTTGGTATCATAAATAAGTTTATAATAAAAAGATATAGTTAAATTTTACTTGTCATTAATCAACAAAACCAGTAACTTGATAAAAGTTCTTTCAACAAAGAAAATACTTAAAGACTGCAGATCTGTATCCGATTAATTATTTATACTAGTAATTGCAGTTATTATTAATTTAAGAGCCACAGTAAATATTCTGGTGGAAATATTAATGATATACATCTCTGAATCAAAAGTTATTTTGAATAAAAATCTCAATACATAATTCTCAACATAATAAAGTTTAATATGATACTTATCAATATTTTCACAAAAATAACATTTAATATTTTCATAATCTATTTAATGAGGTTTATTATATATACATATATACATATATTACATGTACATGTATCAAACTATTGGGTGATTTATACCTCAGAATACAGACTATTAATGAAATATGTTCATGATATGAATAATTGATGGTGTTGTGATCATACTAAGTCCAAACAAAACACATAGTGCAGACTGTACTCCTAGTGCTATGAAAAGTAAGCATGCTGTTGTTTCAATGCCAAAATAGTCATAAATGTGCCATGATGAATAACAAGTGTCTTTGCCCATAATCCTAAACGTGAATTGATGGCTTCATTTTAAACCAAAACAATAGTAAATATTATCTAAAAAACTAAATATTTCAGACCAAAAGTATTATCAAACTAAATAATTAAACATTCATTTTGCAAAAACAGATTTTAGTTAAAATAATATTAAGGTTTTAGAACTTTGGGAATGTTTCAAAGGAAATGAATCCATTAACACTAAGTGAAGTTAAGTCTTACATTTCATTTTTATAATTAGAATGACTTGTGATTTATGTCCAAATCAGAACACTTTGGGAGAAAACAATAATTACTGGAGGACGGCAGGCATAAACTGAAACTATGTCGTGTGAACCAAATCATATGGTTACCTTACCTGTGATCAAAAACACCAATATATACAAATATTGGTCTACTAAGCTTTCTTTTATCTAACTTTTAAAATACGAAAGTTTGCATATTTCATTATACATATATGGAAGGGAGAAACACAGTCTTTACTATATCTATTCTGATTAATTCCAGTTATATTATGCCCCTGTGTGGCCAGCCAGCATAGAAAATTCACTGTCACACATTTAGTGGCAAAGAAATAGTTATATCTAGAGAAACATACAGATTTCTTCATTGTATAAGAAAGACCACTAAAAAGAAGAAAATGGAAAGACTTAGAGGACACTAAGTACATTTTTTCATAAATTTTACCACAAACGTAGTCATCAATATCATATGCACTCGAATATTACCCAAAGCAATTGATTACTCAATGCAGTGAAAAGAACTCTGAGAAAATTAAAACTTATAAATCCTAATATTTATATTCACTTCCAAAGACAAGATCACAAACATTAGAGTTCATAATGAATTCAGTATTTGAGGACTCTTTCTACTAGTGACAAAAGCAATTACCTTTGAATCCTGATTAAATAATTTAATTTGGAAAAAATGAGTTTACAGTAAAATTTGATAACAAGAATTTAAAGTGGCATTTCATCAAAACCTATTAAGTAAATTTATGGGAGATGAAGACTGTTATTTTCTTTTTGCTGAACTGTCAGTTGTTTCATTTTACCTGTTAATGAAAAAGATATTCTGCTGCCTCCATTATGCATTAAAATGGTACTCAGGAATGACAGAGATAAGAGAATAAGGCAATAACTTTCAGTCTGAAACATAAGAATCGTGGTATATGATTTCCAACAAAAAGTTAGTATAAAATAAGCTAAAGAATTTCTCTTGCAATTAGATTTCAATCATTCATTGGATAATAAAATAGCTTAACAATCTATATTAATCTATAGCTTAGTGATTTTTGATGCATAAATTATTATTGGTGCATTTAAAATCTATGCTTCCTTAACAAGTTGAACTTGGAAATTTTTGTAGCAATTATTATGACAGATTTTCATCTTTTAACCTTTTATTACTAACGTGTCATACAAGTAAACTACCACATGTGAAAACCTGTTGAAAGTTGAATTGTGAAATTTAGGGTAAGATTAATTGCTTAAGAAAAAGTCTCGGTTTAAAAACTACTTGAAAATGTTCCTTTTAATAATATATTGCATGCAGTTGATGCATAGTATTTCTTCTTGTAATTTCTCCTGGAAAGCAATCCAGAATAAGATATAATGTAATTGTCCGCATCTAAGAAGCTATTTTTCTATAGTTTGGAAAAAGATCATAGTTAATATCACAATGCAAACACTGAATATTACATTTTAACTAGTCCAAACAATTAAATAGTTACTATTCATTAATAACAACCAGAATTGTTCTTTCCAGAGGTTATAGCCTAAATTTTTCAAGAACCATTAATGTCCAATCCATGAAGTTGAAAAGTTCATTATCTAGAAAAAAACTTGAAGTTATAGAGTGACACCCCTGGACAAGTTCAGATCATTCTTTTTTCATGATTCTTTTTCTTCAAGAATGATTTTTTGTTTTTTTTTAAGAACAATTTTTTAGTCTCTACCTTACTTTTCCAATCGTTAACTGAAAGGTTGATGCTTATCATTTATCCAATAATAAAACTCTAAGCAGAAATAAAAAATTTTAAAAGCCATTGTATCTGATCAGAACACAAAAAATATGTGGAAACATTACCTATAAAGTCATTCAAACTTATTTTTTATTCTTTATACTTCAAAAATAATAACTACTGTATAACTGGTTTTGACTGATTTTAAAAGTGAATCAAGTAATTGAATATTTAGGAAGATCAGTAGATCTATTTGTGAAATCAATGCCGTATGTTTTTTAAAAGACTAAGAAGTTAAAAACATAAAGATAGGGATTTTTTTTCTAAAACAAAATTAATTTTTTATTGGTTAGTTTGTCGTTTCAGAAAATTTTAGATAAGAAAATCAAAATAAGTTCAACAAGATTAGTCTTACAGAAGCATTAGAGACTTTTATAATTTACTGTTAATTGTGGTAGCATAAAGTTCCAGATTTCTAATAAGATCATTTCAATTATAGGCATGCAACAAAAAAAGAAACTTGAGGACAAAGCAAAAGAATAGGGACAGGGTGCCGACAATTCCTTTAAAAATATACATAGTCTTATATTTTAAAGTTAATTATACATACTGTGCTGTTAATAACACAATTTCTAAAGTAAATATATACTCATTATTAATATTAATATTTTTAAATATATAAATTCTTGGCATTGAAAACAGATGAAAAGGAAAAGTTTAATAAAGGATAAATACAAATCCTAAAGGTCTGGAAGCTTCAAGTCTTGGAAATTTTTAGAAAAGTCATACTGTCTCTTTTATTTAAATGTAACATGTAATGCATATTATTTTTATCATAAACAATGGATGCTTAAACAATATATAACTAATCAAAAACAAAACAACATCTTAACATATAGATTGCCTATTATGACTAGTCTAACATTTTATATAGTGTTATATATTTTAAATTAGTACAAAAATAAAATAAGAAAAATCAATTAGTTAATTAAACAGAACTGCCCTGAGGAAAAGAAGTAAAATTGTATAAAAAATAGAGATATGTTATCCATATGCAAACCAAAGGTCACACATATATTTATCATCAGTAAACATTTTAAATGCTAACAAATCTTAGAAGTCTCCTTTTCATTTCCTAAATTAAGAAATATTCTGTACAGTAGTTGTTTTTTAAATCCCTAAATCAGGATACCTCCCATTGTTCAGAGATTCTAAAGAAGACTAACAAAATCATTTAATATTCTATGCACTATTAGGTCCCCCTCAAATTCCAGAAGGTTTCAGTGGATTATCATGTTCACAGAATTTCTTTCTCAGTCTTTGTCCACATATATTTAGTTAAAACAGGGTCTTTTCTTTACTAGGTATCTAACATTAGACATTCTCAAAAGGCAAACGACTTAAATAAGAGGACATCTGGTTGGTAGAACTGCATTTTAAAATTTTCCTTTAATAGCATATCTCTTTCAGTGTAAGCCAGAGATACCATCTAAAACATATGTTCATAATTTAACCACCACCATCATAAAAAAAAAAAATCAAGCTGAAAAACCAATATTATTTATAACAAAGAATCCTTCCTAAATAGCCAGGCATCATAATGCACAGCATTCTCAGCAATGTCATATTGCTTGTTTAAAAGTGATTATTGCTCTACCCTGCATAGAGAAATGTCTTAGACATAGAAAACATCTTCTGCATGTTGTACAAAGAGCATGTATGATTGCTAATTCACATTTTCCAACAAATCACATGTGATTATATAGCTTCATCCCTATATATGCAATGTAATCACTGCCACAACCACAAAGAAAACACAGGTATTTTAAGTTAATCATTTTATTCATTAGAAAATGAAATAATGAAA
Source organism: Dasypus novemcinctus (assembly GCF_030445035.2). Classification (NCBI taxonomy): domain Eukaryota; kingdom Metazoa; phylum Chordata; class Mammalia; order Cingulata; family Dasypodidae; genus Dasypus; species Dasypus novemcinctus. The sequence continues at coordinate 66,837,429 of NC_080686.1, read as the reverse complement.
CAGCCCATCTTAATTAGGTTTCCGAGGTCAAGCTAGTTAAATTTAAGATGCTTTTTATACTTCTAAGTAAGCTCATTTTACTTCTTAAAAATAAATTAAGAAGAACACTACACACAATTTTAGATTTATCATAAAAAGCTGACACTCTAATATAATGCCATTTCAATTCAGAACAAATTTCCAGACATTTAAGATCATTATTCTGAAAAATACTAATAGTAAAATAAATATAGTTGAGCTCTACTCACCTTGCATTGTTCAGTGTTTGTCCAAAAAGCTCATTTTGTAAAATATTTGGTGGGGATGAAAAAACCCCATGAAAATGAGATAAAACAGAATTGCAGACTTGGCGCAATGTCTCAAATTGCATTTTCTTTCTCTTTTTTTTCCTTCTCCTATTTTTCTTTCTCACCTGTCTTTAAAGTCATCTATTTGCAGACACCATCAAATAAAAACATACCAATCAAGTTCCATATTTCTCCTGATCTCTGTAAAAACTGTGCCTAAATGAGCAGAGGTTGATAGTTAATTGTACAGTCATTATTCTTGTAATTCAGTCGTAAGATTCAGTACCCGTGCAGCTTTCAGCTTCTCCTGACTGTAGCAAGAATTCTAAACAGCAGTAAGCTTTTTGGGCATTCCCAGATGAAGTGTGAAGCTGAGCTGCTTTCATGTACTCTACTCATATTTCTCTAAGCCTATTAAAAACATGCAACGAATAGATGCTGTCATCAGGAGTTTCAGCACATCTGGCTGCCAGCAATAAAATCTCAGATGCAATAGAAAGGGGACAAGGTATTTTCTCAATGTTACTACTAGATAAGAGAGGAGATATTATACATTTCCCCAACCCTTTTTTCTTTCCCTGATAGATGAACACTCCAGCAACAGAGTATATAGTTCCCTTTAATGTGCAGGCTGCTGCATAGGACCAAAAGAACATTCTAAAAATAAGTGGTATATCCCTTTTTATATATCATGAAGAAACAAAAATATGACAGACAATAGGTCTTATATAACCTGCTTTTATAATTCCATAGCTCTAAAGAGACATTTGGAAAACACATACTTAGTCATTTTCATTTCTTATTTAAAACAGCTCCTTTTATTTCTAAAGAAAAGCGAATAATGTTCAATCTGGTCCCTTTCTAAAGGCTATATATAGTGACTACAGGATTATTCAAGTAATTTTAGAAAAAAATTATACACTATCAATTAAAATTCACTTAAACAGTACATGTTAACTATGAACTTTCCCACAAATCCAAAAATTACAACTAAGTTCAGAGAGATTTTATCTACTAATATTAATTTATTTCAATAATGGTGTCCATGGCATTTTTTTAGAGTAAACAGAATAAAAGAGGAAATTTACTGACGGCACCAAGTAAGACTTTAGAGTACCTAAGATCATCATCCATTCTCAATACATAATTCCCTTTTGGATAAAATCTTAGTTTATTCTATATCCTCACAAATAAAGATGCACCAAAAGTCGTGTATAAACAAAAATCTTAAAAATCAACTCACTTATAGAGATGCTTAATATTTTTATTGATCTTCAATTGTTCCTAAACCTTGATATTTCTTCAACAGCTCCATCCCTTTTAGCACTCTTTACCTCCAATTTTAGTCCTAACCCCATTTATTCCCTTCCACAGACATACCACTGTCCATAAATAGGCACTTAAATACACTGAGGTTTAAAAAGACCCAAACTGGTGAATTCTTTTCTGACCTTAATAAACATATAATAATACATATTTTTAAAATTTTATTTATTTTATAAACTAAGATGTTCTCTCATGGGTTTGTCCTCAACTAAAAGTGTTCCTAATCTGACTGTTATCTATTATTTTAAATTTTTGTAGGTACACACCTATAAAAGATATACTTTTTTGTAGATACGTGCCTACAAAAGAAGTATATATATAGAAAATAATTTTTAGTTTACAAAGTACTTCCACATTTATTTTATTAGCCAGAAAATGTTGTGAGGTGTTAATGTTATTATCATGTCACTGATGAAAAGAAACTGAGACTAAGGAGTTAAAGGTCACACTGTAAAACATAGAAAGAGCATCCGAATAGAGGTCATTGACTTCATTTCCTATGTTTCTTCCCAATCATTCTACTTTGAATATATGTGAATGCATGTACACACACTTACACATGCAAATATGTACACTTATTTAAAGAGGTTAGTCCCTATGAAGGAATAGGAAGACTACCTGCCAGTGGTCTAATCAAGGATATGTCAGTCAGAGCAAAATGTCTCAAAAATTTTAACTCACAAGTAACTTCAAATGGGTTTCTTTCAGTTATTTCAAATGTTTAGAAGCAACCTGGTATGCTATAAATGGTCAAGTCTCTGACCATGAGTGAATTTTCCACACCTATGAAAAGGTCAATTTCTCCAAGTAGAAATATACATATTTTAATAATTTGTATTTTCGAGTTAATTTCCCAGCTTATATATCCATCCTTTGTGGGTAAATTTTTTATTTTAAAAAATCAAAAGGCCTTTTGAACCAAGTCTTTCTTAAGATGATTATACTCACACAGTGAATGGCACAGAGAACAGACAACAGGGTGGGGGGGGGAGAGAAATAAATTTTAAAAAATAAATCTTAAAAAAAAAAAGATGATTATACTACAAAATACTCTTCATTGTTAAAAAAATAAAAGCTTCTTTTCCCCATGAATTTCAAAATTAGATCTGAAGGCAATGTCATAGAGTTTCAAAGACCATCTAAGCAGTGGAATGAGTCTTAACATGATTCCTTTGAAAGAGTCAACTCTATAGCAACTGCCTTCCTCAGGTCCTTATTTTCCACTTTTGACTATTCGACACTCACACCACTGGCGAGTTTTCTCTTAGTTCCCTCCGTATCCCAGAAGTGATTTCTTCTAACTCCCCATATTTCACCTGCCCCTACTCATTCTCAAGGCCTCAAATGTCACCTTCTCCAGAAGATTTTCTCTGAGGTAGGAGAAGTCTCCTGTTACACTCTAACTATACTCTGTACTTGCTCTTAACAGCACTCAGCAAAAGTTTAACTGCTTATTAACTGTCCAAAAAATGTTTAATGTCTTTCTCTCTCAGTTTCACGAGGTTAATTTCTGTCTTATTCACTTGGCACAGTGTCTAGTACAGGCTCAATAAAAATTTTTCAATGAATGGATTCCTAAATTTTATTGAAAAGTTCATTGTTTTTATGATATCCCACAGATAATACAGGAAACCTCCTCAGGGATTTGTTTGGTTATTAATTTTTTTGTTTGTTTGTTTTTATTTAACCTACAGCATCATTTTATAAAGTTCATAGTTACAAGAGCCACCAACTGTGCTTTGGAGGGATTTTATGATTTGCTGTGAATATCCTGAGTATTACAAATAATGTTTATAGATAATACTTGTTACAAAATTTCTAGTTAGCACAGACTCACAAATAACATAAATATTGGAGGCTTCTGTGAAAACAAAAAGATCATGGAACCCAGAGTCAAAAGCCCTGGTTTAAGCTCTGACTTCAATCCTAACTAGCTACAAGATCTCAAGATATTCACTTTAGAGAGCTGAGGTCTGGTTTCCTCAAATGTAAAATAAGCTACGTCACTTACCTCAGAGGGTTATTATTGTGAATCTTAAAACATTTAATACAAATAAATGTATTTTATAGACTCTAGAATACATAGTATTTGGAAGTAATCTCACTATGAACTACTGAAGAAATCAAATTACTGGAACCAGGATTCTAACAGTGATGTTTAGATATATTTTACCTATTGGCTTATTCATGTAACAAACAATTACAGAGTTTCTTTGTGCAAGCCTCAATCCATTTGATGTTGAAGGGTTACAATGCTTATCTTTGCCTTTTCCTGGAAAATTTGATAAATGCAGAATATCTCCAAGTAAGTTCAGCTCCATATTACACTGAGTCCAGCAGAGAAGCATTAACTCACATAAATGTTTTAAATGGTAACAACTGTTTTCACCATAGCTGTTCTTGCAGAATCTTCAGCACCTCATTGGAAATGAAAAACCTTGTAAGAGTTCTCACAGAAGAGGTATTATGAAACTTTTAGCAACAAAAGCAATTTCATTAAAGAAAATATCTAAAAAGTCAATGAACCCATGAAAAAGTTCAATCTAAAAGTAATCAAAAGAATTCAAATAAAAACAATAATGAAATACTTTACTTCTTTTAAATTGGCAAAGTATTGGACAAGATTTTAGAAAATGGGTACTCTCAAATCATATTTATCAGTAAGAGTGTATATTAGTAAACCATTCTGAGAAAAATTTAATAATTTGTATAAAAAGCTTTCAAAAATGTTCAAAATCTCTAAGTACATTGGAATATACAACAAAATGTTGACATTGATTGTCTCTGGGTGAGAACACCACATATTTTTTTCCATTATACTTTCTAATACACCAGTCACAAGAAAAGCTCAAAGTTTAATCTACCTACAGTGGAGAATTCTGCCATTATAATGCAATTATTAACTATCACATTAAATATGACATTGGTCCACGAAATTTACTTAGTAATGCTCAAGTAAAGTACTAGATTTTTAGTTTTCATGTGATTAGCTATTTAGTATCCATTACCAACAGTATCTTCTTTTTTATCAATAACCTTGAGTTTCTAAAATTCTAGAATAACTCAAGTTTTTTAATTAGTACTGTGAAACATCCAAATGAAATAAAAAAGCAAAATTCAGCACTAATTTCTTCACATCATCTTCAAAAATATTTGAAGTACAAGCTCTTAAATTAAAATTATTTAAGAATCTGGTGTACAAGTGCCTAGTGGCTATTAAACTGAATATATCTTAACAAATTTTACACAAATTCAAAACCAAAATGAAAAAATCAAAATTGGGAAATTATAGTTTTCTGAACTGCTAACAATGTTCTAATCTGATAAGGCAAAAATCACTTATGGTGTTTTTAAGCTTTATATTTTTAAAGACATCTGGGTTTATTTTTATTTTTATAAGCATCAAAGTACAGATTTCTATTGAAAAGCTTCATATATGCAAATACCTAAACATATATCTAAACATGGCTAATAAATTAATGAAATCACATAATATATAATATGTATAATCCATAATAAAAATCCCTGAAAAGGTAAAGGAATTTTTTATTTTTGTAAAATATATACCTGTAGCTCTATCTATATAACTGAAACATCTGCACCATCATTTCCATTGTATTATTCTTGTTGTATTGACTATCTGAAGCATCTGACTGATTAAAAAAAAAATTTTTTTTAATCTAAGGATTACAAACAAGATGGCCCAGAGAACAAACATTTTGAAAAATGGTATCTTCTTATGTATTGCAAATTAAAGTATTATATTATAAATCTTTCCCTGAGGCAAAGATCACAGAACTATCCAACCCAGGAATAACAAATACGTAAAGAAATAAAAAGCAGATAATGGAATTTCTAAGAAAGGGAGAAAAGATAAGGCATTCAAAAAAAAATATAATAGGGCCTGTTTCACCTTGGAGTAGACCATATAGTACTACACAGGAGTGAAAGTTAGGAAGACCAGCCCAGACCTGACTAAGCTCACTAAAAATTTAAAGATGACCAGTACACTGCAACTCTCAAAATATCAGACAAAGGGAAGGGTGGCCATGGTGGCTGCTGGGTGCGGGGAATGGGAGGAAGAGATGAGATGGAGAGGCGTTTTCAGGACTTGGAGTTGTCCTGGGTGGTGCTTCACGGACAACTACGGGACATTGTAGATCCCCCCAGGGCCCACTGGATGGAACGTGGGAGAGTGTGGGCTATGATGTGGACCATTGACTATGGGGTGCAGCGATGCCCAGAGATGTACTTACCAGGTGCAATGGATGTGTCATGATGACAGGAGAGAGTGTTGCTGTGGGGGGAGTGGGGGGTGGGGGCGGTGGGGTTGAATGGGACCTCATGTTTTTGAATGCAATATTTTTTTTAAAAATGAATTAAATAAAAAAATTAAATATATATATATATATATATCAGACAAAAAAATTCGAAAACTGTATTGTCCTAAAATACCTATAGCGGTTTTTAAATGTTTAAAGAAAATTTAAGATGCCCAATTGTTTCTGATATATATATATATATAACTCTGTACTATTTCCCAGGGCTTGAACCGTGCATCTGTGCCAAGTTCTGACAATTGCTGTAGAACATACTCTAGCACAAAGTTCATACCCTTTAACTCAGAAATGAAAGAGAGGCATAGTGAAAGTCTCCACAAGTGTACAAAGCCTCACCATCATCACCACCTCTCTGATTCCTAGTTTTAGGCCAGAAATATGAGGGTAAATCCTTGTGTGGTTTGGCTCTAGCAACTTTAGTCTGAGACATATTACATGGTTGCTGCAATAGTCCACTACCAGAATATCTCTTGCCAGTGCAGTTCCTATACCTAAAATCAGTCAGCAACAGAAATATCTTTCCTATTGGATATTAGAGTCAGGCTATAGAGTGCCAATTGTAGATTTAAGCTCCAGAATGAGAATGTCAAGTAACTGTCTACGAAAGAGTAATACCTGTTGGGGGAAAGGAAACCAAAGATCTCTGAAAAAACAATTTGCTAAGGCCTACTCTTTATTTATTTCATTTTGAACTTTTGAAGTTTGAGGAAGGAGAGAAGGGAAGATGGTGAGTTGTTGAATTTTGAAGGTAAGCAAACAAAATCTTTAATAGTCTTTGTTCAGCCAAAACAGAAGACATGAAAATAAACTCATACAAATCTACATGTATTTCAACCCAATCCCACAAATTTAAAAAATACAATTCATGACATGTCTGGCCCTTAGAAATGAGAAGAGGTCAGGATTAATCACAAATCACAGCTACCTAGGAGTGAAGGTACTTAAGCACAAACCTTGAAAGTAGAAAACAAAAGAAAGGAAAGCATAATGTAAACAAGACCTGTTTTATCCATTTTTCATCTGTCTTACACTTTCTCTTACCAGCTCCTTCCTAAAATACCTAACTTACTTATAATTGATTCTATTTTAGAAGCCCCTTGGTTCTAACGATACCTATAATGATAAATGAAAACATTTATCTTAAGTGTAAATCAAGTAGTCAATGATTTTATCACTATAGATTATTTTCTATCTTAAAAGAATCTCTCTTAACTCTCACATCCCCTTCCAGGTACTGCTCCATTTTTTTCTGCTCCTCTTCACCACAAAATTTCTTGAAGAAGTTGTCTCTAGTTATTATGTTGACTTCCTTATTTCACATCCTTGTCTCAATCTATACCAAGTTTCCATCCCTAATACTCCATTAAGATTGCTCTTGTCAAGTTAACCAATTACTTCCATGTTACTGAATTCAATAGAAAATTCTCTGTTCTTAACATAACTTTTCTGTAGCATTTGACACTGATGCTATGTTGACCATGGCTCTTTAACAATTTTTTGCTCTTTGTTTCTCAGACACGTTCTCCTGATTTTCCTCTTTCTTAGTGGCAATTCCTTCGCAGTGTCTTCTAATCATTCTTCCTCCTCTCTAGTGTCTCTAAATGTTGGAAATGTGGAGGCTATGTTGTGAATCCTTTGTGTTCTTTAATCTATTAGCTCTCCCTAAGTAGCTTAGGGTTCTAAATATCTGTTTATAATCCAATATGTCCAGAAGAAAATATCGGTTTACAAACACAACCCAATATTTCTTTTTGGAATTCATCAATAATATCAAACTGCTATATCATATATAAAAACATAAATTATATCATTTTCCTCCAGTGTCTAAACCCTCCAATGGTATCCTATCACATTTTAAATATTATTCATACTCCTTCATTTTATGGAATAAGAAAATTGATGTGTTGTTTTGTCCAAGGTTTTGTTTTGTTTTGTGGGGTCCAAGTGCTTGGAAGTAAAGTTAAAGCTATCATTCAGATCTTCTGACAAGCAATCCAGTTCTTTACCTAGTAGTACTGTGTCTCTGTCATGTAGCAACATGTGGTAAGAACACTCTGATTTAAAATGTAAACTAATGTTATGGTTTACAAATATCCCCAGAATTTAAAAAAGACTAATGTAAAAATACAAATATAACACCAATTTAAGCCTGGATGTAAAGATATCTCCCCAAGTCTCATATAATCAGAGAGAATAAAGCAAGAAGATGCACTAAAGCACTGAATCAAACTATGTTAAGGCAGAAGAGAAAAACAGAGGAATGACAAAAAGCAAATCTTCATAATCCTCCCAACTCCTATGACTCTAATTCTTTTTTCTTTTTCCTTTTTCCTTTTTATTTTGCAATAATTTCAAACTTACAGTACAGTTGCAAAAATAATACAAACACAGAGAACTCCAACACACTCCTATCCCACCCCCCCGATACCCAGATTCACCAATTTTAACATTTTACCACTTTTGTCATATCATTCTATCATCTATCTTTCTATCTATCATCTATCATCTATTTTCTGAACATTTGCGAGCAAGTTGCACACATCATAATCATTGAACACATACTTCCATATACATTTCATCAAACAAGGGTAGTCACTTATGCAACCACCTTAAGTGCAACTATCAAGTTCAAGAAATTTAATATTGATATAAAACGTGCATTTTACATTCCATTTTTTCTTATGTCCCAATAATGTCCTTTTGAGCCTTTTCTCCTCCATTCTTAGATTTCATTCAGAATTAGGTATTGCATACTGTATTGTTTTCCTTTAGCTCTTTGAACATACGTAGGGCCATTTTTTTTAAAGATTTACTTTTTCTCTTCTCCCTCCTCCTCCCCACCCTGCTGATTTTGCTATGTCCTTTCGCTGTGTGATCTTCAGCATCTATTTCTCTTTTTGTCTTCTCTTCTCATTTTTATCTTCTAGGATTCACTGGGATTCAATCCTGGGGATCTCTGATGTGGAGAGAGGTTCCTGTCACTTGTGCCACCTCAGTTCCTGGATCCTGCAGCACTTCACCTTGACTTTCCCCTTTGTCTCTCTTTTGTTGCATCATCATCTTGCTTTGTGACTTATTTATATAGGGCACTGGCTTAGCATGTAGGCATTCAGCTCGCCACACAGTCACTAGCATGGGCACTTCAGCTTACCACGCAGGCACTCAGTTCGCTGCACAGGCACTCAGCTCGCTGCGCGGGCACTGGCTCACCATGCAGGCACACTTTTTCTTTTTTACCAGGAGGCCTCAGGTATTGAACCCAGGTCTTCCAATTTGGTAGACGGAAACCCTATCACTTGAGCCATATCCGCTTCACAGGGCCATTTTTTTTTAAGTCTTTGTCTAGAATGTCCCAGATCTGGTTCTTCCTCATTAATGGTTTCTAATGCTTAATCTTTTCCTTTGCCTCGGCCATTGCTTCCTGCTTATTTGTATGCCTCATAATATTTTGCTGAAATCTGGACATTTTAATAGTTTAATACATTATCGCTGGAATTTAGACTCTGAAGCATCTGTTCCTTAAGCTTGTATTCAGCTAGTGTTATGACAGCTTTCCTTGAATGTCAGGAGCTATCAAAAAGCGTTAAAAAAAAGACTTTTCCCAGTCTTTGCAGATTAACCTGTGTGAGTGCTCTCCTTCCAGGCTTATCTATAAATTGAGTGTAGAGAATAGCTAAGGGCCTCCTTGATCCTTCGTGCACATGTGTCTTGTCTTGGACATGCATGTGTGACCCTAGGAATTCCCCTGTTTACATGGTTTCAAATATCCTCTCAACCCTAAGAAACAGTTTCCTCAAGGTACTGGGCACTGCCCTCTCTTTCCTATAGTCAGCAATGCCTTGGCCAGTGCAGTCACATGACTGCTCACTCACAGTGTCTGTAGGAGCACTCTGTGAACTGCCTTCTACATGTAGGGCAAGTTCTGGGGCGGCAAGTCCCTCAGGCCTCTCCAGAGAAGAAAGACTGGGAGAGACACACTTGCTCCCAGTATACACAAGGGGTTACTTTCCTCCCTCCTGAACCAGGACCAGATCTACACTGGGGGCACAGGCCTCCTCTGTGTCGAGGTGGTGAGGAGTAGGGGAGGGGTCAGCCAGGGCACTAGGAGATCCTACAGATTTTAAGTAGCCTTTTTCTAGATTCAGCACCTGCCCTGTTACTACAGACATTTAACTGTTTTCTGGAGCTTTGAGAAAGACGTTTCTGCCAGTTCTTGCTGGTTGCTCAAAGCCTCTGTTGTGGGGGGAAAAAAGAAGAAGGGAAAAAACAAAACACCTTTCCCAGTCTTTGCCAACTGACCTATGCCAGTGCTCTCCTTCAAAGCAAGCTTACCCATAAGAGTTTAAAGAATAGCTCCAGGCCAAAGCATAAGGGCCATCCTAGTCCATTCTGCACATATAGCTTGTCTTGGGCATGCACATTTGGTCCTAGGAATACCTCCATTTACATGGCTCCAAATGCTCTCCTTTCTAGGAAGCAATTTTCCCATGGTCCCAGGCACTGCACTGCATGTCTGAGAGCCAGCAGTCCCTTAGCCCAGGTAGCATTACTTGACCACTCTCTCACAGCATTCTGTAGGGGAACTCTATGAGCTGCCTTCCATATGCAGGGCAAGTTCTGGGATAATAAGTCCCTCAGGCCTCCACCAAACAGATTGGGCCAGACATACATGTTCCTATGGGTTACTCTACCTCCACTCTGGAACCAGCTGTGCACCTAGTCTAGAAAGCAATGGGGGAAAACCAGTCAGGGCATCAAAATCCTACCACTTGTAAGTAGACTTTTTCTTGATGTGGTGCTCATTCTATTACTACAGTCCTTTAACTGTTTTCTGAAACTTTGAGAAAGATGTTATTGCCAGTTCTTGCTGGTTATTCAAAGCTTTTGTTGGGTGATGGATCTTCTCAATCTGCCATCTTGATCCCATAACTCTAATTCTTATTAAATAAGAATTGGACAGGAGAATCAGGATTCTCACCACTTTCCAAACAGGGATTCTAAACATACCTCAAAACCTTAATCTGTGTCAAAAAATTTATGTACGTGAAACACAGATATATATCACAGAAGTGAAAAAGTTATTTGATATCACAACAATTTTTATTCCCTATAATCAATTATGATTCCCAAAGTCTTGCCATCTTGGTTGTATGAATATTATGAACCTTTGCTGAGAAAAAGTTCAAAGGTGTAACTTTAAAATTTGCCAGTCAAGCTTTATGAACAAAAATGAAGACTAAAGTGGCTAAATAGTTTGGATAAATAGAAAGCTCGAAAAGAATTTGAAAAGATTTCTGAAGAAAAAGAAGTCAAAAAATAACATCTAAGAAATATACAAAAATGTTCAGATGGAAACATAATGAGAATGAAGAAATTAAAGGAAAAATATAAGGGGATTGCATCAGTATGGAAGGAGAAGGTTATCCTAAAGTTTAATTTTCCAGTTCAAGCACTGTGAAATTAGGAAAGCTCAGTGAGAACTGTTCTACCTATATCCTTCAAACCAACCTTGAAAGCCTTTCAAACAATGAGTTCCAAATCATACCTCAAAACTTCCAACTGTGTCAAATATTATATATACAAGCAACTCTCGGATATATATATAGATACAAATACTTCAGAGAAATGAAAAATAGTTGATTATAGGTAATAGCAATTGTGATTCTCTACACTATGTAGTTTTGCTGTATTTGTTTGAAAACTAGAATAGCCACAGATTACTAATGAAGAAATCTACATGATTCTACATTGGTATTCTTAACAACAAATTTCAACCCAAATCTTAAGAAAATAGTGGTTTATCATGCTTTGAGCTATCTTGAAATGCAAAGCACTAACTCATTCTTCAGGATCCCTAAAATGAAAAATAACACAAAAATACAAGAAAATATGCACAAGTACCATTTTTAAGTAATGTATGCATACACACACACATACACACATATAAAAATGGATACACACAATTACAGGTAAAATGAGAATTTCTGTAAATGTCTTACCAATAATAAAATACATTTTAAAGCTCCCCTTGCATTTTAAACCAAAACTCTCAATGACTATGCTCTTTTTGCAGAAAAAGACTACAGTCAAAAGACACCAGGATCATTTCAAGGAAAACCCTGTCTCAATCCACTATATTTTGAACTTATTCCAACCTCTTCCTTCCAGAAACTAAAGTCAGCAAGGATTTTTTGCACTCTCTTGGCATGACGAGCAGAGAAATTAACTACATGAACAAACTCAAGGACAAAACCAGAAATCAAGTGAAAAGGACTAAGGAAACTGAGAGTTCAATATAGTTTAGATTACTGTACATAACCTTGTTCAAATATAATTAAATGCTTTATTGGTGGTGGGGGAGAAGACTACTTGGGAAGTTCCCAAGAATTTTACAAATGATCTGTAAAATCAAACCTATATTAATAAAAATAATAATATGTTATTTGCCTTTGATTCTCACTCTCTCCTGATTGTGCAATGAGGTTTTCCAGAGGCTACACAATGTGAGATATCTCGAGACTGAATATAGAAGGAGATAAAACTACCTGTTTTCCACTATATTAGGTATTAAAGAGATTTGCAAAAAATGTAAAAAAAAAAAAGCTAAATTTTTCTGTCTTTTTATTTCTCCACATAAACTAGTGTTATAAATAAAGTATACACTCAATAGCTATTTTAGGCTAAGTACCTGAAATTATATTTTCTATAATATAGTTCTATTGAGTCATCCTCTTTCAATAACAATACTGTGCAGCATTTTCACTAGATATTGCATAGAAAGCCTCTAAGAATAGGGAGATTGTGTAATATACTGTCCAAATCACGATACTTTTGAGAATGAAAAGCATGCTTTTAGTAATTATACTAGGACAACAGGTATAAGCCAGGACCGTACCTGACAAACTCAGACATTGGCTCATTCTACCCAAAAATAGATTTAATCAGATGGAACACAGCAGGATATTAAAACAATTTTTTTAAAGTGAAGCCAAAATGTGGCAGACAAAAGAAAAAGGCATTATAATTTCTTTAAAAGTATACGGAAGCCCTTAAAATGCTACAGCATCAATGCAAGTTTCTGAGAAACAATAGATTTATTTTTTTAAATATACATGTTTTTTATTTTTAAAGAAACTTTAAATTATATAAATGTTACATCAAAAATACAGAAGGTTCCTATACACCCTACCCTTCTCCTCCTCCCACATTTTCCCACATTAATATCTTTCATTAGTGTGGTACATTTGGTACAATTGATGAACACATATTGAAGCACTGCTATTAACCATGAACTATAGTTTACAGTAGAGTTTATACTTTGCCCCACACAGATTTTATAGGTTTTGAAAAAATGCATAATGGCCTGTAGCCATCATTGCAATGTCATTTAGGACAATTCCAACATCCCAAAAATGTCCCCATTTTACACCAATACTTCCCTCACCCTCCCCTTAGAACCTCTGGTAACCACTGCTTTTATATCAATAATAAAAGCTCTTCCATTGCTAGAATAATAATAAGTCTACTTTAGTCCATAGTTTCATTCCCCTTGTAAGTTTGTTCATTAGTAATGTAAAGGATTTGGGGATGGTGATGCCCACTGTTTCCAACTGAGAAGGGACTTAGATCCCATCGGGCAGATGGATGGAACTGTCTTGCTTGCAGTTGTAAATACTCTGTTTTGGGGGATGGGCATTGTCCATCATTTTCCTTTTATTAGTTGTCCTGAGTGAGTACAATGAACTGGAGAGTAGGTGTTGCAACTTTGATGAGATTCAGGGCTCAATCGGCAAAGGAACAGACCAAAGATTTAAATCTCTGGGACATATATTTAAAAAGTTCAGTGGTAATTATAGGTTCAAATAAAAGAGGCAGAAGAGCCATGTGTAGGGAAATTATAAATGAGTCTAACTCTGTTACATTGAGGAGCATAAATTCCAAAGTAAAGCCCACTGACAGGATGCCAAATTACTGAGATTGTTTGCCCTGCTTATGGTGTCTAGATGTCTCAAGAGCCCTCAGTAGCACCACTGAGAAACAGATTTCTAGAGATCAATTTTTAAGTGCAATTAAGTAATTTAGTTCTATTATAATGCTAACATGTTTTTTACAAAGACATTAGAAAAAATAAGACCAAGAGGCAGAACAAAATAAAATACCAGATTCTGTAAATAAATTCCACTTTTATAAACATAAGACAGTAGTACTGCATCAAACGTGAAAAAGATAACTGATTATTTGCCAGTATTTTCAGTGATTCTATTTATTTCAATTCATTCCAATTCAATTAATATTCAACAAGTGTCTAATGTTTTAGAACCTGCACTAGGCATGTGTTTATAGACACAAAAATAAAGAAGAGAGGACCCCTTCAAATTGTTCAAAATTGAGTAAGAAGGAAAGAAACATCAACAGCAAGCATATGAAGGTTAGACAGTAATAAGTGCTATAATATAGGAATCATTTAGAAGCAAAAAAAAAAATTCTTTCTAGAAAAAATAAGGGAAGGTTTCATGTAAGTAGGAGCATTTAAGCCAGACTTTGAAGAATTAGTAAAACTTAGGCAAACATACCAAGTCACACACTTAAGGGTCTTGTCTCTTGCTGTTTCTCTACAGTGCTCTTCCTCCAGATACTCACAATTTACTTCTTCACATCCTTCAGGTCTTAACTGAGAGTTAAGCAAGGCCTCCCAATTTAAAATTATTAACCCTCCCCGCCCCCCAAATCCCTCTCTCCTCCCCTGTATTATTTTCTTTAACAGCAAGTGTCACCACAGCTTTGGAGTTGCAGAACTCCAGATTGTGCCATCCACATTTAAGTGAATGGCACCCCCTAGCGATCTGCTGTGCAAAGCCTGAACAACCAAATGCCGAGGACTGAGGTTTTATGTAAATCCAATATACTAGATATTTCTTATTTCTCAAATTGTCTTCCCCAACTAAAAATTAATCTCCATGAGATTTCTTCACTATTTTGTTCACTTCTATATCCTCACTACTTAAAGCACTGCCTGACACGGTCAGCACTCAAATATTTTTTGAATGAATGTATGCATAGCTGGAACATAGTTCTAAATAAGAGAAATGGTATTAGAAAATACTTGAAATATTAAGACTTAACAATGTGTTTTTTCTTATTAACTATTTGCTGTTACCACATTGTAGGTTACATGGGGGGCAGAGAAAAAAGTAGTAGGAAATGAGGTTAAATAGATAATAGAAAGTTTTAAAAAGTAGAATGATTGGCTTAAATTTCAAAAAATACCTATTTTTCAATTGAAACTCTACCTCTAACTCTCATATCTTGGAAAATTATTTCAGCATAAAAAGAGGTATCTTAAACCCCACCTTACAACATCATTATGGAGATTAAAATCAAATGCCTTAAAACTCTTTTCACAGAGCCTAAAACAGTGTAGATACTCAGTAAATATTAGTTTACCTTAGAAAGCTAAGAATTTAAGCTTTAAGTACAAAATGGGTATACATCAAAAGGGAGCAAATGAACAACTATACATAAAAGTTAATCCTGGAAACTAAGTAGAATATGGAAAGAAGCCAATAAAGTTGAGAAGCAGGGGGTCAGAAAAGAAGTAAGAGCCACTAAGTATCTTAACAAGGGTAATGACAATATCCCTATTGGGAAAAAAAAAAAGGCTGAATACAAGAGATATTGCAAAGATGGAAATGATTAAAAATAAATAAATCTTAATTGGCTATGACAGGAGTCAAAAAATGACACCTAGTAACTTATGCAGCAGGATGAGTGACGGTACAATCAGCTGAGCTAAGGAAAGACAAAGGAGAAGGTGCTTTGAGAAGGAATACACACAGATTCTGAATATTTTGATTTTGAAGCTTTTGTGGAACAAAAGGTAAGATTGTACAGAAACAGCTGTAAATATAAGCCTGGCACATAGAAATTTCTGACCTAGAGATTAACATGTCGGAATAAACATTATCTTTGCAAATGAAATGCAATGATATACAAGAAAGTCCTATTTTCCAATTTTCAAATGCCAGTTAAATCCACTTATTAGTCTGTAACCATCTCTGATGGTTAGTTCAAGTGGAATCAATCACAGAATTAAACATTTTGCTTTAGGTATGCACATTTGACCATCTGGTGGCAAAAAAAAAAAAAGATAAATGCAGGTTTATTCTTATTCAAAAGGTAATATGATCCTTTGTCATACTTATCAATGTCTTTTCCAGCAATATATTACAGGGAAAAGCTAATTCATTCTTCAATTGTCACTATGTCTTTTTCTTTTCTCACTTTTTATCTTGGCTACTAATTCAAATCATACAACTTAAAGAACTAGTATTAGTAAAAACATAACCTTCCCACTCCTCATTACCTCCCCATTCCTTAATTCACTCATTGCATAATGTAATATACCTAGAAGACAGTTAAATAACTTTGAATATAAATGTATTACTAAAACTCAGGTTGCAGTTTCTTGCTTTCAACAACTACAAATTCAGGTTGTCTAAGTGACACAAATGGGTTTTTGAAACTACATATTTGCTTTGCACAGACAGACCAATAGAACAGAACAGAACATCTATAAATAGACCCTAAGATACAATTCAATATGTGATAAATATGGCATCTGTTATGGGTTGAATTGTGTCTCTCAAAAGTATCTCACATTCTAATCCTAGTATCTGTGAATGTGACTTCATACGGGAATAGTCATTGTAGATGGAATTACGTTAAAATATGGTCATACTGGGAGAAGGAGGATGAACCCTTAATCCAGTATGACTGGCATCCTTAGAAGAGGAGAAAAAAGACAGGCATAGGAAGAAATCCATGTGGAGAAAAAAGTGGCAGAGACTGTAGTGATAACACCTACAATTCAAATAATGCCAAGGAATGCCAATAAATACCAGTAGCTAGAAGAAACAAGGATTCTCCTTTATGTGTTTCAGATGAAGCACGGCCCATGCTAACATCTTGGATTCAAACTTCTAAATCTAGAAATGTGAGAACTGTGAGACAATAAATTTCTGTTGTTTTTAGTTACTAAGTCTGTGGAATTGTTACAGAAGCCCAAGGAAATTAATAAAGTATCTCAAATCAGTGAGAGGAAAAGATTGATTATTCCAGGATGGTTGTGGAACAAAGGGGTAGCCATGTGTAAAAATAGGAAGGTTGGATCTCTATCACGCAAATACTTGCCCTAATAAATTTCAGACAGATAATTTTGTAATGTAAAAAGTAAAATAACAACAGTATTGGAAGAAACCATGGGAACCTCCTTTGAATATTAGTAATGGTTGCCAGAAGAAAAAGAAACTGAGTGGGTAAGGCATGGAATAGTGTACAGAATAGGGGAGATAATAGACCGCAGAAGAAATACAAGCAGCATAAGAAAATCCTGGATACATACTCCTCCATTAGCTCAAAGGTCTTAAAATTTACTAAAAAATAAAAATTCAATGAAGAGGTGCAAATCTAAAAGTTTAGGTAGTTATGGAACAAGGTTTTAAACCATTTCTTAAAATTATTATAGTGATTTTTCAAGCAGCTACTAAAGCCATCTCAATAGCAATGATATTAAGTCATTGTAAAAACATTATCTTCTTTCTAACACTTGCTAATAAAGTACAAGTTGAAATTACTAAAATTATGTAATCTTCATATTACTTTTTTTTTACTTCTAAAGTATGGAGAGGCAAGAAACTTTTTTAAAAATCTACTTAAGAAATATGTGAAAGATATGATAAGTTTTAATATCAGAAAAGAGTGACTCAGAATTATATGCTATGAACAAGTTCAGAAGTTGTTATTCTTACCTCTGTACCCAGTTGAAGAAGCAGAAAACTAAGATTCTATTAATATCTTTTTTAGACAGAGTGATGTTTTTATGGTCCACCAGCAAGATCAATTTTATATTCAATTAAAAAAACCAAAGTACATACAGCCCACCCTAAAATACTTTTATATGTGTACCATCATGTAATCCAATAGTGAGGCATTTTAATAGCATTCAATCGGCAGAGTTTATACTTAAGCTTTACTCGACCTTAAGCAGTAATATAAGTCCCAATAATTTCCAGTTCAGCTATGTGTTATTTTGGAAAAGCAACACATCATATAAGTTCACAAAAGATCATATATACATGTACCTGTAATATACCTCCACATATACAAATACATATACATAGACAAATATACCAATCATGTGTTGGTTTTCAATATTAAGGTGACTACAAAACTATTTTCATTTGTTTATTCAATAAAATTCTATTAATGATCATATTTCTCAGCATGCAAAACAGCTGAGCAGTTTCCAAAATAGAAAACTATTTTGGAGAGACACAAGAGTAAAACCGATTGGCTGAGAAAGAGAGACAAGGTACTGAGAAAAAGGAATTTGAATTCATAACTCTAAATGCACATAAAGTCTATCCTCATTCATGTCTTAGAGTTCTTTCAGACATCCCAATATCCTTATAATCCATGCCCCTTTTTGCTAAATCTATCATATTTACACAATCATTTAGTCTTTCATTCAGTGATCACCACTAATTACTGTGCAATGTTCTAGGAATACATTGAAGAAGATAGATATGGCTCTTGCATCGGGAAATTTGTTTAATTTGTTCAGTTCCTTACTTCCTATTATAGAGAAAATTTCAATGTCCTCTTTTTTTTTTAAGATTTATTTATTTATTTCTCACCCCTTTCCCCCCACCACAGTTGTCTGTTCTCTGTGTCTATTTGCTGAGTCTTCTTTGTCCACTTCTGCTGTTGTCAGCGGCACAGAATCTGTGTTTCTTTTTGTTGAGTCATCTTGTTGTGTCAGTTTTCCGTGTGTGCCACACCATTCATGGGCAGGCTGCACTTTTCTTTCGCGTTGGGCGGCTCTTCTTACGGGGCACACTCCTTGCGCGTGGGGCTCCCTTTATCGGGGACATGCCTGCGTGGCACGGCACTCCTTGCTCCCATCAACACTGCGCATGGGTCAGCTGCACATGGGTCAAGGAGGCCCGGGGTTTGAACCGGGGACCTCCTATGTGGTAGAAGGACACCTTAACCATTGGGCCAAGTCCACCACCTCAATGTCCTCTTATTGATAAGCATTGCTTTTCTTAATTGCAATTTGCTAAAAACTTAAAATTTTAGAAAACTTGCTAACACAAAAGGTGAAAAGAATACTTGCACTTAGGTTGTAGGGTGCAATAAGTTTAGTCACAAAGTTTTCTAATCAGTTACTCTGAATATACAAAAATATTTATAAATGTTTTCTTTCATATATAGTTATAAATTATATTATATGCCATGCAATGAATGCCATAGAGTTCTTTTCCACAGGTCTGTGTTCTATAGGTTTCTTAATTTAGTAAAAGTATTACTAAATTTGTATGACAACAAAATTTCTATTTGTATTATTAATGCAAATTAAGCTATTTTTTAACTGAATCTACATTCACAAAAATGTCAACTGTTTCATCTTTCACAACAGCAATGAAATGTAGAAAATTTTACTGTTTTTCCCATGAATTAGATTTTAAAAACTCATTATTGGAACTAACAAATTTTACATTTGAAGCATCTGATATCACTGATAAAAAAAAAAATTGTCAGCACCTACTTACAGTGAAGTTATTCTGTTAATGTAGCCAATAATTTACTTTTTGAGTAAACAGAAAAACTTGGAATTGAAATTGACTAAAATTTATTTAGAAGAACAATCATTTAATCTAAAAAGTCACACTTCACAATGTACTATGTAAATACACCTTCTGCATTCGTATCGTTTTGTCACCTTTGAGTCTTTTGAAATAGCTATTTTGAAATAGATATTGCTTTTCACCAGACTTTTTTTCTTTTTGCATTCATGTGATCAGTTACTATAAGCCTGGTTTCATTCTACAGAGCCTAACCTATCAGCATTCTGTAAATAGACATCTCTGAATCAAATGAAAAAAAGTCATTGTTGAAAAAGTTGATTATCAAGAAACCTTCGGAGGCGGACTTGGCCCAGTGGTTAGGGCGTCCGTCTACCACATGGGAGGTCTGAGGTTCAAACCCCGGGCCTGCTTGACCTATGTGGAGCTGGCCCGTGCGCAGTGCTGATGCGTGCAAGGAGTGCCGTGCCACGCAGGGGTGTCCCCCGCGTAGGGGAGCCCCACATGCAAGGAGTGCGCCCCGTAAGGAGAGCCACCCAGCATGAAAGAAAGTGCAGCCTGCCCAGGAATGGTGCCACACACACGGAGAGCTGACACAACAAGATGACGCAACCAAAAAGAAACACAGATTCCTGTGCCGCTGACAACAGAAGCGGACAAAGAAGACGCAGCAAAGAGACACAAAGAACAGACAACCGGGGTGGGGGGTGGGGGGGGGAATAAATAAATAAATAAATAAATCTTTCTTTAAAAAAAGGAAACTTCATTACTTCTGATCCAATTCTACAAAAATCTTAAGCATTTAGAGACTAAAATTTCAGTGAAACCAGCAATTTAGAAATGTAGCAAACAGGCACACTTTTAATTTTTTTATTGAGGTATTTTTCACACTCAGTTAAATGCACACAGATCTTATTAAGTGTAACAGTTATTGAAAAATTCATACAATCATGTAATGCATATCCTTCTCAAAATACAAAACACTTCCATCACCCCATAAAGTTCCCTTAAAGCAAGCATTGATGATTTTTCTGCCACAAATTTGTTTTTGTTCCTTCTTGAACTTCATATAAATGGAATCTTACATAGTATGTACTCTCTTGTATCTCTCTCACTCAGTACAATGATTTTGAGACTTATCCATGTTGTTGAGCGTGTAAGATGTTCATTCATTTTATTAATGAATAGTACTTTTATGTGAATATACCACAATATGAACCAGGAAAAAGAACCCATTCTCCTGTTGATGGACATTTGGGTAGTTTCTGTTTGGGTTATATAGTAAATTGTTATAAACATTATTGTACAAGTCTTTTTGTAGACATATAATTTCATTTAGTTCAGTTAAATACATAGGAGAAGATTGAGCCAAAGGATAAGTATATATTTAACAAGAAACTGTTACTTCTCCCAAGTGCCTGTGCCATATTATTTGTCTTACACTCCCACTAAAGGTATGAGAGGTCCAGTTGCTCCAAACATTTAGTGTTGCCAGGTTCTTCGATTGTTGTTTTAAACTGTAGACTTCCTAGTGGATGCATTGAAGTATCTCACTGTAGTTTCAGTTTTGTAATTCCCAAATGACTAATGACAAAGAACACTTTTCCTTGTATTTTTTAGCCATTTGTGGATCTTCTTTTATGAAGAGTCAATTCCAATTTTTGAACAATTTTCCTGGACTATTTTTACTATTGAATTGTAAGAGTTCTTTATATATTCTTTTTCAGCTATATGACTGAAAATATTTTCTTGAACTCTGTGGCTTGCTTATACATTTCTGATCACTGTCTTTTGATGAACAGAAGTTTTCATTTTGAGTAAGTCTAATTTGTCACTTTTTTTCTTTTCTGATTAGTGCTTTCCGTGTGTCATCTACAAAATCATTGCCTAACCTAAAGTCATGAAGATATTCTATATTTCCTTCTAAAAGCTTTATTGTTTTAGCGTAAATTAAGATCACAATCATTTTTCTCCTATATTTTCTTCTAGAAATTTTTTTTCTCTCCCCTTCCCCCACCCCAGTTGTCTCTTCTGTGTCCATTCACTGTGTGTTCTTCTGTGTCCGCTTGTATCCTTGTCAGCGGCACTGGGAATCTGTGCCTCTTTTTTGTTGTTGTTCTTGTGTCATCTTGCTGTGTCAGCTCTCCATGTCTGCGGCACCACTCCTAGGCACACTGAACTTTCTCTCATGCTGGGCGGCTCTCCTTACAGGGCACACTCCTTGCACGTGGGGCTCCCCTATGCGGGGGGCACTCCTTGTGCACTGCACATGGGCCAGTTCCACACGGGTCAAGGAGGCCCTGTGTTTGAACCGTGGACCTCCTATGTGGTAGGCGGACGCTCTATCTGTTGAGCCAAGTCCACTTCCCTTCTAGAAGTTTTATACTTTTGGGTTTTACATTTAGATCTATAATCCATTTTCAGTTCATTTTTTAATATAGCAAGATGTAAACTTCAAACTTTTTTTTTGTATATGAATATCCAGTTGTTCCAACACCTTTTATTGAAAAGCAATTTGATTATGATGTGCGTTGGTGTGTTATTAGTTTTCATCTTGGCTTTTATTTTGCTCCATGTGTTGGGTTTGTAGAGCTTCTTGGAGCCATGGTTTTGTAATTTTTTTCAAATTTGGAAAATTTTTGGCAATTATTTCTTCAATTATTTTTTTTATACTTCCTACATTCTCCTCTCTTCAAGGATTCCAGTTTCATGGATATTTTGATTTTTGTCCCATGGCTCACAATGCTCATTTCATTCACTTTATTCTTATTTTATACACTTTTTTTATAAGAATGAATATTATTTCTTGTGCTATCTCCTATTGCTCACACCTCCTTTTACAAAAGAAGAGTGCAAAAAATATGGATATAATTTTTTTTTTTAAGAATACTAGTAAATTTATTAGTCCATAGTTCATTTCCCAACCCTGAGGATTCTGGGATGGTGATGCCCACTCCACCATTGAGCGGGGCTTTGATGCCATATATCTGATGTATTCTTCTTTTTTAAGATTGTTTTGGCTATTTGGGGCCCATGTCCTTCCAGATAAATCTGATAACTGGCTTTTCCAATTTTAGAAAGAAGGCTATTTTATACACTTTTATTCTGCATTTCATTTGGATCATTTCTATTTTGTTGCTTTCAAATGCACTAGCCTTTTCTTCCTCAACGTCTAATGTTGCATTATTCCCAACAAGTGTATTTTCCATCTCAGACATTATTGCTGTCATCACTAGAAGTTTGATTTAGGTATTTTTTTATATCTTGCATATCTCTACTTAATTTTTTATTACACAGAATAAAGTTATAACAACTGTTTTAATATCTTTGCCTACTAACTCTAATATCTGTGCCATTTCTGGGTTGGCGTCCAGTGTTTCATTACTTTCTCATTATTGGTTGTGTTTTTCTGGTGTTTTGTAGGCCTGATTATCTTTGACTGGATATCAGACATTATGAATTTTACCTTGTTGGTGCTGGATATTTTTGTATTCCTATAAATCTTCATCTTTTTTCTGGGAGACAGTTAAGTGACTTAGAAGCAGTCTGATCCTTTCAGGTCTTATCTTTATGATTCTTTATGCTAGTCCAGAACAGTTTTCAGTTTAGTATTAATTATTCCCTACTACTGAGGGAAGATATTCCTAAATACTCTATCCAGTGTTCCAGGAATCTTGAGGTTTTTCCAAGTCTATTGGGAAAAGACACTATTCTTGTTCCTATGCAAGTGCAGGCCAATTTTCCAGAGCTCTGATCATTTTTTGGATGGTCCTTTCCCTGGCCTAAGTTAGTTTCTTCACAAGCTGATCATTACTCAGTTGAATACTCAAAGAGGACCTTCTAAATATCTCCAGCTCTCTCTTCTTTGGTACTCTATCTAGAAAACTCCAGCTGCCTTGGTCTCCCAAACTCTCAGAACTATCTCCTCAACTCAGGAAGACCACCAAGCTCTGCCTGCATTTACTCTCACTGTGCAATAGTATGGTAAGGCAATCAAGTGCTCAACTTATTTGTTTCCCATCTCTCAGTTATTATTGCCCTTAGTTGTCTGATGTTGAATGTCTTAAAAAACATTGTTAAAAACATTTTTTTCTGTTTGTTTTTCATGTTTCAGGTAGAAGAGTAAATCCAGGCCCTATTGCTCTATCTGGACAGGAAACAATTCTTCAAGACATATTTTAATTATGACTTTTATTTTTTAAAAATTAAATGTCACAAGAATATTTGAAAGGTCAGAAGTATCAGAAATTAACCAAATGATGGTGATTACCAAACAAACTACTAAATATTTAACCTGCCTTAAAACTTTATACTTTCAATCCAATAAGAATACTTCATATTCTTATTATTCTCCTGTCATCACTTAAACCCAGCATTTTTCACCATCTGCCAAAATGCACTGAAATGTAATTGAGTAATATGAGAATTGGTTTTCCACTCCTGCCTAATGAAAATTCCAGACCTTAGTGAAGTCTCTTAGTACTACCAATAAGCACATCATTTAAGCAGAAAAATGCAGAAACAAATTTATGAACCTATAATGCCTATACTATATTCTCTTAAAATGCCTCATAAAGTCATTATAGCAGGTAACTATTACTTTTTTCTATCATTTGTTAATTTTGATTTTACAACAGAATAAGGAAGTCAGGAAAACAAGCAGGGTAATAAATATTACATAGTAATATAATTGTAAGAGCAGAGTCAAAATGTCCTT
This sequence comes from Dasypus novemcinctus, assembly GCF_030445035.2. Taxonomy (NCBI): domain Eukaryota; kingdom Metazoa; phylum Chordata; class Mammalia; order Cingulata; family Dasypodidae; genus Dasypus; species Dasypus novemcinctus. The sequence continues at coordinate 66,813,113 of NC_080686.1, read as the reverse complement.
ACTGCAGATTTAACCTAATATACCAAATATGTTTAGTTTTAAATATGATTCGTGATGACAATGTTTGAGCTGTATGGTAATGAGTAATATCTATATTTAGATTCAATAAATATCTTTTGAATGAATGAATTATAACAATGAATAAAGATAATCCTGTACTATTTGAACACACCATTATCAGGTATAGGACAGAAAATAAGAGTGGAAGAGAATGCCTTTAAATTTATGCCATGACAAAAGACCTTAAAACAAAACATAAGAAAACATTTTATCACCATCTCAAAATCCTCAACATTGAGCAATGAGCAAACATAAGGGGGAAATGCAACTAGGGTACAGAGTAGATTTATTATTATTGCATTAATGGAAGAACTTGTAACACTGATATAAAGATTGTGATTACCAGAGGTTCTGTGGGGAGGGAGAGGGAAGAATAGGTGGAACGCAGGGCACTTTTAGGACATTGGAATTATTCTGTATGATATTGCAATGATGGGTATAGGCCATTATACATTTTTTCAAAACCTGTGAAATTGTATGTATGAAGCAAAGTGTAAACCATAATGTAAACTATAGTCCATGGTTAGTAGCAATGCTTCAATATTTGCTCCTCAATTGTAACAAAAGTAAGATATTAACAGGGGAAAATGTGAGAGAGGGAGGAGGTGGGATATATGGAAATAGCCTATATTTTCAATGTAACTTTTCTGTAATCTAAAAATAAAGTTTAAAAAAAAAAACATTTTAGAGCTGGAAGTCTTTTCAAGTGCTTGTAGAATGCCTTTCCTTTATGAGATGGGAGAAAACTGAGACAGAGAAAAGATAAATATGCACAAATGACTAAGTTAAGGAAGATGTGAGAGCAGGACCTAGGTCTTCTGATTTCCAGTTTTTTCACCTCCATTGTATAAATTAGTTATATTTCTTACTTTTTAACTTCTCTAATTTTTCTTGAAATAGCTAAATAAACATTAAAATTTACACAAAAGAATAAGAACAATTTATTGTTTTCCCTGAATTTCACTTATTTTCGACTATAAAAATTAAGAAGCATCCAACTTCAATAATTTCAAGGATACATTCTTATAAAAAAGGAGAGAGGAAGAGAGAGATAGAGAGAAAGAGAGGAGAGGGTAGGAGTAGGGTAGAGAATGAGGGGAACATGAGAAGAAAACAGCCTTAATTAAAATAATTCAAATAAATTACAAAAGAAAAAGGGCAAAGGAGAAAATTCAACAGCAATAAGATAACCAACTACTCTGTAAGGCAAAACTTAGAAAACTTTTTCTCTACAGAGTCAGGGAGTAAATATTTTAAGCTATGAGAGCCCTGTAGTCTCTGTCACAACTACTTAGCTCTGGATTTGTAGTGTGAAAGCAGCCATAGATAATAAGTACATGAATCGATATGGCTGTGTTCCAATAAAATTTTATTTACAAAAACAGATACCAAATCAGATTCAGCCCTGGGGCATAGTATGCTGACCCCTGATCTAGGGGAAAAAATGTCAAAGGTTCATTATTGGTCACAGATGCAGGATTGTAAAATTACTTCAGATTTTGCATTAAAGAATAAGAAAAATGCTCTTTATTACCAATAATAAGGGGAATCTAGTAATTCGTGAAGAGAAAGTATTTTCCAAATACAAGTTTATACAAATTATAACCAATTCCATTTTCTCTATATAACTATCAAATCTGATATTAAAATCTAACTTCTTCCCTGACTAAAAGTAATTCTTATAAACAAAAGGAGTTGTTTTTACTTCTGTGATGTTCAGAAAGGAAGATTATAATTACAGAATACTTTGAGTCATTAAATTATGTAATTATTAGTAATGGCAGCCAAAATGCCAGCAATAGAGAAGAGAATAAAAAAAAGAACTACAACATATTGCTTCCCATAGACCCTACTATTTACAGCCTACTACTCTGCCAAAGAAACAAGCATTAAGAGATACATTGAAAGAAAACTTGTTCTCATTTTCATATTATTCAAAGATTAGAGATATGCTTCTAACTTCCTTACATTGATGAATTACTTAGAAATACATTAAATTTATTTTTAACATGAACAACTTCCTGATTAAATAATTAATCATATGAGCTAGTGTTTTAGTATTTCCTTTTTATTATTCATCCCATAACCTACCCTTCTAAGCTAACTCATACTGTTCTATTTTTATGAAGAACAGATCTGTATTTCTATTACCCTTTATTATTATTATTATTATCATATTTTTAATTGTTTAAAATCCTATCTCCACTGGTTACCATCTTTTTAGGTCACAAATCCTAATATGTTTTCATCCAAGTTCATACACCTAGACCTCATTTTCATCCAAGTTCATACAGTTGCCATTTTATGGCCTTTCTTAATCTGGAAGGTACTTACAGAGCAGATACTGCCAGTGCTGGATCCACACTGCTTCCTTTTCACCATTCCCTACATAGTAAAGTCTTCTTACCATAAGCATTTGCATCTCTCTGTTGGAGTGCTTTCTCTGGCCACAGGAACATGTATGGTAAGTGAGTTCCAGAGAATTAACATCCCTAGAAACAACTTTGAACCAAAACCAAGAACAGATGGATAAATACCTCAGTTTCCTTGCCCTTTTGTGGGATAATTCGGAGTACATCTACCTTCTCTCCTGGAAGCCCCAGCAAGATTGAAATACAGTTGCCAAAGGTGATACCCTGCTATTCAGTTCACCCAATATTGTCTTCTCTTACTATATCACTTCCCACTCACCTACAAGTAGTGCCTAGGATTGTCCCCCATTATAAATTATTTGAACTCAGATCTTTGTCTGCTTAAAGTAGAAACCAATCTAAGATAGCCCTCTAATTAAAAAATTCCTGCATTCCAGTATTTCAGCCATGAAATCACCACCTTTTTTCCCAAAGATAGGATTCAATATTCTTTTTCATTTTTACTAGCTTTCTTAAGCTACCCCATAAATTTCTTAAATTCAAAGAAATGGTGCAGTCATCATTTTATTATTCACCCAAGACGGAGCAATATATTGGGGAGATCAATCTGAAGTGCTTCTCAGTTATCTTACCTGTTATAACCAATAGCACAAAACCCACCATCCTATAAGTACAATTTAGATATGTTTTTCCACAAATATATGACTTTGTATTTGTTTACACAGCAATGTATCTGCCACTTTTAGACATTAGAAGTAACAGATTTTTCTACTGAAACAGAGGAATTATAGAAACAGAGAAATAGGGTATAAAAAATTAATTTTCCCATGTAAAATCTTAATTCTCCCTCTTCCAAAAGCAGGAAATAAAGACCATAAACACTGTTTTTAAAAGTTTAACACTTTGAATATGAACTACATAGAACTGCTAAATAACTGAGCCAAAATAGTAATGAGCTGACCTGTGGTTACATGAAAGTCATGAAATCCTTCCCTGAAATTTCTATATTTCATTTGTGTTTACCTGTTTGGAAAACCACATCACCCTCCAGTCCAAGGTCCCCTGCAGATACCATCAACCTCCCCCATTTCCTTAACTCACAACTCCAGTTAGCCCCATCAATCCAATCTCTATAAATGCCATCTCTTCTTCATTTCCACTTCTCCTTAATTTAAGCATTTAATATATTTTCCTAAGACAATCTCTTATCTATATTTGCTATTTTATTTCTCTTCCTTATTCTGGAAAATATATCTGATAATCTGACACTGCTGTATCAAATCTAAGATAGTTCAAAACTATTTCAAAGTCCTGAAATCAAATCATATGTAGCATTTTCATAAAACATAGAGGCATTTACATTACATTTAGACAATTCACATTAGCTAAACATTTCATGTATTTTTATTTCTGTTTGGAATGAGATAAAAATATTATATTTACCTGAAGATTAAACAAAATGTTTACCTGTCAGAAGCCTTGTCGCTGGTAATTTGGTGCTTCACTCCTGACCCATTTTTAATAGAATCCTGTCTTGTAAGCCCATGTGATCGACTCTTCTCTACCACAGGCACAGAGAAGTCACCTGAGGGTCCTTGGAACTGAGCCTGATCATGAAGTTTTGCTTTCTTCTCTTGAGATGCCTCCTCATTTTGCAGTCCTCGGAGACTCTTTTGATCAGGTTGCTGTGGTGTAGTAGATCCACTATTATAAAACCATGCTCCTGATTTTGTGAGGATTTCTTGTTGTTTTCGGCACAAATTACATACCCACATAACCTGCACATAAATACACAGGGAAAAGGAATTAATATTTCTAAAAGTTAAAACAAACAAAGAGACAATCCAAGCGAACAAAACCTATATGTGTGTATATAACTTTTCCGAAGTTAAAATGTAATCCAGATTAACTATCATTATGTAACTTATCCCTTATCTTAATTTTTTCAGAATAATTATAATCAAACAGACAAACTTTTTTCTGACAGCGGAATACCAAACTCAACTGCGAAATTACTGATTTCTTGTATTCTTTAACTACTTTTTTACTTAAGTGAGGGACATGGCATGCCACACAGAAAATGGATTTTGAAGCCAGACAGGCCTGGATTTAAATACCAATTTCAAGATTACAAACAGTACAACCTTCAACAAGGTACTAAACCTCGATATCTATAAAACTTAGGTTCTTAATGACAAAATAAGCAAATAATTATAAACACATATTTTGCTATAGATTTTGAAAGTTGAAGATTAGAAATAACTTACATAAAATGCCTACAACAATGTTTAGTATTAGGTAAATTATTTATTAATATTAGATTAATCTTCTACCATCAATTATATTATAAGCTTCTGATGGAAGCTTTCATTTCTTTCAAGTAGCTCTTAATGGCTAAAATAACATTAGGAACATTGTTGATCCACAATAAAAACCTATTAATTGTTCATAATTTGTAGTAAGACATTGAGTGTTTTGTGTTTTTCAGACTCCAGGAATTTAGGCATATTATAACTAATATATGAGTAACCAGAGAACCCTTCACACTTTTCTAGAAAACATTTTCAGATAAATCAGAAAAAAATAAAATTATAATCATGAATAAAAGATGAGTTCATATTTCAGGTGGGTGCTTTATTGTGTTTCCTCTATGTCAAATACTAAATCTTACATAGCTGTCCAGATTGCTAAAGATTTTTCCACAGTTGAATAAACTATAACATTATAGAGAATCATAGTAATGAAAGATTTAATGTGGTGTCCAATACAAGGATGTTTTTAAAATAACATTTAAAATTGGTTTAATTGTCCATTATTCCAGTTCATATTGCTTATATGATGTTAATCGTACAAACCTTGAATTTGATTTTTTTGTTTTGTTCCCTCACTGAATTGCACATAAATCATAGAACAGTAAGACCTTACAAATCTTGCTAACTTGAATTCGTTTGAAGTCCTTCTGAGGGAAATATCATTTTTTTAAAATGTGGTATTATTACACAAAGACTTATGTTTCATCTAATTCCAAAAGAATTAGTCATCAATAATATCAATACTTGTGCCTGTCTTATTTTTATAAGTAAATAAGAAAGTATTTTTAATATTAAAATACCAGTATCTCCCTCAAATTTAAAGAAATACCTCCATAGTTCAAATATCTTGCACATTCATTTAAATACAGATTCAATATAAATATATTTAACCCACTAACAATCTCAAAAGCCAAATTTCACTGAGAAGCATAAATTCCAAAGTAAGGCCCACTGACAGGGTGCCAAATTCCTGAGCTTATCTGCCCTGCTTATAGTGTCTGGTGTCTCTAGAGCCCTCAGGAGGCCCACTATTTGAGGCACTGTTTACTGTGGCAGACAATGAGATCCTGTATGACATTGTAATGATGGATACAGGCCATTATATATTTTGTCATAGTCTACAAAATTATGCACGTAAACTGTAATGTAAAGTATAGTCCACAGTTAGTAGCAATGCTTCAATATATGTTCATCAATTGTAACAAATGCACCACACTAATGAAGGATGTTGTTAATGTGGGAAAGTGTGCAGGTGGGGAGGGAGTGAGGCATATGGGAACCCCTTGCATTTTTTATGCAACATTTATGTAATAAAGCTTCTTTAAAAATAAAAAAATTAAAATTTTTTCAAAGGAAACCGTCAACCAAAAGATTCTTCAGTCTTTTGTTGCCATCTTGTGACAATTACAGGTATTGCAGATATTTTTAAATAAGTAAAATGACACTGAATAAGAAACGATGAAATAACAAAGTTTGAATGTCAACGTCTTTGTTTCATTTTAAACAAATTGTTATTAATTTCGTAGTGATAATGTGTTTTTTATATTAAATTAAAAATTTATCTGCAATAAGTATTGAAGAATAGGATCCTTTGGGTCAGGCAATTGCCAGTGAAATAGAAAAGAGTTTGTGAAATAGACACCTACCCAATCGTTATCAGAAACAACCTTCTGTTGCTTCATTATTTGTCACACGGTAAGCCAGTATACTCAACCTCTTCTAGAGGAATATCTTCAGGATCACCTAGGAAACTCATTATAAGTGCATAGTCTCAGGTTCCACCCCAGACCTACTGAATCAGGTACTCTGGGGTGGAATGCCACAATCTGTGATTAACAAGCCCTCCAAGGTGATTCTGATGCACACTAAAGTTTGAGAACCACTAGTATAGGGCAGCCCGGTATATGGAATGGGTTATTAATGTGTTCCTTGGAGTGCCTAGGTAAGGCCTAGAGACAATGATCAGCCTAGTCAATTTACCTCAGTATGAACTATTCATTTTATAAATATTATCACATTTTTTCTAGCCCAAAATGGGAAACAGGCTGGAAAGCACTATGGGCTTCATTTTCCTCATCTGTTAATTAGGTCCAGTAACATCCAGTGGCTATGAATATAAGACTACTCCCCATAAGGTATAAAGGATGGTGCCTGATTTCTCTTAAAGATTATTAATATCCTTCCCACACTCCCTAGCCCATCCACATCAGTTACTCTTCTTCTGGCTAGATTCTATGCTCCCTCCTAAATGGCTAGCTCCTAGTATCCCCATATTCTAACACCCAATTCACCGTCTTTTCTTCTTTTACCATTTCTTCCCACTCTTGAATACTTATTAATCTTTAAAGTTCGAAAAGCCTAAATACATTCATCTCAAGCTATACAAAGGAATTGATGCTTTTACTTGGAGCCCTCTACAGACACATGGCAACTAACTTACAGTGATGATCCTGAACTAGTTTTCACAAACACACATACACATATACAGGCTAAGAGATGATTTTCTAATAATTGACTATGAAATGACTACTATCTATTAGAGACAAATTTTGTGTTCCTGAAATACAACTTAATTTGGGAATAAAATCTCAAAACTTTTGCTAATGGAACCCTTTAACCAAATAAGTTAGTCATAACTGTATCTTACAATGAATGCTGTTAAAAATATCTTTAAAATATTTAAGTCTATAAATCTCTACTGTTAAATCCTATCAATTTTTTCAGGCCATCGTAATTATCAAAAATATCTAGGCCCTGAAAAATACAAAGACAATTAGGATTCAAAATTATCAGATATTATTACCTTCAGCCCTATATACACCATAATATTTTTTACATAACAGAGCAAAATTAAGAGATGGAATACTCTCAAATGCCCCAAATTTGTTACATATTACCAGATATTCCATTCTACAAACACCCTTGGTTGGGTTGAAAGGGAGAATAAATGGAGAAAAATACAATTTCTTTAAAAATTAAAGAAGTAGTAAGTTACAAAACAATTATGCATAAAGTACAGGATTCTCATATATCCCACCACCACTACCACCTTGTATTGGTGTGGAACATTTGTTACATTTGATAATAACATTTATAATTGTACTATATTTTTTTAAAGTAGTTACCTTTGTTACAATTGATAAAGACTATTAAAATACTTCTATCATCCATTATTTATATTCGATGTATATTTCCCATATACCATCCTATTATTAACACTTTGTATTAATATTGTATATTTGTTGTAGCTCATGAAAGAACATTCTTAATCTTGTACTATTAACAAAAGTGAAAAAGCACAAATCTTTTTTAAACCATAAAAATGGTAAACATAATAGCTAATCTGAATTGTCAAAGAAATCAAAAACCAAAATTATGTCAAGAAAATACAGGAACCATTTAAAGGAATCTAAAAATCTATAAGGGAAGCAGACTTGGTCCAATGGATAGGGCATCCACCTACCACATGGGAGGTCCACGGTTCAAACCCCGGGCTTCCTTGACCCATGTGGAGCTGGCCCATGCACAATGCTGATGCTGATGTGCGCAAGGAGAGCTGTGCCACGCCGGGGTGTCCCCTGCGTATGGGAGCCCCACATGCAAGGAGTGCGCCCTGTAAGGAGAGCCGCCCAGCACTTCCTTTCGTGCAGCCTGCCCAGGAATGGTGCCGCACACACAGAGAGCTGACACAACAAGATGACGCAACAAGAAGAAACACAGATTCCCGTGCCACTGATAAGGATAAAAGTGGTCACAGAAGAACACACAGTGAATGGACACAGAGCAGACAATGGGGGGGAGGGAGGAGAAATAAATAAAAAAATAAATCTTAAAAAAAAACGATAAAACTCTGATTTTGCCTAAAGTGGGATAATAAATAATAGAGTAATTTGGAAAAAAGGAAGGATTATTGGTTAAAGATTGGTTCTAATGAGACCATAATCCAAGCTCATGTGATCTAGCTAGCTCTACACACTGCCTCTAACCACTGCCAGATGCTTTAAATAAAATGCATGTATTTGTCAGGGAAAAAATAAGGTGAAAAAGTGTCAATTGATCAATGTAACTCTCACATGAATAGAAAATCGTGGAAGAGGCTGACTAACTATTCAACAGTTATTTCTGTTTCCTCTTGGGAAACTATATTTACCAGTCTTCCTTTAGTTAGGGGTGGCAATGGTCACAAGACTATGCCCTGGCCAATGGATTATAAATGTAAGTGCACTTTACTACTTTCACAACCATTAAAAAACTCTCATATGCTAGTCTCATGCTCTTCACTCAAGATCCTAGGGAAAAAAGAGCCACAAGAGAAAAAATACTTGGAAAAAGAAACCTCTGCTGATCACGCACCCCAGCGTGGATTTCATATAAGAGAAAAATAAACTCCTATCACATTGAGTGGCAGAGATTTTTTGTTTATCTTTTACAGTTAATAGCATTACCATAACTAATTCAAAAGTCTTTTAAAAGTAAAAGTTCTACTGAGTATGTGTCAGTAGCATGAACTTTGTATATGTGGAACAATGCATCACTAAAAGAACAACACTGACACATGATAGCCAAATGTATGTATCTCTTCCCAACTCAGCCAACTAACACAGGTTGCTTGAAATTGGCTATGCTAGATGTATTTAGACTAGACAAATCAGAAAATGCTACAAATCAGAGGTTTTACTTTCAGAGAGCCAGTTGTGAAACACTTATCAGCATACTGCTGAGTGTAATATACCTACTATATTCTACTAAAAGAATACTAGACTCAGTATTAGAAGATAAACTTGAATAAAGCTAATTCAGATACATAAAATTAATTCAGATATATAAAATTCCAGTTTATTTTTAGATGGTAAAATAACTATCAGTGCAAATTAATTACTCATTTTTTCACTCATGCAATATTCATTAAGTGCCTAGCAAATGCCAGATACAGGCTAAGAATATGCTAAGAAACAGTGAATACCAATAGCAACTAAAAGAATCAGGTAACTAGGAATAAATCTACCAAAGGATATTGCTGTGAGCCTTCTTCCTTTCAAGACCCATGTTGGGTGACAGTTGCTGAGATGAGCTCGGCAATAGGTTGGCTCGAAGGGAAAGCAACAGAACTTTATGAAATAAAGGACAGAGAGAGAGACACAAGAGAGGAGATAAATATGGGACCAGTGAACTCACAGCTTCTGGAACTGAGAGCCTCGACCCTAGTTTCCACATCCTATTTTTTGGAAACTGCCGAGGAGCTGTTTGCAATCAGAACTGCAACATCATCTACCATAAGAGAGAACAACTGCAACATCTACAATAAGGAACAGGTCATACAAAGTTCAAATGCAATTTAAACTCTCTTTCCCACAGGTATAAAGGATTTGTACAGAGAAAACTACAAAATATTGTTAAAAGAAATCAAAGAAGGCCTAAATAAGGAAAGGGCATACTGTATTCATGGATTAGAATACTAAATGTTATTAAAATGTCAATCCTACCAAAAGCAATTTATAGAGCCAATGTAATCCCAACAACCTTCTTTGCAGAAATGTATAAGCCAGTCATCAAATTTATATAGGAGGATAAAGGCCTTGAATAGCTAAACCATCTTGAAAAAGAAGAACAAATTTGGAGGACTCACACATCCTGATCTTAAAACTTATTATAAAGCTTTGGTAGGAATAAAAAACGGGTGCAGCTGCTGTGGAAGATAGTTTGGTAGTACCTCAGAAAGTCAAGTATAGAACTACCAATTGACCCAGCAATCCCACTAAGTATATATCCAAGAGAAATTAAAGCAGGGATTCAAATGGCTATTTACATACCTATGTTCATATCAGCATTATTCACAATTGCTAAAGGATGGAAGCAACCAAGTGTCCACCAACTGATGAATGGATAAACGAAACATTTGTTCATCAATTGCAACAAATGTGCCATACTCATGTAAGATGTTATTATTAGGGGTAAATGTGAGAGGGGGAAGGGGATGGGGTATGTGCGAATCCCCTATATTTTCTATGTGATTTTTCTGTTACCTAAAGCTTCTTTGAAAATAAAGTGAAAAAAAATAGGACACTGGGGGAATGTATCAAAGAAAGTGTCACTATACATAAAACATAGCAGTTTTATGGGAAAGACACAAAGCAAAAAAAATTTTTCTTGTTTTGTATTTTTTATTTTGTATTTTTATTTAATTTTTTGGCTTTGTTCTTGAAGAGGTTTTAGATTGCAGAAGAGTCACAACTGTGGCAGGGGAGGATCACTGGTACGGGGTTTTGGTGGTAGGGGGATGTGTGGGGATAGGTGCACCTGGGGCATGCCTCTATGGAAAATGAATGTGTTCAAGTGGTCATGTGGTAGTGTCTCAGTGGATGAAGACCCACACAATAACCGAAAGAATATTGAATTCCCATCCTGGGCAGTCCTGCTACATTCTCTAATAGAGTGGCAAGAATCCCTAGAGTACATGGGCAGTGCCTAGTAAAGGAGGACAGACAAATGCCAGGTCCTTGGTATTGATGCTTGTACTTACGAACCTTTTCCTACACATGGTTCTTATGCTCCTTTTATTTGAACCTATAATTAGCATTATACTCATTAAACATGTGTTCCAAAGACTTAAATCTTCCAGCTCTTCATATGCTAGTTGAGCCCTTAATCTCAGCAGGGTTTGCAGCCAACACCTACATACACTCCAGTTCATTGGACTCTCCCAGGACAACTACAAAAGGATGATGATGGACAATACCCATCTCCAAAACCAGAGTATCTACAACTGCAAGCAAGACAGTTTCATCCATCTGCCCAATGGGATCTAAGTTCCCTCTCCAAAAGAAGCAGAATGGGCATGAACATCCTAAAATCCTCAAGATTATGGAATGAACAAACATAAGGGGAGGATGCAACTGTAGACTATAGTAGTCTAGTAATGGAAAAACTTGTAACATGAGTATAAAAGCAGTGGTCACCAGAGTTTCTGAGAGGAGAGCGCTAGAGAGGGAAGAAGAGGTGTAACATGGGACATTTTTTGGTCATTTGACTTGTTCTGCATAACACTGCAATGAAGGATATAGGCCATTATACATTTTGTCAAAACCTAGAAAATTGTATGGTGCAAAGCATAAACCATAATGTAAATTATAGTTCATCGTTAGTAGTAATGCTTCAGTATGTGTTCATCAATTCTAACAAATGTACCACACTAATGAAAGATGTTCCTAATGGAGAAAAGGGATTTAGACTAGAGAAAGGGGGTGCAGTATATGGGAATCCCCTATATTTTCCATGTAACATTAATTAATCTAAAGCTTCCTTAAAAATAAGAAAAAAAAGGGAAAAAAAAGAAAGTATAGTATAGGTTATCAGGTATAAAAGGGGAGATAAGAAAGAATGAGCAGGTAATAAATAATGGGTACAAGGTTTCTGTTTGGGGTGAATGGAAAATTCTAGTAATGGATTGTGGTGACCATAGCACAATGTAATGTTGTTAATGAGATTAATTCCACTGAATTGTATGTTTGGGAGCAGTTGTTATTGGGAAGTTCATGTTATATATATATATAGCTTTCCTCAATTAAAAAAAAAGAATAAATAGACAATAACAATTAAATGCAGGGAGCTGAGGTAGCACAAGAGAATGACTGCCTCTATCCCACTCCAGGAGGTCCCAGGATTGGTTCACAGAGCCACCTAATGAGAATACAAGCAGACACAGAACATACAGCGAACGGACACAGAGAGCAGACAATGGAGGGAGGGGGGAAAAATAAATCTTTTTTAAAAAATCCAACTAAATGCAATAAATGATACTGGAGTAGTTAAATAATGGAGGAGAAAATGTCTAAAATGACTTCATTAGGACTATGTAAAAAACTGTATAAGTATTAAAGCTTTATATCAATGTTACATTTCTCACTGCTCTTAGAAAATGTACATGGAAATATTAAGTATTCAAGAAAAATGATGTATTAAACCTGTCAAATGTTATAGCATTGGCAGATAGATGGATAGATAAAATGAGACAGCGTTTATAAAATGTTCATGGCAGCATTATTCACAACTGCTAAAGGATGGAAGTAACCAAGTGGCCATCAACCAATGAGTAGATCAATGATATGTGGTATATTCAAAGAATTTTTACTTAGCCATAAAAAAAATGAAGTCCAGATACATGTGACAACATGGATGAACTTGAAAGATATCATATTGAGTGAAATAAGCCAGGCACAAAAGGACAAATACTATATGATCTCACTGATATAAAACAACTTGAATAAGCAATTTCATGGAGTCAGAATCTAGAATATAGGCTACTAGGGGACAGGGTGGGGATAGAAAATGTGAAGTTAAGGTTTAAAATGTACAGGGTTCCTAACTGAAAAGATGGACATTTTGGTAATGGATGGTGGTCATGGTAGTACAGCACTGTGAACATAATTAACAGCACTGAAATAGGTATCTGAATGTGACTAAAAAGGGGAAATGTTAGATTGTATATATGGTAACAGAATAAAATTTTTTAAAAATCCATAGAGCTACACTACACACTGAACCCTATATTAAGCCATGGACTATAGTTAACAGTACAATTATAAAATGTGCTATCATCAATTATAACAAATGTTCCATACCAATGCAAGGTGTTAATAATAGGGTGGTGTCTGGGAATCCTGTATTTTATGTGTGATTGTTCTGTAAACCCACAACTTCTCCAATAAAGAAACATTTAAAAAACTAGCAAATACAGCTCAACAGACAAAGAGTTTAAAGTCTAGTGAGAGAGAGAAACAAAAAGCAAATGAACAACTGAACAAATAATATTTATACTACAACTGTGATTTTTACTGCAAAAGGAATGCATTCATACCACAGCTCCCTGAATGCCTTTTTCTCCCCTGGCCCAGGCTGTGTTCAGAAGAAAATAAAATAAGAACTAGAGGATATCTGCTGGGTATAGGTGGACTCTAATATTTTCTCCTGCTTTAAAAGAGGCCTAAAAATAAAGAAAGGCTCAACCACCACATTACCCTAAAGTCTTCTCATCATCAAGTCCATGGTGTCAGTTTTCCAAAAGGCAGAATTTAGTGCCATTCTGAGCTACTAATCTGTAAGCCCTTCCCCTAGCACTGTCATATGGATTTGGAAAGTTGAAGTACAGGCTCAAATCCTAGAGGGTTGGGGTTTTCAAAATTTTCCTAAGACATTAAGAGATTACCTAACAGGATTCTGGATTACAAACAAAGAAAGACCAAACTTTTGCTTCATCTGATACCCCTTGTAGCAGTTTGACATGGTTATGAATTTCAAAAATAGATATTGGATTATGTTTGTAATCTGGTCCGTACCTGGGTCTGATTAAATTATGATTAGGGCTTTGATTGGGCCACGTCATTAGGGCATTGAGTCCCCACCCTTTCATGGGTGGGGACTCACAGATGAAAGGCATGGCAAAGGACAGAGTTGAGGGTTTGTAATGTTGGAGTATTGATGTTGGAGTTTGATGCTAAAGTCTTAAACTGGAACCCCAAGGAGAGAGACAGAGCTGTTCACCTGATAGTCTACAGCTAACCTTGTGGAGAAAACAGAATAATTGAGCCCAGAGAAACCCAGGAAGCCTGAACCCTTGCAGATATCAGCAGCCCTTTGCTCCAACACGTGAAAATAGATTTTGGTAAGAGAAGTAACTTACGCTTTATGGCCTGGTATCTGTAAGCTCCTGCCCCAAATAAATACCCTTTATAAAAACCAACTTATTTCTGGTATTCTGCATCAGCACCCCTTTGACTGACTAATACACATCTCAAACAAGTAGCAAGACTCCAAGATTCTCCCTTGAAGGGTAAACTCAGCATTTCTAACTATAGCCACATCTATAGACTGAAGCAGAAAAGTCTGCTAGAGTCCTCCCATATATCTCTCAAGAAGTAGCAACAACACAGAAAGAGCTTTAACCTCAAGCATTGTCAAGTCCTCTCTGTTGCCTATTACTTTGGCTTTGAAAAATTACTCACCATGCACAGAAAAATCAAAGAAATGTCCCTTGATTCTTTATTTCTGATCCAATTTTCCTTGAGAGCACATGGCCAGACTTTTTGTTAAAGCTACCCATTAATTTTATTCTGATAAATATTTCCTTTGACTAAATTCTTTATTTCTACTCTTTTTTGTTCTCCAAGTAAGTGTCTAGCAGTTATTCAAATATGATCTATGCAATTTTTCAAAATTGCTGGCAATTTTTCAAAATTCAAACGTTGCCAGCTATATGCATAGATCAATATTTGCTTAAGTACAAAGTGTGGACCAAATCCACATCCATTAATCCCAGAGAGAAGTCCTGGAAGCTTCAGGTTTCTAGTAAAATAGCTGAATCCCACTCCCCACACACACCCCAAACCTCTGCTTTGGGCAAGTTGTTGTGGAATGGGAAAGAGGCTGGAAAGGACAGGAAAGGAACCTAGCTCAAAGTGGAACTTTAGGAAAGGCAACAATAGTCAAATACCATCCAGAGCTGATGTTACTTAAAGAATTTAAAACATGCCAAGTTCAAAAACAGCAATATTAACTGAGGTCAGTAAGCTAAAGAAACAGTCCAAGAAATCAAAGGCAGGAGGGCCTGGGGTAAACACCATACCCTAAGAGAACAGAGCCAGTTGGGGGAGTCAAAGGAACAATCTGTATAATTGCCAAAAACAAGGAGCTGCCATCTATGACTGAACTTCAATGTGCTATACATAAATGTTAGTAGCAAGCTAGTTGCATCAAAAAGAAGAATTTAGCAGTACCATAATTAATAAGGGATTCATTCACTTTGCTCCAAAAAAGAAAAAGTTATGAAGTGACACTAAAACGGGTTTCAACTAATTAAATTAGAGAACTGGTCACTGACTATTAATTTCCATGATCTTACAATAAATAATCAACTAAACTAGAAAACCAAGATGATGAGATAATTTAGTAGCAATTTCAATGACTGTATAATACTAATAACATGATGGGCCCATCTCCCACATTTTGGCAATTTGGGAGGCCAAATATTAATTAAAAGGTGGGAAATATTAAATTATTAATTTAAAGGATAATGAAAACAAAAGACAATTAAGTTGAAAATGCAATCATTTATTGCATTGCCATGTGGCCAGTATTATCAAAAATTTTAAATATCTGCACCCCATTTCACAAAACAAAATACATAATTGCCAAGATCTAAATTAACTCACACAGCCTCAAAGAAATTAAGAGAATTAAAAATTAAGATACAATAAGCAAAGAGCAAGCAAAAACAATGAGAAAAAAAAAACAAGCAGACAAGGGGGCCATATCAAGGAGGAAATAAATTATAATAAACTCTACCATTCTGCTGAAACTTAAATCCTCTGTCTACTTTCCCTAAATTCTAGCTTTATCTCTACACATTTAATTATTTCATTTTATGCCATGATATAAATCTTAACTTTTATCACTTTTCTGCTAAACGGACATAGTTTTTAATGGGAATATTTGTGTTTCTATACTCAAAATTTTATATTGTAAATGATACAGGGACGTCAAGTCATTGTGTAGTAAATGTATGCTTTAATAAATCCCTTCTGCTCCAATCACATGTCAATGTTAAATAAAATATTGAGCAAAAGATACAAAAAAATGACACAGCTGGGCTCAAAAATCTCCTGGGACCGCCAAAACAAAAAGGAAATGACTCAGTCAGAAAGCAAGTACCCATGGCTAAGAGCACAGCTCTTATGAGATAATACAACTAAAAGTGCTCCATGTAAACAGGAAACTGAAGTCAGATTCACCATTGGATACCCAGTCCTAGAGTGGGGGCTTATTCATTAACAAAAAAGAAAGTGAAAAAATGCTGTTGAAAATTACCATGGGCTACAGGTTCCATAGAACTGTGGGCCTAGGCAAATGGAACACAAAACCCTGAACAAAGCCAGCAACCAACTCCGTTTGTATTCATGAATTTTCAGTATCACTAATTTAAATATTACTATTACACTATAATAATTTGCTGTATCACTAAATATCAAGTTGGAGGCAAGACCACACTCAGCCCACTGCTAAAGAACTGATTCTGGATTAGGACACTCAGAGACTGCATGGAGGCAATCAAAAATTGTTAATAAGGATGTAAATTCAGAGGGAAGGAAAGAGGAAGGGAGAAAGAAAGAGGGAGAGAGGGGAGAAATAAACTACAGTGGAAATTTTTCGCTCTCACAAATAAAAGGATACTAGATGCTTTTACATTTGACTCTAACCAAACATTTAAGGAACAGATAATCTCAATCTTATTCAAAATATCATAGAGAAAAATAAAAGGAAAATTCCCAATTCAATTAAGGAGACTAAAAAAATTCAAAATTTCAGAATCAGAAAAGAACAATATATTAGTTTCCTATGGCTGCTATAACAAATTCTACAAACTCTATGCCTTAAAGTAACAAATTTACTCTCTCATAGTTTCAGAAACCAGCAACCCAAATTCAGTATCACTGGGCTGAAATCAAGGTATCAATAGGCCATGCTCCCCCTGGCAGTTCTAGGGAAGAATCTGCCTCTTGCTTCTTACAGCTTCTAGAAACTACCAGCATTCCTTGGTTTGTGGCGACATCACTTCAATCTTCAAGGACAAGATTCCCAAATCCCTCTGCTCAATCTTCACATCACCTTATACTCTAAGTGTATGTAAATCCCCTTCCTGCTGCTGCTCATAAGATAAAAGTGATTGCAATTTAAGGCCCATCTGGATAAGCTCCCATCTCAAGATCCTTGATTAATCATATCTGCAAAAGCTCCTTTTTTGTCATATAAGGAGTAGGCATGGATTCTTTTGAGGGCCTCAGCCTACTGCAGATAATAAAAAGTAAAATTATAGGCCATTAACAAAATGGAAATGGATAACTCTTAAATAAAATACTAATAAATCAAACCCTAAATTTCCTATAGCAAATGTATATGAACAACAAATTGACAAAGAACTTACTAAAGAATATACCGGGAGTGCAAGAATAGTTTAATATTAGAAAATGAATTAATGTTATTCACCATATTGACAGATTAAAATAGAAAAATACTAATAGTTATATCATTAGATACATAAAAATCATTCAGCATTTCATAAAATTCAAGAAAATAATGTTCAAATAAAGTAAGATATAGTAAGCAAGAAAGAAAAAAGCAATGTTTCAACCTGATAAAGGCTATCCATAAAAAATATATACCATATTTTTACTTATGGATGAAAGCATTCCCTTTAAAGTCAAGAATGAGCTAAGGATGCCCAATGTGATGGATTGAACTTTGTACCTCAGTTTGGACATGTTCTTATTCTTCATCTGCATTCTGGTGGTTATGAACCAATTGTAAATCTTTTCAAAATGTTACTTCAGTTAAGGTGTGGCCCTAATGAACCAGGTTGTGCTTTAATCTGGATTACTGGAGTCCTTTATAGGCAGAATGAAAGTCAGAGGGAGAAAGAAGCCATGAAAGGCTACCTTGTGTAATGTCATGTGACAGAAAAGCCAAGGACCAAGGACAGCCTGCCCCAGAATGGCATACTCTTTGTGAAGAAAAGCATCAACTTGGTGGCGCCTCTATTTTGGATTTCTCCTAGCCTGAAAACATAAACCAATAAATGTCCATTTTTTAAGCCAACTCAATTTTTTAATTTTTTAATTTTTTTAATTTTAATTCTTTAATTTTTTAAGCTACACAATACAATTGTGTAGTATTTGTTTTAGCAGCCGAGAAACTAAAACATCCACTATCACCACTTATATTTAACACTGTCCTGGAGGCACCAGCCCAGTAAATTAAACTCTTATGCACACACATAGAGATGAGACAAGAGGAAGGATGAACTACAACTGCCCTTATTTGCCCCTGAGCCTCAGCAGAGTTGCAACACCTACTCTCCAATTCATTGGACTTACCCAGGTCAACTAACTAGGAGGTGAGGATGGACAACCACCACACCAAGTAACCGAGAGAGACTACCAGCTGCAAGCAGGAGAGTCCCATCCATCAGCCATGTGGGATCAAAGCCCTCTCTCAATTAAGAGGTGGAATGGGCATTGCCATTCCAGAGTCTTCGGGATTGGGGAATAAAATACGAACTAGAGTAGACTTACTGGTATTCTACTATAGAATTATTGTGACTCTAGCGGTGGAAGAAATTATATCATTGATGTGGAGACAGTGACCACAAGAGTTGCTGAAGTCAGGGAGAGGGAAAAAGAGGTGTAATATAGGAGCATTTTCGGGACTTGGAGTTGTTCTGAATGATATTGCAGGGACAGATACAAGATAATGTATATCCTGCCATAACCCACTGAATGGACAGGGAGAGAGTATAACTACAATGTAAACTATAATCCATGCTGTATAGCAGTGCTCCAAAATGTATACATCAAATGCAATGAATGTACCACACTAATGAAAGAAGTTGTTGATGTGGGAAAAATAGGGGGTGTGGGGAGTGGGGCAAATGGGAATCTCCTATATTTTTAATGTAACATTTTGTATGATCTATGTAGCTTTTAAAAATAAATTTAAAATATTTTTTAAAACTGCCTTATTTGAAGACTATTTGATTGTGAGCACCATTTGATTGTAAGAGAAAATTCAAAATCTACAGACAAAAAAAAATTAAAATAATAAGAGAGTACAGTTTTCTAGATCAAAGATGAACAAACCAAAATAACATCATTGCCATATACCATGAATAACCAATTACAAAACATAAAATAAAAAAATTTAAAGAAAATTGTTACAAAGCAAAATAATAAACAAGATTCCTGCAAATAAAACAAAGGTATACAAGAACCTCCCATTAAAAACTATAAAACTTTATTTTAAAACCTAAAAGGGAACTTACATAAGTGGTGGAATGAGAAGACCAAATACCACAAGAATGCCAGGCTTCCAGATTAAATCTGTATATTCAATGCAATTTTATTCAAAATTCCTACCATGTTTTTCATAGAATATATGAAAATAAATGTGGAAGAACCAAAGATAAGGAGACACAATAATTCTAAGAGAAATAACAATTTGAGTGGCACTTTTTGTTCTAATTACTATAAGGTAATAGAAATTTAGATCATGGGGTATAAAGACAGGAATGTAAATAGAACAAGGAGCATAATAGAGGATTCAGAAACAAACCCTCACATATGTCAGTGGTAACATTACAAATCAGTATTCTGGGACAAATGATTGCCCATATAGGAAAACAATAGATTCCCATTTCACACAATATATAAAAGTCCTTTCCAGACAGATTAATACCGTAATGTAAAAAGCAAAACCTCAAAATCTTTTGAACAAAATGTCAAGAAAATCTTTATGACATCAAGGGGGGAAAAAAGGTTTCTTAATCCAGACACAAAAGGCAAAAACCATAAATGAAAAATAAATTTTACCATATTAAAAAGTTTTAACACTTTTGGAAAATAAAGTAAAAAGAGAAACAAACTGAGAGAAGTTTTATTGCAATGTACATAATTAATAAATTCAGAATACAGGAAGAATTCCCATAATTTAATAAGAAAAAGATAATCATCACAGAAAAGGATTGGAATATGCAGTTTCACAGAGGAAACCCAATTAGACAATAAACAAGAAAGGTGCTTAATCTCAGCAGTCAGAAAATACAAATTTAGAACAATAACTTACCATTTCACTCAATCATTTGGCAACATTTGAAAGCCTTCAATACCAAGCATTGGAGAGGAAGTAAAGGAAACGATACTCACAAACATTCCTTGCAGGATTATAAATTGTGGTGATCCCTTTGGAGGGCATTCCACAATAACCAGTGAAACTGAAAATGGCTATCTACACTCTATGAGTCAGCAATTTCACTTTGATCCCAGATAAATTCTCAAACAGGCACAAGAAAACATGAACAGCGTTGTTCATTAAGCACTATTTCTAATAGAGAAAAAATTAAATAACCTAAATTGTATGAAAATGGACAAACTGAGGCATATCCATGCAGCAGAATTTTATTCAGCAGTCAGTCAAAATGAATGAATTAGATTTAGAATAATCTAAATGTTGAGATAACTCTCAAAATATAGTTAGGAGAGCCAACTGCAGAAAAATATATATCATATGAAATAGAATTTAAATTTTTGCAAAGCAATACTATATATCATTTAACAATCATAAAGATAAACTATAAAAAAAAACATTTATTATAGTTGCTAACTCTGAAGATAGAGAAAAGGATAAGAATAGAAACAAATTAAATTGTATCTCTAAAAAAAAGAAAAAGAAAAAACAAATATGGCAAAATGTTAAATTTGTATTACTGGTTTGTATTATCCTCTAAATTTTTCTATATGATTGAATTACTTCAAAATGATAAAAAGGGAAAAGAAAAACAGTGGAAAGAGGTACATATAACTAGGAAGGTCAGATTAGGAACCAATTAAGGTTGACTGAGCTGGTGAAAATATTTATTGATACAATCACATTGAATTTATGAGTATTAAAATAAATATATTAGTTAACTGAGAACTAATTATGGAATTTTCATACAAACATAATTTTTAAAAATACACTAGAGGGGAACAGATGTGGCTCAAGTAGTTGAGTGCCCGCATCCCACATGGGAAGTTCCAGGTTCAGATCCCAGTACCTTCTAAAGTAGACAGTTAATTGCTGCTTACATATTAAATGACTTCATCATATTTTAATTCAGAATTGCATTGTAAGCTTAAATTTTTCTAAGCAATTTTTAAGAAAAAGCAAGTCTTGAAACTGTAGGTATATTAGTCTCAGCAGAGTTGCAAAACCTACTCTCCAGTTCATTGGACTTACCCAGGACAACTAACAAGGAGATGACGATGAACAATGCCCATTCCAAAGATCAGAGAGTGTCTACAACTGCAAGCAAGATAGGTCCATCCATTTGCCCCATGAGATCTAAGGCCCTCTCAAATAGAAGCAAAATGGGCATCACCATCCTAAAATCCTCAAGACTGGGGAATAAACAATAGACTAAAGTAGATTTATTATTATTCTACTATAGACATATTATTATTCTAGCAATGGAAAAACTTTTATCATTGATATAAAGGCAGCGGCCACCAGAGGTTTTGAGGGGAGGGAGAAGGAAGAAAAGGTGTAATATGGGGGCATTTTCAGGACATGAGAATTGTCCTGCATGACATTACAACACATACAGGCCATTATATATTTTGTCATAACCTACAAAATCGTGCAAGACAGAGTGTAAACTATAATGTAAACTATAGTCCATGGTTGGTAGCAATGCTTCAATATGTATTCATCAATTGTAACAAATGAACCACACTGATAAAGGATGTTGTTAATGTGGGAAAATGTGGGGGGGAGGGAGTGGGGCATGAGAATACCCTATATTTTTTATGTAATATTTATGTAATCTAAAGCTTCTTTAAAAATAAAAAATTAATTTTAAAAAACTACAATATCAAGGAAATTGAACATTTCTGCAGTTACTGAGTGTGTGTGTATGTGTGTGTATATATATATACATAGTCTATGCTATATCCTGCAATATCAAGGAAATTGAACATTTCTGCAGTTATTGAGTTTCCCACTAGTCTACGCTATAGCACTTTGTTCTATCTGTCCCCACTAGATTCACTGATATGTTATTACTATATTTCTAACCTACTTTTCCCCTAAAAATAAAACAAATTTCTATAAAAAGTACAGTAACTTTAATTTTAAAAAAATAAGGTAAAGTGAGTCGAAAGAGTACCAACATTATAAAAGTTTTATAATATTAGCATAATTATGTCCCACAGCATACTGACTGATTCAAAAATTCATAGTGAATACAAACACACCATCAGTTAACAGTTTTCTTTTCCATCACTTTGAAGAACTTACAACTTGTGATATAAAAGCTACATTTCGCGCTGGGCGGCTCTACTTACAGGGCACCGTGTGGGGTTCCCCTATGCAAGTGACACCCCTGCGTGGCAGGGCACTCCTTGTGTACATCAGCACTGCGCATGGGCCAGCTCCACATGGGTCAAGGAGGCCCGGGGTTTGAACTGCGGACCTCCCATGTGGTAAACAAACGCCCTAACCACTGGGCCAAGTCCGAGGCCACTGTCCTTTTCTATATATAACCTGCATCTGTATTTCTTGATTATCTGTTTTATGGTTTTGTTTATATCTTAGGTTCTTATTTTTATCATGCAAACGTTATCCCTTCATATTCTAAGATAGTATTTGAAAGAGTGTAGTTTTATTTGGTCAGGTAGTATGCATATTTAGAATGTATCTTAAACCTTCTCCATTAAGTATAACCTTTGCCAAGGGTTTTTGATACATAACCTTTACCAACTGAAGATAATGCCATTTTATTCTTAGTTCTACTACCAAGTTAAGGAAATATACTTCTATTAATAGTTTTCTAAGGGGTATTTGAAGCCATAAAATGGTGTTGAACTTTATCAAATGGTTTTATTTCATTTATGAAGTTAATAATAGTTTTTCTCTTTTATCCTGTTATTAGTTAATATATTGAATTGCACCATCAGATTTTCTAATGTTGCAGCATCCTTACATTCCTCAGGATAAACTGTAGTTGATTATGATATGGCATGTTTTTTATTTGTGTTGGACTTTGTTATTTAAGTTTTAGCTTAGGATTTTTCTTCTACATATGTGAGTGAATTTGGCCTATTCTTGTCTTGTGTCATAGTTTTATTTGCCTCATTAAATGAGCTGGATGGCCTTTCTTCCTTTTTTTTTAGTTTTAAAGAAAAATTTATGTATGAGTGAACTGTTCCTTAAAAGTCTGGCAGAATTCACCTTTATAAAAATTTCTTAATTACCGACACAATAACTCATACCTTATAAAGCTTGCCCATTATATGCTATCCTTTGCTATTCAATAACTTGCAATTTATTAAAAATCCATTCAGAATTAAAAAGAGAAGTAAGTTAATACCCAAGAAAATGACCTCAACGTTATATATCCTTTCATGGAAAGTGACTCCAAATTGTGAAAAATAAATGCATTGCTCCCCTGAGTTCACGAGGGACACCACCCCTGAGAGATTACGGTCAAACAACAGTATAAAGCCATTGCTCTTACAGCATCATTTATTTGCAAAACAGTCTAACTCGAAAAATAAAGCTATTAAAGGAAGAAAACTAAGGGTATTAGCAACTCACAAGTAGTAATCAAAACTGACTTCAGAAACTGATTACAAATTATACTGCTCACTGTTAAAGCTAGGAAATCTTACATGACAAAAAAGGTTTATAATACATATAAACAAAAAAGGTTTATAATACATATAATATAATACATGTTTAGTTATTGAATAACTAAAGGATGTTAACTGATAAGTCCATTACTAAAATTTTATTAAACCCTGACAGATATCTCTATACATAAAATGGCATTGTTCGGCAAATTGTGGGGAAAATGTGGTAAATATGATCAATCCATAGATGTTTCAATCATTGTGTGAGGTAATCAAAGGTTTTTAAAAATTCAGTTCGAGTCTCAAAAAGAAAACATTTCAAGATCCATGTTTGAATTGCTATCTCAGCTACTGCTCATAACATTAGTTCCCTCCCAGTCCCAAACTAGTCAAGTTACCCAATTTCCCAGCCAACTAAGACTAAACTAAAGCAAAAAATATTTTCTGAGTAGTGTTCAAGTACACTGCTGATCATGATCCTCTAGAACCAGCCCTGTAAACCAGGCCTTGCCTACTGAGGCATATCCTTCCTTTCCCACCAGCCAACTGCCAAGAAGCCAGCAGGCACCTAGATTAAGTCAGCATGGTTTATGCAGGAATACCCACTAACAGTCTATTTAATCACCACATATAATTATTTCTGTGGGAAAACAAATTCTGAGTTCCAATTTGGCATGTTAAAAATAAATATTATTCTTCTCTCTCCCTCCCCTTCCCCTTTACTGCCCCACAATCTTAACAGTAGCAACTACTTTGATAACAGGTGGAAACCTACATATTCCCAAACACTAACAGCATGTTAACTTCCTCTATTTACATAAAACAAAGCCTATCTAAATCAATCATTTCTCTACAAAGAGCAGATATGCTCTCTGGACCAAAGACAAGGTTATATTTATTAATCATTTCTTCTTTAAGAAATTGATATGTTGTATATTTAGGTTTAAATTGCAGGCTATCTGTCCATAATTTTATTCTTTCCACATATTCTTTCTTTGGGAATCTAAGATTCATGACATGATTTCTGATTCATGACATATGGATAGCTCAGTTAACACCAAGGGAAAGGCAGTGCTTCAAATTTAAAAAGGAATGAGTTTCAGAGAACTCAAGGACTTCCAGACCTGATTATGCATTAGAATTATCTGGATAACTATTTAAATATAAAGATTCCTAGGCACCACCCTCAGATATTCTGATTCTGTCAGTTCGTGTGCAAGCGCTCCTAAATAATTCTGATAAAACTAAATCCAAGTACAAGCAACCCAGAACTCCTGAGATAAATCATCCAAGATCTAATACTAATTAGTTGTGGGATTTTGGGCAATTTTATCCATATATAAAATAAAGGTAATTGAGCTCATTGAGGAGGAAAGTCTGTGTAATACAGTTCTATAATCCTTGGGCACAGTACCTAATGTTAGTAGCTGCTAAATGAGTATTGTTGATATGTTGTATATTTAAGTATACTTAGATACAAATAAATTCAATATATTTGTTGCTTCCTATTATAGAATATCTTCATATTGTTTCAGAATTAAAAATTCATGGAATGTATTTTCAATACATACCATTAAGTTCTCAATTATAAAAATTTTAATTTCTCTGATATGTTCACTTTCCAATGCTTATCAACTAGCACATAAGTAGCAACAATATCTGTGTTAATATAAGCATAAGGGTTGTGGTGGTATTGATAACAATATTCAGGAAACCCTAAAGGTGGAAATAAATCTCCTATTTTTTAAATTACAACCATGGGAAAATGATTAGATATATATAATTCTGCTTATTTTTCATGATAGTTATTCAAGAATATATTCTTTTTTTAATCTTTCTAGAAGTATGCAATTTGTAAAAGGTACATTCTGGTAGTAATACTATTTTTAAAATATAACAAACAGAATATCTCTAAGGAAATTTCCATTTTTATATTAATGACTGTAAATTGCCTTTACTAAGCAAAAATATAGTGCTTTGAATAATACATAAAAATACATTTTATGCCCATTTGAAATGGATTTTGGTAATGATATTTATTTTTTTTCTTTATTTTTAAATAACTTTAATTACATAAATGTTACATAAAAAATATAGGAATTCCCATATACCCCACTCCCACCCTTCCCATACTGCGTTCCCTTAACAAAATCTTTCATTAGCGTGGTACATTTGTTAAACTGATGTGAACACATTTTTTTTTTTAAGATTTATTGATTTATTTATTTCTCTCCCCTTCCCCCCCACCCCGGTTGTCTGTTCTCTGTGTCTATTTGCTGCTCCTTCTTTGTCCTTTTCTGTTGTTGTCAGCGGCACAGGAATCTGTGTTTCTTTTTGGTTGCATCATCTTGTTGTGTCAGCTCTCCATCTGTGCAGCACCATTCCTGGGCAGGCTGTACTTTCTTTCACACTGGGCGGCAATCCTTACAGGGTGCTGCATAGGGCTCCCCTATGCGGGGGACACCACTACGTAGCAGGGCACTCCTTGCGCGCATCAGCACTGCGCATGGGCCAGCTCCACACGGGTCAAGGAGGCCCGGGGTTTGAACTGTGGACCTCCCATGTGGTAGATGGACGCCCTAACCACTGCGCCAAGTCCGCCAGCGATGTGAACACATTTTGAAGCATTGCTGATAGTGATATTTAAATACAAAGGCAATTTGACAAGTTTATAGGTGAACCAAAAAATAATTTATCTTTCTCATGCTGGCTTCCTTGTTTAATATATCCCATCCCTTAGAAAAGACTCCTACATAGGGTCATGCTTTTCACACCCAAAGATGGATGTATACATGGCATGATAAGGCAATTAACTTTAATCATGATTGGGTAGAAATAAGGATGGTGACATTAAACCTCCTTCCCTTACAGCTCCTATAAAGCATAATCATTTGTGAAAATGAGTTAAAACAAAAACAAGAAATTGAGAAACTAAAAACATTTCCCCTATGTAGCAGCTTGATATGGTTATGAATTCCAAATATAGATATTGGATTATGTTTGTAATCTGGTCTGTACCTGGGCATGATTGAGTTATGATTAGGGCTTTGATTGGGCCACTCCATTAGGGTGCTGAGTCCCTGCCCCTTGGTGGATGGGAACTCACAGATAAAAGGCACGGGAAAGGACAGAGTTGAGGATTCTTGATGTTGGAGTTTTGATGTTGGAGTTTGATGCTGAAGTCTTAAGCTGGAGCCCGGGGAAAGAGCCAGAGCCGTTTTCCTGATATTCTACAGCTGATCTTGTGGAGAGAGACAAAGCCTAGAGAGCCTCATAGACTACAGCTGATCTTGTGGAGAAAACAGAGGCACTGAGCCCAGAGGAACCCAGGAAGCCTGAACCCTCACAGACATCAGCAGCCACCTTGTTCCAATATATGAAAATAGACTTTGGTAGGAAAGTAACTTATGCTTTATGGCCTGGTATCTGTAAGCTCCTACCCCAAATAAATACCCTTTCTAAAAACCAATCAATTTCTGGTATTTTGCATCAGCACCCCTTTGGCTAACCAATACACCATATGAGTAAAGTGAGTTCTCTCAACTTATTCCCTTCCATTAATTTTAAAACAGTATTAAGGAAGAGGAACAGTATCTTTTATCCATGCAAGAAGACCAACAAATATATAAAAAAGAAAAGAAAACCCTTGTCCGCTTGTCTTTCACTCAGTCTATAGGCATCGACTACACTCCCTGGACAAATATTCAATCAGTACATAATAATATGGAGAAGTGACCAGTATCTATTCTGATTAGTTAGATATACATTCTGATTGGTTGGTGTGGTAGTTTGAGATTTGTATGGACTCCAGAATATCATGTCCTTAAAGCTAATCCATTCTGGTGGGTGTAAAGCTATTATAGCTAGGACCTTCTTTTAATTAGGTTACTTCAGTAGGGCATGACCCAGGATGGGTCTTAATCTTCTTACTGGGGTCCTTTATAAGTGGAGATGAATACAGAAAGAGATACAGAGAAAAAGTCACAGAAGCAGAAAGAGAAAGACACGAAAGCAAGGAGCTGAAATCAGGAAAGAAGCCAGAAACTGAAGCAATGAAATCTGGAAGAGAAGGGAGAGACCAGTACATGCTTCCACGTGCCGGTTTTTGGGGAGAAAGCCTCACCTGATGAGGCCTTGATTTGGACACTTTGATGGCCTCAGAACTAAGTTAATAAATCCCCATTGTAAAAGTCATTATCTGGTATATTGCTTTTTGAAGCTTTTAGCAAACTAAAAGAGTGGTGTCCAGGCCCTCCTGATTACTTAATAATTTTATTTTATTATCAACCATATACTTACATGGTTGATATTTAAGCTCTTAATCATTGTGTTAGATACTGGTAATGAGAAATTAATAAATATAGCCTCTGTCCTCAAGAAATCAACAGGTAGGATATATAGGTAAAGAAATAAACCACATTACAATCTGATAAGCACTATAACAACTTATTGAAGATACCTGAGGAAGAGTTGAATAAGTCCATTGGGATTCTGAAAGAAGGAATAGCTAGGCTGGATTTCAAAGAATTGTGAATTTGTTACATGGACAAAATAGTGAAAGGAGCAGAAGAAACAAATGTATGAAAAGGCACAGAAACATTAAATAAAATGGTGTGTCTTTGATAAAAGATGAAGTTCAGAAGCATTAAATAAAATGGTGTATCTTTGATAAAAGATGAAATTCAAAAGTACTGATTTTTAAAATATGAAAGAAGGGCCAGGAGCTGAGATAGAGAATCTGCTAAACTCCCAATCATGAAAGGTATTATATGCCTGTGTAACTAAATCCAAAGAGCAAATACTAACCTTGGCTTCAACCCAACCAAATATATTTAACCAAGTCAATGGTGCTTGTATTTTCATGGACTTTGGCTCTTGTATATGGGCTACATTCAGTGTGTCCCTAGAAAACATTATCCTGCCTTTAATTAAACATTTATCTGCTTCTATTCTATTACTACTTTTCTAGGTGTTAGCATGCCATCCTCACTTGGTGCCATCTTCAACTAAGTAAGTTTATCATTAAGTCCAAGAAGCACAATGTGCTGGTCTTTTTAAAAGGCACACTAACAACTCATCAACCTCTGTTACAATAAATACTTTAAAATAAATTGCTAGGGGGAAAAAAAAAAGCTAAATCAGCTACAATTAACATCCTGCCAAACACCACAAATCCTGAAGGACTTGAAAGCCCAGGTCAGTTACTCTTAGGATGATTACAGCTAATGCAGAACTATTCTTAGAGATCCACTTTGATCAGGTCCCAGGTTGATTAAACTCTGGTGGGCTCCTAGATAGTTTGGATCAAGAGGGTCCATAATGAAGCAGTGAACCTGAATTTTCTTTACAGGTTATATTTATCTAGATCAACGAGACAGGTCCAGACCAGAGAATACTTTTCTAGCCATACCCATTCTAATCCAGTTCTACCATCCAACATAATAAGAACAACTCTAAAAGTGAAACAGACCCTGAAATATATGATGATGGCACTTAAAAACCTAGTCTATGATACCAACATAGACTCTAAGCCATTGAGCATTGTTAGACTTAAGGAAAGCACTATATTTTATTCCTAGAATTACTGGTCCCTGGGAGTCCAGAAAAGGAAATTATGTGCAATGCACAATGAGGGCTTCAGTATATATGAAAAAGAGACAATTATAAAATCTTACTGAAATGTTCACGTATATTTTCTGAGTTATCTTGGTACCAAAGATGAAAATGAGCCTGCCATGTGAAAAGCTGGTGAAGTATATTCCAAGTAGAGTAAACAATATATGTAAAAACCTATAGGTAAGGTGACTTCAGGACCAGAAATAAGTGGAAAAAAGCAATTATGGGGAGAACAGGATGAGATGATGTTGGAGAAATAGAAGGCGTATGTTATAACACCCTCCTTGTATGCCACAGTAAGAGTTGTATGAAAAGGCACTGACGAGATTTACTCAAATGAATGGCATAAACTGATTGCATTTTGAAAACCATCACCCTAGTAAACGTATGGAGATGGTTGGAAAAAGGAAGCAGAGAGACAAATTAGAAAACTACTGCTGAACTTCCAGGAAGATGGCAAACTAAAAAGACATGGGACTTTCTTCTATCCCGGAAAAATGGCTAGAGGACAGGCAGAAACTGTCTGGGAAAAAAATATTCTAGGGTTCAGGACACGAGGAGAAGGCTGGACACCACCCAGAGGAGAGAGGGGCAAAGGGAAAAAACTGCCACGGCAAAACTGTGAGTTATGAGCCACAGCTGCAAATGCCGGCATCCACCAACACCTAGCTAGGGTTTTATAGACATCTCAAGGCTTCAGATCAACTGCTACAGACAAAGGGGTCCCCAGGGATCTACCTCCCCAGGAAAGGGGAAAGGCAGGAACACAGCCCAAGGCTGACTCAGCTTTTGACACACAAATTTGTTCTGTTGTGTCCCACAAGTCCTTCCAGTCTGGGTAGGGCCGCACTTTGTTGGCCTTGGGAGCCAGCAAAGAACTAAAAAGATCCAACCCTCTCAATCTTCCCCTCTACTGACAGGGAATGATTGAGAATGCAGAGGGGAGTGAAATTAATTCCAACCCAAGAAAAGGTAAGAGGCTGCCAGCAAAGGTCTGAGAACTGCCTCTAAGAAAGTAAGAACTACGAGGCTCTTAGCCTCCAGCCAGGAACATCTGTCACATTGATTCTGTTGGTGTTGCAGCACACACTCCTGCCAGGCCTTCAACTGAGAGGGCTGCCAAAGATCGCCATCTGCTGGCAGACCAAAGACGTGCATGTGAGGAAATTAAAAATAAATGAGAGGCTTTTTACAGCCTTTACAGTTTCACTCCCCAAGGCCCTAGGAAGCAGGTCAGCAGCCCATTACTGTGCCCAGGGCCCAGAGTTGAGCAACTAACAGGGACAATCCTAATGAATCAGAACAGGCTGAACCAAGAATCAAATAAGAGCAAATACACAACCTCCTGCCACTAAAACCCTCTGAAAGAGAGAGAAATCGAGCATCTGAGTAAGCACACCACCCTAATCAGATGCCTAGACATCAGTAAGAAAAATACAAGCAATACAAAGAAAATCAGAGAAATGGCCCAAGAAAAGGAATACATCAAAACCCCAGAAGAGATACAAGATTTGAGACAACTAATCAACGAGATGCACACAAATCTCCAAAATCAATTAATGAGTTGAAAGACAATATGGCTAAAGAGATAAAAGATATCAAGAAGACATTGAGCAAGCACAAAGAAGAATTAGAAAACCTGAATAGAAAAATAACTGAGTTCATGGGAATGAAAGACAGGTTAGGTGGGACAAAAAACACATTAGAAGCATACGACAGACTCAAAATGACAGAAGGAAGGAATAAATGATACTGAAGACAGAACAGCTGACATTGAAGAGAGAAAAGAACGGAAAACTGAACAGGAGCTTAGGGAGTTGAATAATAACATGAAATGCAACAACATATATTTCTTGGGAGTTCCAGAGGGAGATGAGAAGGGAAAAGGGGTAGAAAGAGTATCTGAAGAAATAATAGCTGAAAATTCCCAACTCTCATGAAAGAAATGAACCTACATGTCTAATTACCATAGTACACCCTGTTTAAAATAAATGTCTGCGGTTCAAACCCCGGGCCTCCTTGACCCGTGTAGAGCTGGCTCATGCACAATGCTGATGCGCACAAGGAGTACCGTGCCACGCTGGGGTGTCCCCCGCGTAAGGGAGCCCCACGCACAAGGAGTGTGCCCCATAAGGAGAGCCACCCAGCGCGAAAGGAAGTGCAGCCTGCCCAGGAATGGCACCACACACACACAGAGTTGACGCAGCAAGATGATGCAACAAAAAGAGACACAGATTCCCGTGCCGCTGACAACAGAAGCGAACAAAAAGAACACACAGCAAATGGACACAGAGAACAGACAACTGGGGCGGGAGGTAAATAAAATAAATCTTTAAAAAAAAAAAGACTCATAAACACAAATATTGTTATAAAGACAGTAGTCACCAGAGCTTCTGAAGGGAGGGAAAGGAAGAATAGGTAGAACTTAGAACATTTCAGGCCATTGGAATTGTTCTGCATGATATTGCAACGACAGATACAAGCCTTTTTACATTTTTTTCAAAACCTTAAAAATTGTGTGGTGCAAAGTGTAAACCATAATGTAAACTATAGACCATGGTTAGTAGCAATGCTTCAATAGGTGTTCATGAATTGTAACAAATGTACCACACTAATGAAAGATATTGTTAATGGGGGAAGAGGCGGAGTGCAGTATATAGGAATCCCTATATTTTCTATATAACATTGATGTAATTTAAAGGTTCTTCAAAAATAAAGAAAAAAGTGCTATAATATTGTTTTTAAAAGAGTCATAACCATCAAGAATGGCTGCAAAAGATTCCCATTTATTAAGGGCCTCTGAAAATAAGTTTACAGGTTAAAATTATAAACCACATGAGGAAAATAATCCATCACAAATGAACATCAGCAGTCACAAAAGCAGAACCAAAACCCAAAGAAACCCAAAAAAAAGAACAATCTGCTAGAGATTACAAAATAAATACATTTAAAATTATTAAAGATATAAAAGAAGGAATAAAAACATTATAAGGATTAAAAATATGTGAAAACAAAGTAGATATTCTAGAAATTTAAAAACAAAGTAATTGAGAGACATCCACTTCTGCTTACAAAGTAGAAAGTTTCAAGAGAATGTTACTCCCACTTTAATGAGAAGAATGAACCAAGTAACGAATATCATAGTTTCTTTAAGCCTGCAGATAATTGAGGTCAATAAGAAACCTACAGAACTAAAAACCAAAAGGTAACATGCTCCTCTGAAGAGAGAAGGAAGCAAAACAGGTTTCATCCTTAACAGAAGAGTGGGAAGTGGAGCAAGGCAACTCATGTAGTCAAGAAGAAATCAGCTGAACTTTTAATGATTTTTTTAATACTGAGTATAGGTCCATGTGGCAGTTTTAGAATCCCTGTGCTTTAATTTGTCAGAGTTGCTGTTACAAAAGCCAAAAACTGGTTTTGGCTTTCAAACAGGAATGTATCGGCTAACAGTTTTGAATATAGAAGTCCAAATTCAAGACATCAGCAAGGCTTGCTTTCTCCTGAAAATCTGTAGCCTTCTCATGCTGGTTGCTGGTGATTCTTAGGGCTCAGTGGCTTGTATTTCTGGCCCACATCACATGGCAATGTCCTCTCCTTTTTGTTCTGTGACTTCTGGTTCTCTTTATAAAGCTTCCAGGAATCCAAATTATGGCCAATCCTACCTCAGTTGGCCACACTTTAAAAATAACATCTTCCAAAGATGTTCACAACCGCAAGGACACAGATCAAGATTAAGCACAGGCCATGCACAGTGCTGATCCCCACAAGGAGTGCCGTGCCACGCAGGGTGTCCCCCGCATAGGGGAGCCCCACGCACAAGGAGTGCGCCCCGTAAAGAGAGCTGCCCAGTGCAAAAGAAAGTGTAGCCTGCTCAGGAATGGTGCCCCACACACGGAGAACTGATGCAGCAAGCTGACGCAACAAGAAGAAACACAGATTCCCGTGCCGCTGGCAACAGAAGTGGACAAAGAAAATGGGTGGGGGGAAGGGGAGAGAAATAAATAAATAAATAAATAAATAAATAAATAAATAAATAAATAAATAAATAAATAAATAAATAAATCTTTTTTTAAAAAAAAAGGTTAAGCACAGGAGTTTGTTGAGGTACATAATTCAATCTACCACACCCTGAAAGTCCAGGCATAATGGGAGTCTGAACCCACCCAGTAACTCTTCTCCATGAACTATCACCAATTTCTCACAAGAAAGATTACTGGCAGGATAGGAAAGCTGAGAAAGAGTCCTGTGGTGCATCAGTGGGTCTACAAAAGCCCACAAGCATTCCAGGCCTTCTATTGAATGGCTGGCAATGAACATTATCACTAAGAGTTGAACATTGGACCTGAGAGAGATTCCCACCCAACAAGGCACAGGAGCAGGAGGTCTGTCAAAGCATGAGGATGGAGCAAGAGATCTGAGAAAGCCTGCAGATGCCAGAACTTGCACTTACTACGAGGGTGTGAGTACTCACAATGAGTAAAAAAGCAAAAAAATTGAGAAACTCCTTCTGAGGCACAAGCATATGGGACCTGTTGAGGTATAAGGGCAAGCCAGGAGAATTGAAAGAAACCCTGCCAACACTCCAGGCCTTACAATAAATAGCAAGCAGTAACTGTCTACTTCTAGGAGAAAGGCAAGAGAACTAAAAGAGATACCCTCCCCCATGTACGAAGGGCTTGCTCAAATATGAGGACAGGGGAGGAAACTTGAGAATTTGCACAGGTGCTCCAAACTTTAAACACTTAAGTATGAGACAGGGGCTTTCAGCAGCTGGGAAAGAAAGAGAGATGAGATACTTCCCGAGTTACAGGTAACCAAGGCCTGCTGAAGGTGAGTACTAGGCAGGACAACTAAGTTAAGGTAAAACCTTCAAGCCTCAGATCCCACATCCTGATCAGAAAGATCAGATCTCTCTGAAAAATAATTGAGAACAATGGTTAAATGAAAATAAAGCATGTGGCAGTTTTCAAAGATGACCACAAATTACTTGACATTGTTCTGATTAACAGATAGAGTCTTAGTTCCCCTCCCTTATATAAGTGTGGCCTTGTGCCTGCTTCAAGTAGAATATGGCAGAAGTGATAATATGTGACTTTATTGGTAGGTAGCAATAGGTCTTGCAGCTTTTGCCCTGACCTCTTAAAATGCCCCCACTCAGGATGCGCTTTCTCAGGACACTCTACTTAAAACTCATTCATATGCTTTAAGAAGTCCAAAACACAAGGAAGGAATGTGGAAGTATTAAATCAACAATTGAAGGTTAGACCAGCCTTTGAGTCTTTTAAGCCCAGACACCAGACTAAGTGTAAAGAAGCTTTCAGAT
Source organism: Dasypus novemcinctus (assembly GCF_030445035.2). Classification (NCBI taxonomy): domain Eukaryota; kingdom Metazoa; phylum Chordata; class Mammalia; order Cingulata; family Dasypodidae; genus Dasypus; species Dasypus novemcinctus. The sequence continues at coordinate 66,778,219 of NC_080686.1, read as the reverse complement.
GACTATAGTCCCCAGCCACTTAAGGCACTACAGCCTGCCCAAGGCTCCCCAGCTGAAAGCTTAGACATTGTGAAAGAGAGAAAAATAATCCCCACTCTACTCGGTACAAATTCCTAACCCATAAAAACAGTGAACATGGTTAAATGGTTGTTTTATCCCTCTAAATTTGTGACTTGTTTTTAATTACAGGGCAAGATAAGTTTGACAGACAACCACAAAGCACAGACCCAGACCAACCTCAGAACAGACTGAAGCAATACACACATATACACTTATGACCTGACAGAAGAGTTGTACACTTTTCTGGGCATAAATAGTATCTATTTCAGTCTCAACTGTTCTTTTGAGCACAATATTCAACATTCAATAAAAAAAAAAAAAAAGAGGGAAATTGATTTCACTCAGCTGATAGGGCATCGGCCTACCACATGGGAGGTCCAGGGTTCAAACCCAGGGCCTCCTGACCCGTGTGGTTAGCTGGCCCACGTGCAGTGCTGATGTGCGCAAGGAGTGCCGTGCCATGCAGGGGTGTCCCCGCATAGGGGAGCCCCATGCACAAGGAGTACGCCCTGTAAGGAGAGCCGCCCCATGCAAAAAAAAGTGCAGCCTGCCAAGGAGTGGCACTGCACACACGGAGAGCTGACGCAGCAAGATGACACAACAAAAAGAGACGCAGATTCCCAGTGCCACTGACAAAGAATACAAGTGGACACAGAAGAACACACAGCAAATGGACACAGAGCAGACAACTGGGGGCGGGGGGAGAAGAGGAGAGAAATAAAAAATAAATCTTTTGAAAAAAGAGAGAAACATGAGAAGAAGCAAAAAATGATCTATCAGCAAGACAGAATAGAGACAATAGAACCAGACACTGAATTAGTCCAAAAGTTGGAATTATCAGATACAGATTACTTTAGAATAACTGTGATAACTATTATAATATGACAAATAATATAGTGGGAAAAGTGGATAACATAGATGAGGAAAAACAATAGAGAGATGAAAACTACAAAAAGATCCAAAAGAAAATGATTAAAAATGAAAAATAAGTTTGAGGAGGTCCCATTTGTTTATCTCCCATTGCTTGTGCTTTGGATGTAAAGTTTATGAAACCATTTCCTAATACAAGAGCTTGTAGATGCTTCCCTACATTATCTTTTAGGAGCTTAAAAATCTTGGCTCTTATATTTAGGTCTTTGATCCATCTTGAGTTAATTTTGTATAGGATGTGAAATGGTGATCGTCTCTCCTTCTTTTGGATATGAATATCCAGTACTCCAAGCACCATTTGTTGAAGAGGCCTTCCTCTCCCACTTGAGTTGGCTTGGTGGCCTTGTCAAATATCAGTTGACCGTATATGCAAGGATATATATCAGAATCTCAATTCTATTCTACTGGTCAATATACCTATCCTTGTGCCAATACTCTACAGTTTTGCGACAGTGGGCATCCTTGTATTGTTCCAGATCTTAGAGGATTAATATTATATTAGGCGAATATTCATTTCATCATTGAATATGATAGTAGCTGTGGGTTTTTCATTATACCTTTTATCACATTGAGGAAGTTTCCTCCTATTTCTATCTTTTGAAGTGTTTTTATCAAGAAAGGATGTTGTATTTTGTCAAATGCTTCTCTGCATCTATAGAGCTGATCATTTGATATTTTTATTTCAATCTGTTAATGTGGTGTATTACATCAACTGATTTTCTTATATTGAACCATCCTTGCATACCAGGGATGAAACCCATTTGGTCATGGTGTATAATTCATTTGCTGTGCTGTTGAATACAATTAGCAAGTATTTTGTTGAGGATTTTGGCCTCCAGGTTCATTAGAGAGATTGGTCTGTAATTTTCCTTTCTTGTGGCATCTTTATGTAGCTTTGGTATTAGGGTGGTGTTGGCATCATAGAATAAGTTAGGTAATGCTCCCTCCACTTCTATTTTTTGGAAGAGTTTAAGCAGGATTGGTGTTAGTTCTTTCTGGAATGATCAGTAGAATTCGCCTGTGAAGCCAGCTGGTCCTGGACTCTTCTTAGTTGGGATGTTTTTGATGACTAATTCTATCTCATTACTTGTGACTGGTCTGTTGAGTTCATCAATTTCTTCTTTCACCTATGTAGGTTGCTTGTGTGTTTCTAGAAATTTGTTCATTTCGTCTGAGTTATCCATCATGTTGGCATACAATTTTTGAAAGTGTTCTCTTATGATACTGTTTCTGTGGGATCAGCAGCAACATCCCCTACCTCATTTCTTACTTTATGTATTTGCATCTTCTCTCTTTTTTCTTTCATTAGTCTAACTGAGAGTTTGTCAATTTTATTAATCTTCTCAAAGAAGCAGCTTTTGGTTTTGTTGATTTTTTCTATTTTTTCTATTTTAGCTTTGTTCTAATCTGTTATTTTCTTCTTTTTGCTTACTTTAGGATTAGTTTGTTGTTCTCTTTTCTAGTTCTTCCAGGTATGCAGTTAGGTCTTTGATTTTAGCTCTTTCTTCTTTTTTAATATAGCCATTTATAGCTATAAATTTCCCTCTCGGCACTGCTTTTGCTGCATCCCATAGGTTCTGATTTATAATGTTCTCATTTTCATCCATTTCAAGGTAGTTACTGATTTCTTTTCCAATTTCTTCCTCAAAATTAAAAATTTTTGTGCTTCAAAGGAATTGGTCAAAAACGTGCAAAGACAGCCTACTCAATGGGAGAAAATATTTGGTAGCCTTCTATCCTTAAGGGTCTAAAATCCAGCATATATAAAGAAATCTACAGCTCAAAAATAAAACCCATTTTAAAATGGGCAAGAGATTTGAATAGGTACTTCTCCAAAGAAATACAAATAGCTAAAAAGCACATAAAAAGATGTACAACATCACTAGCTATTTGGGAAAAGCAAATCAAAACAACAATGATATATAATCTTACAACTATTAGACTGATGGCTAGTAAAAAAACAGAGGACTACAAGTGTTCAAGAGGATGGGGAGGAAGAGGCAGAACATTTATCCACTGCTCGTGGGAATGTAAAATGGTGCAGCAATTGTGAAGGACAGTTTGGCGGCTCCTCAGGAAGCTAATTACAGAATTGCCATATGATCCAGCAATCCACTTCTGGGTATATACCCAGAAGAACTGAAAGCAGAGACACGAACAGATATCAACAAATGTTGATAGAGGCATTATTCCCTATTGCCAAAAGTCAGAAGCAACCAAAGTGTCCATAAACAGATGAATAGATAAACAAATTGTGGTATATACATTCAATGGAATATTACTCAACTGTAAGAAGGAATGCAATATCAATGCATGGAACAACATAAATGAATCCTGAAGACCTTATTTTGAGTGAAGTAAGGCAGTCACTGAAGGACAAATATTACATGACCTCACTGATATGACTTAATCAAATTGAGAAGCCTCAACAGAGATAGAATCTAGAAGATAGGTTATCAGGAGACAGAAAGGGAGTAAAGGATGGTGAGCCAATGCTCAATATAGGCAAAATCAATGATAAGTTGGAAGGGGGTGGTTTGGCAGTGGATGGGGTGATAGTGGTACAGTGATGTGAGTGGGTTCAAAGGCCCTGAAATGTGAAGGAGAGTAAGGTGGGGGATTGGGTTGGACCATTCATGGAACTGGGGGTAGGGCTGGAGGAAGGAACAGGTGAACTCTGAGGATTTGTAGGTATGTGGTTGAAACTACAATGGTAATGGGAAGCAGATGTGGTTCAACTGATAGAGTGTCTGCCTACCATATGGCAGGTCCAGGGTGGCCTCCTGACCCAAGTGATAAGCTGGCCCATGTGCAGTGCTGACACACGCAAGGAGTGCCATACCACACAGGGGCGCCCCCGCATAGGAGGGGTGCCCCATGAGCAAGGAGTGTGCCCCACAAGGAGAGCCACCCCACATGAAAAAAAGGCACAGCCCACCCAGGAGTGGCACCCCACATGTGGAGAGCTGACACAGCAAGATGACACAACAAAAAAGAGATGCAGTTTCCCAGTTCCGCCGGATAATGCAAGCTGATGCAGAAGAATGCACAGTGAATGGGCACAGAGAGCTGACAATGGGTGGGGGAAGGGAAGAGAAATAAATAAAATAAATCTTTTTTAAAAACTACAATGGTGAGAATGTTCTTTTGGCAAATATGGCAGGGGAGAGTTCCTGGTGCAAGGCATAAGGGCTGGGGGGGATATATGGGATAGGGTGGACCTGGGGCATGCATCTGTGGAATATGAAAGTGTTCATCTTGTCACAGTGTATTATCTCAGTGGGTGGAGACCCACACAATAGTCAAGAAAATATTAAGCTCCCATACTGGGGATTCCTGCTATATTCTCAATAGAGGGGAAAGAATCTCTCGAGAACATAGGCAGTGCCTAATAAAAGAAAACAGACGAATATGTCAAACCTTCAATATTATTGCATATAGCTATGAACCATATTCTCCAAAAATTGAAACTTAGTGGTTACCATAGGTTCTGAGGGGACGAGAAGGGAAGAATAGAAGAGATGGAACATAGGGCATTTTCAGGGCATTGGAATTATTCTGCATAAACTTGAAATGATGGATACAGGGTATTTTAAATTTTGTCAAAAACCTATGAAACTGTACGGGCAAAATGTAAACTGTAATGTAAACCATTGGCCTTGTTTAATAGCAATGCTTCAATATTTGTACATCAAATATATCATACTCATGTGAAATGTTATTAACAGGGGATAGTGGGAGGTGTTTGAGAACTGGAAATCCTCTATATTTTCTATGTGACTTTTCTGTACCTAAAGCTTCTTTGAAGATAATGCAAATAAAATAAGACACTGGGGGAAAATACAGAAGAAACTGTCACTGTACATAAAAGATAACAGATCTTACAATGATGAAAGAGACGAGAAAAATTTTATTTTAATTTTTTGTATTTTATTTATTATTTTCAATTATTATATTTTTCTTATTTTTATTTAATTTTTTGGCTTTGTTTTTGGGGAGGCTTTGGATCACAGAAGGGTCACAACTGTGGCAGGGGAGGATCACTGGTGCAGGTGCCACTGATGGAGGGATGTGTATGGAGAGGTCCACCTGGGGTATGTCTCTATGGTATATGAATAACTTTAAGTGGTCAGAGGGCATTGTCTCAGAGGGTGGAGATCCACACAATAGCCAAAAGAATATTTAATTCCCATCCTGGGATGTCCTGCTAAATTCTATAATTGAACAGCAAGTATCCCCCAAATACACACGCTGTGCCTAACAAAGAAAGACAAACCATTATGGCAGGCTCTTGTTATTGACATTTGTACTTAAGAACCTTTTCTTTTGAAATTGAAAGTTAGCTTAGTATCATATATTGCCTAATAGTTACCTTCTGAAAGCCTCCTTGATGCTCAAATGTAGCCTAAGCCAATCTCATCATATAAATGCATTACCTTCCTCCCAGCACAGGACATGACTCCCGGGGATGAGCTTCCCTGGTACTGAGAGATTATTACCAAGCACTGACTAGCAATGAATCTGGAAAAAGATCTTGACCAAAATGGGGAAATACTAAATACAAACGAGATTCTATGGCTAAGAGATTTCAAAGTGAGTCAGGAGGTCATTCCAGAGGTTATGCTAATGCATGTCACAGCAAGATCTCATTGAATGCCACAGTAAACAGTAAGTCCAAGCAGGATTCCTGAGGGCTCTAGAGACATCTAGACACTATAAGGAGGGCAGACAAGCTCAGGAATTCAGCACCCTGTCAGTGGGTCTTACCTTGGAATTTATGCTCCTCAATGTAACAGAATTAGACTCATTTATATTTTCCCTACACATTGATGCTTCGGCCCCTTTTATTTGAACCTGTAATTAGCACTAAACTTGTTAAATACATCAGAGACTTAAATCTTTGTTCTGATCCTACACTGAATTTCAGCTGAGTTGTAACACCTGTTCACCAGTTCACTGGACTCAATCAGGACAACTAACAAAAGGATGTTGATAGACAGCCCATCCAAGAAAGTGGAAAGTGTCTGCAACTGCAAGCAATATAGTCCCATGCATCTGCCCCATAGGATTTAAGCCCCCTTCAAATCAGAGACAGGGAGAGCATCATCACCCCAAAATCCTCAAGATTTCTGAATGAACAAAATAATAATATTATTCTATTATTATTATTATTATTGTTATTATTATTATTATTATTATTATAGCAATGGAAGAATTTGTATCATTGATATAAAGGCAATGGCCACAAGAGGTTCTGAGGGCAGACAGGGAAGAATAGGTGCAACATGTGGGTATTTTGGGGACATTGGAATTGTCCTACATGACATAGCAATGACAGATACAGGCCATTATATATTTTGTCAAAACCTATAAATTGTGCAGGGCAAAGTGTACACTATAATTTAATGTAATGTCCTTAGTTAGTATAATGCTTTAATGTGTGTTCATCAATTTTAACAAACGTACCACACTAAGGAAAGATGTTAATGTGGGAAAGTGGGGGAGGGGAAGAGAGTGCGGTGTACGGGAACCCCTACATTTTTTTTAAAGGTTTATTTATTTCTCTACTCTACCCCTCCCCCGCCACCGCCCCAGTTGTCTGTTCTCTGTGTCTATTTGCTGCATGTTCTTCTTTGTCCGCTTCTGTTGTCAGAGGCATGGGAATCTGTGTTTCTTTTGGTTGCATCATCTTGTTGTGTCAGCTCTCCATGTGTGCAGTGCCATTCCTGGGCAGGCTGAGCTTTCCTTCGCGCTGGGTGGCTCTCCTTATGGGGCGCACTCCTTGCGCGTGGGGCTCCCCGACGCGGGTGACACCCCAGCATGGCAGGGCACTCCTTGCATGCATCAGTACTGAACATGGGCCAGCTCCACATGGATCAAGGAGGCCCGGGGTTTGAATGGCGGACCTCCCATGTGGTAGACAGATATCCTAACCACTGGGCCAAGTCCACTTCCCCCATACATTTTTATGTAGCTTTTATGTAATCTAAATCTTCTGTAAAAATAAAAATACATTTTTTTAAAAAGGAAAAATATACTATCTAAGATGGAGAAGTTTTTGATAGGCTTACTAGCACACTAGACTCAGCATAGAAAAGAATCCATGATTTAAAGACAGAGCTGCAGAAATTATCCAAACTAGAAAATAAAAAAAATTTTAAAAACAGAACACCTGAGGCCTGTGAGGTAATATCAGAAGGTCTGTTATGCATGCACGGGCCCGGAGAGTGAGGAGAATGAATGAATGAGCAATAAAAAATATTTGACAATATAATGGCTGAGAATTTTCCAAAAAGCAACTCACTTTTACAAGAAGTTTAGTTTATCAGAAAACAGCATAAATATAAAACCAGATCACAGTATAACTGCTCAAAACCAAAGAAAAGGACAAATTTTCTTTTTTTGAGGTTAATAGCTAATTTTATTGCTCATGGTATGGAACTAGATACTGAATAGGAAAGAGGGTATTAGAAAAGAACAAATTTTGAAACTAGCCAAAGAAACAAAAGATAAATTGCATTTAGGCAAACTACAACAATGAATATTCAAACATTCAAAAACTGAAACATTTCATCTCCAGCAAACCTGCACTACAGGAAATGTTAAAAGAAGGAAACTGGTATTCAGCTCAATAAGAATAAATAAAGAACACCGGAAAGAATAAATATGTTAGTAAAGGACTACTGTTTAAACTTATTTACACACACAGATACAGATAAATGCATAAATCTACTTTTTAAAAATACTGACTTCTTACAATAAATATTAATAATGTAATGTGAGGTTTCTAGCATATACAGAAGTATATAGAGTATACAGAACACAAACGACAGAATGGTGATCAATGGCAGTGAACTGCTGTAAAGTCTTCCATTATTCATAAAGTGAGAGAATATTTTAAAAGTAGACCATAAGTTAAAGATCCATACTATAATCTGAGTGACCCATAAAAAATTTTTTTAAAATAACTTAAAGATCAATAGATGAACGTTAAAAACTCAAAGACACACGCTTGATTCTCACCCAAAGAAGGCAAGAAAGGATGAACAGAGGAACAAAGAATTAAAGAATAGAAAGAAAAAAGTACCTAGACAGTACGCTTAAACTCAAACATATTAATAATTACATTACATGTTTAAAGACTCATTAAAAGACAGAGATTTCCAGAAAGGATATAAAAGGCAAGACCTAATGAGATGATATTGAAAAGAAAAACATTTTAAACATAAAGACAAAGATAGTTTGAAAGTAAAAGGATAGTGTTAAGAATTACCACGCAAACAGCAAGTGTAAGAATGCTGGTATAGACATAATAATATCAGACACAGTAATTTTAATCAGACATCAAAATTAAAAGTGTCACCAAAGATAAAGAAAAGTACTTATAACCTCACAGAGTAAGTTTGCTGACTGCAACAGTATTAAAGTAGAGATCAATAAAAAACCTAGAAAAATATTTGGAAATAAATCAAAAGAATTTTTTAAGCAACCCATAAGTCAAATAAAAACCACCAAGATAAATTTTTAAAATATATAATCTGATGATAAAATGTAGGCACACATCAAAATTTATTGATGCACCTAAAGCAGTCCTTAGAAGGAAATTTATACCCTATGTTAGAAATAAAGAACATTGTAAAATTAATGATGTATGCTTCCCCTTTACAACACAAGAAAAAGAAAAAAAGATCAAAATAAGCCCAAAGGAAGACAAAGGATGTAAAGAATGGAAATAAAAATAGAAAAAATATGAAATAAAAAGTAAATAAAATGGAAAACGAACAAAACCAAAATAAATTCACCCCTAAGAAGACAAGACTGTGGGAAGGGAAAGAAAAAAAATGACCACACCAAGCATGAAAGAGGAGACATACTACAGATCATATCAACATTAATGATTTATAAATGGATATGAAGAAAACCTTCATGTAAATAAATTCAGAAACTTAGATGAAATGGACAAATCCCTTCAAAAACACAACTTACCAAAACACACAAACAAGAAATAATCTGAATGGCCCTCTATATCTTAAACAAATTGAACACATAATTTTAGAAGTTGCCACAAGGAAAAAGCAGGACTCAAATGGCCTCACTGGAGAAATCTATTTTATGTTTTAGGAATAATACAAACTCTTTCAGAAAAATAGAGGAGGAACAAAACCATCTATATTATGAGGCCAACATTACCTTGAAACTAAAACCACAGAAGTACACTACCAAGAAAAAAAAACTGACCAATACCCATCATGAAAATAGGAAGGGATAAAAGAAACTTAACAAGCTAGTCCTAAAATTCACCAAAAAGAGTAAAGACCAAGAATAGAAACAACATTTTAAAATAAAATATTAAGATGTCATAAAATTCCCAATAGATATTAAGCTTTATTTTAAAATATAATAATTGAAACAATATGATTTTGTTAAAAAGATAAACAAACGAAAGAATAATCCCACAGAGAAGTCAGCAACATGGTAATCCTCCTCATGGATTAAAACTCTGGAGGGCAGTACAGATGGAAGGACTCCACAAATGCTGAAGCAAAAAAAAAAAAAAAAGTAAAGAAAAATATAATGTAGGAAATTTCTGTCCTGGAAAACCTGTCCCTCTCCCTCATCCTCACTCATTCCTGCAGAACTTGGGAGTCTCTCATCAGAGACAGAGCAACCAGGATAACTCCCTCCCACGCAAGTCACATACTACAGAGACATTCCCAGCATATTAGAACCCAGCACATATCCAGGTACCAGATCCCAAGTCCACAAAGACCCAGGATAAGGCACTTCCATAAGGGCCCCCAGAGGAGAATGAAAAAAGAGAAGATACAGCTGTTGAGTGTTACATTCATTCAGTCCAGTTTCTTGTGGCTGGACCACCTAAATGCAAAACAGATTTTTCTGAAGTGATCCAAATTTCTGGACTGACCCCTTCAGAACCCCCTGGGTAGGAAAATCTAATGGGGAAGAAACCAGAAGCAGAAAAGCCTCATAGAAAGAGAAAACAGGGGAGGGTTAAACTGAACTGCTACAAGACAGGGAGTCACAGAACTGAAAAATGCAAGGAAAATGGGACACTGAGTGAAGGACAGAATTTAAATAAATCATATAATCTGGAGGAAAATTCTGTACAAAAACAAACATAACAGATAAAGATACCCAGAGAAACAACAAAGGAAGGGAAAATTTCTACTAAAGGTGAAACAATTACGCAAATAGGGCACTCTTAAAAATTGTACTGCATATAAAGGGCAACAATCAGATGAAGTGGAGCTGAAAAAAATCCAATCAGATAAACACTGGCTAATCTCAAAGCCTAGAATAAGTTGAACCAAGCATCAAAGAAGAGCCTGAACTAAAAGAAAATCAACAACTAAACTACAGGAAAGAGAGAGAAACTGACAGAATAAACTCACCAAGATAATCGGATGCCTAGACATCAGAAAAAAATTACCAGTCATACTAAGAAACAGGAAGATATGGTCTAGTCAGGGAACAATTTAAAACCAGAGAAGACACAAAATTTGGAAAAACTAATCAAAGAAGTTCAAACAAATTTCCTAAATCGATTCAATGAGGTAAAAGAAAATATAGCTAAAGAGACTAAAGGATATTAAGAAGACAAGAGGTGAGCATAAAGAAGAATGTGAAAATATAAATAGAAATGTAACAGATAGGAGGATGAAAGGCAAAATAGAAGAGATTAAAAATACACTAGACAGGAAGTGGATTTGGTCCAATGGATAGGGCATCCGCCTACCACGTGGGAGGTCCAAGGTTCAAACCCAGGGCCTCCTGACCCATATGATGAGCTGGACCACGTGCAGTGCTGATGTACACAAGGAGTGCCGTGCCACGCAGGGGTGTCCCCCACATAGGGGAGCCCCATGTGCAAGGATTGTACCTTGTAAGGAGAGCTACCCAGCACGAAAAAAGTGCAGCCTGCCCAGGAATGGTGCCGCACACACAGAGAGCTGACGCAGCAAGATGACGCAACAGAAAGAGACAGATTCCTGGTGCCACTAACAAGAATACAAGTGGACACAGAAGAACGCACAGCGAATAGACACAGAGAGCAAACAACTGGGGGGGTGTGGAGAAGGGGAGAGAAATAAATAAAAAATAAGTCTTTAAAAAAAATACACTAGAGATACACAAAAGCAGATTTGAATGGGCAGAAGAAAGAATAAGTGAAACAGAAGACAAGACAATCAAAATCTCACAAACAGGAACAGACAGAGAAAAGAATACAAAAACTCAAGCAATGTCGCAGGGATTTGAGTGATGGCATGAAGTAAAGAAATATACACATCATGGATATCCTGGAAGAAGAGAAGGGAAAGGGGCTGAAGAATATTTGAGGAAATAATGGCTTAAAATTTTCAACACTTACGAAGCACATGTCCAAGAAGTACAATGTACTCCAAACAGAATAATTCCTAATAAAACTATTCCAAGACACAAACTAATCATAATGTCAAATGCCTAATATAAAGAGACACTTCTGAGAGCAGCAAGATAAAAGCTATTCATCACATTCAAGGGATGCACAATGAGACTAAATGCAAATTTCTCATCAGAAACCATGGAGGTTAGAAGGCAATGGTATGATATATTTAAGATACTAAAAGAGAAAAACTGTTAGCCAAAAATTCTTTATGCAGCAAAACTGTCCTTCAAAAATGAGGGAAACTTTAAAATATTCACAGATAAGCAGAAACTGAAAGAGTTTATCAATAAGAGATCTGCCCTATAAGAATTGCTAAAAGGAGTTCTGAAGTTTAAAAGACAAGAGAAAGTGGCTTGAGTACTGTGAAGAAATGAAAATTACCAGTGACTAAAAACAGTTTTTAAAAAAAGGAAGGGAGAAAGGGAGAGAAAGCAAAAAAAAAAAAAAGGCAAAAAAAAAAAAGAGATGTGACATATAAAAACCAAAAGATAAAATGGCTAAAGTAAGTACTACTTTTACAGTAATAACAAAGAATGTTAATGGAATAAAATCCCCCAATCAAAATACTCAGATTGGCAGAATGGATTTTTAAAATCCACCTTAGACCCAAAGATACAAATAGGTTGAAAGTGAAAGGTTGGGAAAAGAGATTCCATGCAAATATTAATCAAAAAAGAACTGCGGTCTCTATACTAATAACAGACAAAATTGACTTTAAATGCAAAGCTGTTGTAAGAGACAAAAAAGGACACTATATATTAATGAAAGGGGTGATATACAAAGAAGAAATAACAATCATAAATATTTATGCACCTAACCATGGTGCCCCAAAATGCATGAGGTAAACACTGGCAAAACTGAAGGGAAAAATAAATGTCTCTACAATAATAGGTGAAGACTGCAATACACTACTTTCATCAATAGATAGAAATTCTGATCAAAGGATAAATAAAAAAATATAGAGAACTTGAATAATATGATAAATGAACTAGACCTAACAGACATATATAGAACATTATGAAACAAACCAGCAGGATATGCCTTCTTCTCAAGAGCACATGGATCATCTCTAAGAATGTTGGGTCACAAAACAGGTATCAATAAATTTAAAAAGATTGAAATTAAACAATGTATTATCTCTGACCATAATGGAATGAAGCTGAAAATCAATAATAGCTGAAGAACTGGAAAATTCACAAATATATGTAAGTTAACACATTATTTAACAATCAGTGGGTCAAAGAAAAAATATCTCAAGATGAGTGAAAATGAGAATACAACATATCAAAACTTATAGGGTGCAGTGAAAGCAGGGCTGAGATGAAAATTTACAGCCCTGAATGCTTCCGTTAAAAAAGAAGAAAGAGCTAAAATCAAAGACCTAATTGCACACCTGGAGGAAATAGAAAAGGAACAACAAATTAATCTCAAAATAAGCAAAAGAAAAGCAATTTTTTAAAGATTAAAGCAGAAATAAAGGAAATTAAGAATAAAAAATAGAGAAAATTAACAAAACCAAAAGGTGGTTCTTTGAGATGATCAATAAAAAAGGCAAACCCTTAGGCAGACTGACAAAGAATAAAAGAGAGAAGATGCAAATAAATAAAATCGGAAATGATTGGGGTGTCATTAATACTGACCCCCACAGAAATAAAAAGGATCATAAGATGATACTATGAACAACTGTGTGCCAGCGAATTAGACAACTTGTGAAATGGACAAATTCCTAGTAAGACATGAACAACATCCACTGACTCTATATGAAATAGAAGATCTCAACAGACCAATTACAAGTAAAAAGATTGAATCAGTTATTAAAATCCTCCAAAAAAAGAAAAGCATGGGACCAAATGGTTTCACTGGTGAATGCTACCAATTATTCCAAGAAATATTAATACCAATCCTGTTCAAACTCTTCCAAAAAACAAAGAGGAGGGAATACTACCTGTGGCATTTTGATATTATTTTTATGAATTCCAAAAAGAGATACTGATTATGTTTGTAAACTGGTCTGTTCCTCTAGGCATGATACATTTTGATTGATTTAAATTCAAAGACTTTACGTTTACTTGATTAAATCAAGACTAGGGCTTTGATTATATCACTTCATTAGGGAGACTCGAAGTTGAGTCCCCCGCCCCTCGGTGGGCTATATAAAGACACGCAATCAAGGAGACAGAAACAGAAAAGTAGATGAGAAAGAGAGACCGCTCCATAGACATGGCAGAGGTCTGATAGTTGATAGCTGACCTTGTAAAGAGACCAGAGCACCTAAGCCCAGAGAGAAGAGAGTCCCAAGAAGAGAGACGAGCTTTATGCCAGCTCACAGCTGAGATCAGAAGAAGTTGAACCCCACGGCGCCTTAAGAGGGAAGAGGAAGGCTGAACCCTCGCAGATGTCTCCCACCATCTTGCTTCAACATGTGGCAACAGAGTTTGGTAAGGAAGTAACCTTGAGTTGGACTCTTTAAGGTCTTGTAACTATAAGCTTTTACTCCAAATAAGTACCCTTTATAAAAGCCAGCAGATTTCTGAGACTTTGCATCAGCACCCCTTTCGCTGACTAATACACTCCCTAACTCATTCTACAAGGCCAACATCACCCTAATCCCAAAGCCAAATAAAGATACTAGAAGAAAGAAAATTTCAGACCAATACCTTTTTGAACACAGATGGAAAAATCCTCAACAAAATCCTTGTAAATTGAATCCAACAGCACATTAAAAGAATTATACACTATGATCAAGTACATTTTATACCTGTTATGTAAAGGAGGTTCAACATAAGAAAGTCAATTAATGCAATATACCACATAAACAAAATGAAGAAGGCAAAATTATCTCAATTGACACAAAAAAAGGCATTTGACAAAATAACAGCAAACTTCCTTGATAAACACACTTCAAAAACAGGAATAGAAGGAAATTTCCTCAACATGATAAAGGGCATATATGAAAACCACAGCTAACATCATACTCACTGGTGAAAGACTAAACGCTTTCCCTCTAAGTTCTAGAACAAGACAAGGATGCCTATTGTCACCACTGCTGTTCAACATTGTACTGGCTGGAAGTTCTTGCCAGAGCAATTAGTCAAGAAAAAGACATAAAAAGCATCCATATTGGAAAGGAAGAATTAAACTTTCTCTATTTGCAATTGATATGATCATATATACAGAAAGTCTCTAAAAATGTACAGCAAAACTACTAGATCTAATAAACAAGTTCAGCAAAGTTGTAGGATACAAGATCAACACCCAAAATTCAGTAGGGTTTCTATAGTAATGAACCATGAGAACAAGAAATCAAGAAAAAAATTCCATTCACAATAGCAACTAAAAGAATCAAATACCTAGGAATAAATCCAACCAAAGATGTAAAAGACTGTACACAAAAAACTTCCTTCCTAAAAGAAATCAAAGAAAACCTAAGTAAATGGAAAGACATTCCGTGTTCATGGATTGGAAGACTAAATATTACTATCAATTCTACCTAAATTGATTTGCAGATTCAATGTAATCCCAATCAAAATTCCAACAGCCTACTTTGCAGAAATGGAAAAGTCAAATGTGAAATTTATGTGGAAGGGTAAGGAGCCCCAAACAGCCAAAAAAACATTTGAAAAAGAAGTACCAAGTTGGGGGACTCACACTTTCTGAGTTTAAAGCATATTACAGTGGTAAAAAATAGCATGGTACTGTCACAAGGACAGATATATTGGCCAATAGAATCAAACTGAGATTCCGAAATAGAACGGTACACCTATGGCCAATTTAATTTTGACAAGGCTGCCAAGTTTACTCTATTGCAAAAGAATAGTCTTTTCAAAAAATGGTGCTGGGAAAACTGGAAATCCATATGCAAAAGAATGAAAGAGTCCCTATCTCAATTCACATACAAAAATTAACTTAAAATGGATCAAAGATCGAAATATAAGATTAGGACTATTAAGCTCTATAAGAAAACATAGGGAAACATCTCAAGATCTTGGAGTAGACAAATGTTTTCTTAGACTTTATACCCAAAGCACAAGCAGCAAAAGAAAAAAAATAGAAGCTTGAGACCTCTTCAAAATTGAAAACTTTTGTGCATCAAAGGATTTTGTCATGGAAATGAAAAGACAACCTACTCATTATTTGGAAAAAATATCTGAAAACCACATATTCAATAAAGGTTTAATATCCAGAATTCATAAAGAAATCCTACAACTCAACAAAAAAGACAAACTCCTGTTAAAAAATGGGCAAAAGACTTGAACAGACATTTCTCCAAAGAGAAAATACAAATGGCTAAAAAGCATATGAAAAGATGCTCACCATCACTAGCTATTAGTGAAATGAAAATCAAAACCGTAATCGGATATCATTTCACACACACACACACACACTAAACCACCTAAAAACAAACAAACAAACAGAAGGCTACAAGTGTAGGAGAGGATGCAGAAAAATAGGAACACTCATTCATTGCTGGTGGGAATGTAACACGGTACAGCCACTGTGGAAGACGGTTTGGCAGTTCCTCAGGAAGCTAAGTATAGAATTACCATATGATCTGACAACCCCACTACTAAGTATATACCCAGAAGAACTGAAAACAGGGACTCAACAGATATCTGAACCTTGATGTTCATAGTGGCATTACTCACAATTTCTAAAAGATGGAAGCAACCCAATTGTCCATCAACTGATGAACGGATAAACAAAATGTGGTATGTACGTATAATGGAATATTATTCAGCAATAAAAAGGAATGAAGTCCTGATATAAGCAACAACATGGATGACCCTTAAGGACATTATGTTATATGGAATATGCCAGATACAAAAAGACAACTATTGTATGATCTCGATGCTATGAACTAATTATAATAAACAAACTCACAGAGTTAGAATATAGAATATAGACTACCAAGAGATAGATTGGGGTTAAAGAATAGGGAATGATGCTTGGCTAGTGCAGAGTTTCTTTTTGAGTTGATAGTAGGTTTAGAAATGGAAGGGTGGTGATGGTAGCACATATTATTAGTGTAATCAACATCATGAACTATAAAAGTGAATGTAGTTGGAGAGGGAACTGTTAGAAGGTATATATAACTAGAATAGAAATTAAAAGATAAAATACAGGACTGTACAACACAATGAACCCAACTATAGACAATGGTCTATAGTTAATAAGACAAGTATAGGAATGTTCTTTCATTAATTATAATAATGTATGAACTTAATACAAGGTGCTAATAATAGGGTAGTATATGGGAAATACGTGCCTAATATAAATTATGGATGATAGAAAATAGTAGAATTTTAATACTCTTTCAGCAACCATAACAAAGGTAACTAATGTTAAAAAAATAGTACAATTATTAAAAAGTGCTGTCATCAATTGTAACAAATTTCCACACCAATGCAAGGTGTTGGTGGTAGGGTGGTGAACGGGAATCCTGGATTTTATGCATGATTGTTTTGTAAACCCACAATTTCTCTAATTAAAAAAGGGTTACCCCATACACACACACAAAAGAGATAAGCAAATAGAACTCAGTAAGTTCCCCTAAAACAGACTCATGCATACATGGAAATTTAGTATATGATAGAATCATAAATCAGTGAGGAAAAGAATGAGCTATTCCATAAACAGTACTCACACAATTTGCTAGCCCAATGGTATATAAATGAAAAAGTAAGGATTATAAAGTATCTCATATCATACACAAAATGAATTCCAATCAAATTACTAATAAAAATGTGAAAGTCAAAAACTTCAAAACTTTTTCAAGAAAATATATAACATCTACATGATATCATGGAGGGGAGGAAGGTTTCTTAAATAAAATGTACAAACAAAATAAACGTAACTACATTACAACTACATTACAATTTTAAACTGCTGAAACAACGAAGGATAACATAAAAATCACGAAGCGAGAAGCAATATGTTATCTTATCATGCACATAACCAAGAAAGGATAAGTTCTAAAATAAATATATATAGAACTCTGATAGATCAATAAGACACAAATAACTCAATAAATATTCCAAGAATGAGAAAGCAAGTCCCTGAAGAAACCAAGAGGTCAATAAAAATGCAGAGATACTCAATTAATTCACTAATAATCATGGAAACAGAAAAAATATAAAACAAAAATGACAGGCCATTTCACATCCATCAGACTGACAAAATGTTAAAAACATGACAATATCAAGTCTTGGACTCTCACTGCTGGTGTAAAGTGGTACAAATATTTTGGAAAATAATTTGTTAGTGAAACTGAAGATGCCGATGATACACCAATTCTATTTTTTGGTGTCTATCCTTGACAATCTCCCACAAGCATACAATGATGCTCATTTGTTTGTAACAGGAAAAAGTGGGTATATTCTAACTTTTAATCCATTAAAAAATGTATGAATTTACTCTAGGAAATTCACATAATAGAATAATGTGAATAGTTAAAATGAGGTAGCGCTTCATGTGTTAACATAGAAAAAAAAACTTCATTTTAACTGCTTTATAATATTCCATTTTGTGAATCTCTAGGGGCAAATGGAAGCTATCCAGTAATTTCATCAACATTTGAATTTATAGTAAACTTCCAGACTAGCTTTTATTTACTACTGTGCAAAGCAAAAATAGAATCTCTACTCAGTGAAATAAAAGGGTGGTTTATTTGCCATTTTAAAACATTTTATCATGCAGTTTCATTAAAATACAAAGGATAAGTGAGAATTCATTTACTGAACATTTCTAAGGCACATATTATCAAGGTGTTTAACTATGTCAGTAGAACATAAAAATAAATTTTACTTTATAGTAAATCAATCTTCTGTGTCTAGACCGTAAATTTCCAGAATCCTATGTACAGGATTTTTAGGCAAAAAACATGAATGCCATCTTCTATTTTTTAACTTAAAAAATTCAAAACACTTGAACTACGTAAGGTTCACTTGGGTTTATTTGCCTCCTTTCTTGTTTTTATCTTAAATAACTAGTTGACAATGGGATTTGTACCTGAAAGTAAAGTAATAGAAATATATTTTATCCATAATGTTTCTTGGTTATATATGAGATTGGCATTGACAAGTATACTAGCTTTCTCATAGCCTGCCAGTATGTTTATCACACAGTGCTAGTAGGAGTGGAGGGAATTGTGTCCTGCCTTAGGTGTTGAACAGTAGGAGAATTTTTTTCTGCCCAGGTTTGGGGTTTCTTTATCTACTAGTCACATGAGGCTGTTTAAATTAAATTAATTAAATTAACTAAAATAAAAAATTCAGTTCCTGAGCCACATTTCAAATGCTCAGGAACTACACATGTATTAGACAGTGAAGATATTTTAAAAATTGCTGAAAGTTCTATTAGACTGTAATATATAAAGAGCATCACTACAAGGCCTGCTAAATTTTATTTGCAATGCTCCAGATCAACACAAATTTAGTATATTTTTCTGTTGTGCAATCCTTGGTTTAAAATAGGGATTGTTACAAAATCTTGTCAGTACATGAAAGTCATTTCTATAGCTGATAACATTAAGTGCCTCATTTCTGGGATAGATGTCAGAATTCATTATGAAAAGCACAGAAGACAATCAGACCTTTAATGCAACTTGTATTGACACAAAGGTAGCCCTACAGATTCTAAATGTTTTGAATTGCCTGAATTTTACCACATACAGCCAGCTAATAAGGTCAGCTGCTAGAAAGTTGGTAGCTTCTCTAGGGTATTTGCCCTGGATCAAGGATACTACTGTGCAGCCTGGGATGCATATATAGTAAATTGACCCATATGCCTTCAAAACAGCCTCAAAAGTTTGACAGGAGAAAGTAGTTACATTATTTTTTCTGCTGCTCAGGGGTTCATTTTTTTTTTTTTTTTTAAGATTTTTTAAAAATTTATTTCTCTCCCCTCCCCCCAGTTGTCTGCTCTCTGTGACCATTCGATGTGTGTTCTTCTGTGACCCCTTCTATTATTATCAGCAGCACCGGGAATCTGTGTTTCTTTTTGTTGTACCATCTTGTTGTGTCAGCTCTCCGTGTGTGTGGCGCCATTCTTGGGCAGGCTGCACTTTCTTTCACGCTGGGCAGCTCTCCTTATGGGGCGCATTCCTTGTGCGTGGGGCTCCCCTACACAGGGGACACCCCTGCGTGGCACGGCACTCCTTGGCCCATCAGCACTGGGCATGGGCCAGCTTCACACGGGTCAAGGAGGCCCGGGGTTTGAACCGCGGACCTCCCATGTGGTAGGCAGACACCCTATTCATTGGGCCAAGTCTGCCTCCCAGAGGTTCATTCTATATTTATCTTCTTGCTTCTATCTCATACAATATTTGCCACCACCTACATCATCACCAGTCTAGTAACTTTGAGGGGGAAGGACTTTGAGGGGGAAGAAAAAGCCTCCAATTAACAAAGAAGAATCCACTGTTTAGGCATTCTCGTCTACATAATGTTCTCTTTGAGTTTTATTCCAATTTAAAATTGGAAAATTGAAAAAACTTCCAGGTTTAGTCAGACTCCTAAGAAAAAATCGAAACTGAAGAATTTTATCTACATTCGCAGGTCACCAGTCTCTACAGCATATACAGATCTATCGAGGCAGACATTACCAGATTATTAAAATACATCCTGTAGTCTAATCCTACATACCTGCCTATTTTAAAAATATAGTTATAGCCCATATTCAAGTAGGCTATAGAATGGACATTTACCAATCTCTAAAACTTGTTATAAAAATAAAATTATATGTAATATATATATAGTCAACTTAAAATACCTCATAAAATTCATGTTCAATTTGATTGTGACTCGTTATTACAAAGGCTGGATCTTTGTACTTAGAAGCATCTTTTAAAAAATCTGATCAACACAATGACATATTTAGAGAAACAGTACAAGATTAAAGGTATTCTTATCACACTGAGGAATGCAATGAAATTTTCTTGAAAAAAAATACTAAGTTCTGAAGAGGCCATCCTTTTTAAAGATTGAATAAAATAATCAATTTTTCATCTATAATATAATAAAATGTGTTTTCAATAAAATTAGCATGCTTAAATATGTCAATGTTTAGCAATTACCATGGACTACATCTATAACAAAACACATAAAAGCATATAAATTAAATATAACTATAAAATTAAAGTTAGCAACAACAATAAGAAGAAAAAAATAAAATTAGACAGTAAAAAAGACTCTAACCACTTTGTCCTCCTGGTGTGAATATCCACGAAAGCAAGTTAGAAAGGACAGAAAAAGACAAAACAAAAAAAGAAAGAATTAATTCCATTCTTAAAACAAGAATTTTTAAGAGTTAGTAAAATAAAAATTCTGAAAAGTCTAAATTACATTTTGATTAAATTCTAAAATTTTTCCATACATTTCATTCAATTCAAGCAAGGAGCATGCAACATACATGAACAAAGTAATTTCCATAAAAGTAATTAAATACCAATTTTATTTATTTCACAAATAAAATCATAATTTAACATTCAACTCAAAGGAAGAAACTGAAGTGTTTAAGAAAGAACATTTTATGTATAAAGACAATAAAAACACAGCATCACTGCTCATCTTTAATTTCATCATATACTATCAAAAGTGAAAAAAGATCATTTTACATGAATTATGCATATAGTTTAACTTTAAAACTTATTTTGTCCAATTAATTTAGAAGTATCCGAAACTTTGTAACTAAAAAAAATTAGATGCCACTAAAGATAATATATTATTGTATTTTGCTGCATATAATTTATACCCACCAGTTTTTTCTCATAATCAACTACTCCTACAGCCATTCCATCTTACCACTTCTCATGTTAAACAGTCAGCCTGCCATCCCCTTCCCCCAAGACCAATTTACTTTAAGTGTTATGCCCAAATCTACCTTCTCATTCTCACTTTATCATTGTCTTATTATCTTTTCAGTGATATTTCCTCTTGACAGTCATGGCACCATTTCAGTCTCAATATGGCAATTTCATCTGCCAACAACTCTTCTTTGTGCAACTTTTCCATTCTTAGTGCGTAGTCTCCTAGGAAACTAATGTCACTTTCCCCTCAAACTCCTCTAGATATTCAGTCTTTCTCCTACTATTTCTTCCTCTGTATTGTCAAAAAAGAAAAAAGAAAAATAGATCCCTACCTCTATATCAATGCTATATATTCTCTTTAGTTTAAGGAAAAAGGAAGAATGAGAATGATGAACCCTAATCAAAATGGATCTTCTTTTTCACCCTTTCAAAGAGAAATTCAGAACAAAAGGATTGGCTGTATCTTCTAATCAGATTTTAGTAAAACTATTAAATCAGAAGTCTCACTGTAATTGTCAAAAGTGATATTAATCTCAATAATCAAATTGAAATTGAGTTGCTTGAAAATCAAAGATAACATAAATGTAAATATTTTCAAGGACATTAAGACAAAGACTGATTAAAATCTCATGGGATATGACACATGTGGGTCAACCCTTGTGGAGGAATATTTTTATTTTAAACAATGGATAATTTGGATTTGAAAATTGTCTTTAAAAGTGAATTTTCCCAAGATCAACAAACAACTCAATTGTATTTCTATACACAAGCAATGAATAATCAAATTCTGCCTGAATAGTTTAGCATTTTAATTATTCACAAGTTTGGACTGCCATCTTCAAGAATACATTATCACAGTGTTGAGATGCAGCAAGGAGCTGAATCAAAAGACAAATGTCAATCCCAGAAAAACATGCCCACAATAAGTACACCAGATTTCTTTCTTCAATCAGTCCAATCATTAAGCAATTATTTATACTGACATATTATATGTCAAACACATAGAAATCCACAGTAGGTGAGAGAAATTAGAAATATGTAACCAAGAACAATATAACATAGGGAAGTATATGTGACTCAAATGATTGGACTCCTGTCCACCACATGAGAGGTCTGTGGTTTGGTTCTCAGTGCCTCCTAAAGAAGATAGCAAGCTGGCATGACAGGCAGGTGTGGCAGGCTGGTGCAACAAGATGATGTAACAAGAGACACGAGAAGAAAAACCTAATGAAAGACCCAACAAAGCAGGGAGCAGAGGTTCCCAGGTCCTCCTAAAGAGGACAAGCAGGGCCACGAGCTGGCATGACGGGCAGGTATGGCGAGCTGACGCAACAAGATGACACGAGACACAAGAGAAAAACATAATGAGAGATACAACAAAGCAGGGAATGGAGTGGCTTAAGTGATTAGGTGCCTTGCTCCCACATCGGAGATCCCAGGTTCATTTTTCAGTGCCTCCTGAAGAAACAAAGAAGATCAACAACCATTGACCATGAGGTACAGCAATGCCCAGAGATGTACTTACCAAATGCAATGGATGTGTCATGATGATGGGAGAGTGTTGCTGTGGGGGGAGTCGGGGGTGGGGGCAGTGGGGTTGAATGGGACTTCATATTTTTTGAATTTAATATTTTTTTTAAATGAATAAAAAAAAAAAGAAGATCAACAGACACAGAAAGTGCAAAACAACAAGAGGGTGGGAGAGATAAATAAATAAAATAAATCTTTTTTTTTAAAATAGAATAATATAGTATAGTATATACTATAGAATATAGAGAGAGAATATATCATAGTATGTAACATAGAGAATATATGTATGTTTAAATGTATATATAATATAGAGAATATATATATGTTTAAATGTTTAAAAATCTGGAGAATCCAGTGTGGCACAAAAGAGTAAGTGGTTAATTTACATGGAGCACCTGAAACAAGCAACCATCGTGGGAATTGGGGGGCTGATATGCTTACATCCAGAAAAAGGAGTGTGTTCATCAAGTGAGTGAAGGTTGTAGGGTGGGAAGAGGGAGAAGGTGGAAACAGAAGTATTTCAAACTAAAGTAGCAAGGTAAGCCAAAGCATAAGAGATAAAAGGCAGTGATAATCTGAGAGAAGTGCTAAATACTTTAGTTTGGTTGGGGCATACAAAATGGAGCAAAGCTCATGTCTAAAGTTAGTCAGGGAATAAACCATGAAGGGTTCTTTATGCTATTAGAGACTTCACTCAGGAGATGGAGAGTCACTGAAATAGTTTTTAGGCAGAAGGTAAAATAATCAGATTTGCGTTTTACAAAGACCACTATAGACGCATGTGAGGGGTGTGTTTGAGGTGTTAAGATTGGAGCAAAGAAACCAATTAGGGCCTGTATCCACACAGGTGATGGAAGATGAGAGGATGAATAAGAGAGTAGTCAGTAGTTTATGAAGAAATAGAGAGGAATGATAAAATCAAAAACTAGTAAAGAAAGAGAGGTGAAGGAAAGAAACTTGAGAGTATTCCTGGTTTTCTGGTTTGAGTGACAGATTGGAGAGTGGTGCTATACAAAAAATTGAGAATTACAGGAGGAGTAGATATGGGGGTTGCTCCAGCCATAGAAATTAGGTAGAAAGTATGGCCTGGCCTAAACAATACTCAACTGATATTTTAATATATTTACTGAAAGATGAGTTAGAAAGATAGGGCTTCAAAAGAAGAATTCTAAGCCCTATTATTTTTGTAGATCAAAATTATTTTTAACTTTTAAAAAAAGCATTATTATAGATAGGTGTCTGTGGTGGTTTGAGGCTGTTATGTACCCCAGAAAAACATGTTCTGAAATTTGACCTATTCCTGTGACTATGAACCCATTTTCAGTAGGACCTTTTGATTAGGTTACTTCAGCTAAGGTGTAACCCACCTCAGTCAGGATGAGTCTTAATCCTATTACTGGAGTAATTTATAAGTAGAATGCAATTCACACAGACAGAAGGAAAGCCACAGAAAGCAAAAAGTTGAACATCAATAGAACCCTGAAGAAAAGGAAAAGACCAGGAAATCCTCCCATCTGCTTTACCATGTGACAGGCTTAAGACCAAAGATCACCAGCAGCCAGCCCCCAGAACACCACAGTCTACAGAAGAAATCATTACCTTGATGACATCAGAATTTGGATCTTTTCCCAGCCTCAAACCATGAGCAAATAAATTCCATTGTTTAACCCAACCCATTTTATGGCATATTCTTGAGAAGCCTACAAAACTAATACAGGGGATTTCTTTTCTGCTTATATTTGAAGTTAAAGAGTCTTGTTGGGCATGATGGAAAAGGCTACTTCATTTAAAAGGAAAAAAGAATGTATTACTAGGTCTAATCCGCTTCACATGTCTGGCCTGCATTCCACTTTCTTTGCGCTCCCAAATCTAGTGTCTGTTTTATCATTCCGCAGTGTTGGCGATAGCCTGAATTCCTTTACATATTAAGTCATTGTACAATGTCCTACTATGATTAGAATCCATTAAACATGCTGTTATAATTTTCCCCATATATGCTAAGTGAAATCTATTTAACCAGGCGCTTACCTTATTTACTGATAAGGTGCTCACCTTATCTAGTAATGAAGACATTAAGACACCAAGGCAGCATTTGAATACAGGTATGTCAAAAGCCAAGCAATATGTTTTCACTTCTCTAAAAGAAATTTCTAAAATCATATTTCCCTCCCATATTTCTCAGTTAATATTTAAAGTTTAAATATTTGGAAAGGCTATATTTTCTTATGCAATGTGTATTTAGATATGCTTTAATTTTATTTTCATCAAATCTTGGAGGTACAGATTGAATTCATTCAATTTATGGAAAACGCCTACTATATAACCTAATTAGCAAACCAATTTGCACTGCAAAACCATCAGACAAATCTGACATTCTATCAGAAAGATTCCAAATTCATTTTTTAATTCAGGTAAATGTGGTATAATGGGCCAACATAACAATCATCTCACATCCCAATTCTATGTTTAAAAAAGATAGACGAGGCACCAGAGTATTGCCAAGTCTGTTACCGAATGACATAAGGTGTTGTACCTTTCTTTATTTCTTAGAGAACTTCGTTTTGCTTTGCTCTCATTGAACTCTCTCTTAGGACAATTAATTTTAGAAGTGTTCCTTTGGTGCCCAAGGGATTTTTATATCCTGAGGCAATATACTATAGTAAGACTAGACACAGATTAAAGAGTGTTGAAAAGCATGTTTTTCTTCTGAAAGGCAATTGAAAAAGTGAGCTGGAAAAGAAAAATTCACAAAACATAGAGGGTTCTCAGTTCAATTTTAAGAAAGAATACTTATGGAAATCCTTGCCCTTGAAGTTATTCACACCCACCTACTCTCCAGAAAGTCTTTGTTCCACAGCAGAGTACACTACCATACTTTTAAGACCACTGCATATCTCAGAGTAAACAGGACCCAAGAAATCACCCAAAGATACCTGAAGATAAACAACTCCAAATTGGTAGCAATGATTTTATTTGTAAGTTTACTTTAATTGTTCTTCTAAATAATAGCTCCACAGTTTATTATGGTATATAGGTGGAGGAGGGTAGCCAAACAAAAAATGAATTAAAGGTGTTGCAATAAAGACAGGGATCTAGTTTGTGTATACTTTGGCAAAAATGTTTTCCATATAATGAGTTTGAAGCATTACCATGCCTATTTTCATGATGCTGACATGCATTATGAGGTAAATATAATTTCCTAAGATTCTGCAATTCAGACTCTTTCATAGTTACTATATAACCCTATACCACTGCAGAAGTTGACATCAGTGAAGGGAAATAATTCTCCTCTTCTTCTTTTTAAATTATATAACTATTTTCTAATAATAATCTTTGATATTCTAGATTATTCAGCCATACAAACTGGAAATTAAAGATTTCACCAATTGCAACCACTTGCTTAATGGTGGTCCTACAAAGTTTTCTAAAATAGTAGATGAGAATGAAATCACACTTCATACAGGAAAACATGAAAGTAAGACGGCAAGAAACAACTTACTTAAAATACAAAAAAAACACCAAAAACTGTCAATCTAGATTCTATACTTAGCAAAAGTATCTTATGGGTGCCCTAAACACCCATATGTTATATAAATATGGGAACGGATAAAAACCAAAGCTTAACTCACACTATACTATATATAGTAACCTAAGAGCATTAATAAAGCTTCTTAATTACTTTAAAAATTAAGCAGTAGAAAAATTTTTCTATATGAGCATATTTTTCAAGTGTTTAAAGAATTACATGGGTAATCTAGTATTAATGTTTATAAATTATAGAATGTTAAACCCAGAAGAGACCTTAGAAATCATTTAGATTGACACCTTCAATTTTCAGATTTTTAAAACAGAAGCACTAGAGATGAAATGACTTGTCAAACAAATGTCACACACTATGAAGGCAGGAAAAGAACCTGGTTCTCTGATTTTCTCACCTTGTGTCACCCTCTCCCTAAATAATGTAAAATTATTTCTGATATAATAGTATTTAGTAACTCTACAAATTGTGAAAGAAAAGTTATATGTGATATTGCTTGCCTTGGGTGTATGGGGACTGTCTGCATAGCACACTGTCATTTTTAGACAGCATATCTACAGAATTGCAGATAATCACAATGGCTTGAAATTTAAAAAAAAATAATACTGCCTAGAGGGTTGCAAAAATACTCTAATCATTATTTTATCTCTCAGTGCACAATTTGAATATAATCACTAAAATCAGATACATAAGTGATGTACACTTATACCATTAGATTTTAAAGGATTTGCATATGAATAATTTTCTTCTTAACCATTGTAAGTTATAATTCATTCTACTTCTAATTTGATAATTTATAAAGTAAAAAGTTAATTTCTCTTACATTTGTAAGTTAAACAATATAATTTTGAAAATGTATATTCTAATTTTTACTAAAAATTAGATTAACTGTTAAGCTGTTAGCAATCTATTTTTCCCACTTAAACAAAAAATTAAAGTTTCCACATGTTGACACTTAAAATAATTCTCATTATAAATTACCTTTAATGTCTTTCCTACTAGAGTGACCAGTCAAGGATGACAAAATAAATTCTCCTTTATAAAGTCATTATTTTTTCATTTATGAAGAGGGTATCATCTTGAAATGAAATATATGGAAGTATTATTTCATAAAATCTTATTGTATTGGTACTTCCATGTGTCCTGCTCTTCACTGATTATATATATATATTCTAAATGTACCTCAAGAGAGTTGATTCATTTTAAGAATAACTCCACAAGAAAGAGCCTCAAAATTAAAACAAAAGTCTATTTTATCTTTTTTTCTCATGAGATTATTAAAAGAATTTTTAAATAATTTCATAATTAAAATTTAAGCTGCAAAGTATTTATAACACAGTCTGACTAAATTTCACTGAGCTTAATCCTGTGGGGTTATTACAAAGAAATGTATTTAGCACCCATTGATAGCAAAAGACTTCTTCTGTAGCATAAGCCAATTAAACATAGGCAAGATGATCTAATTTGTAAAGGGAAATGGAACTCAATATTCTTCTTATTTGGAATATAGACAACCTTTATTCATACTATCCAAAGGGAATGATTTCTCATGAAATTAAGACCAACTTATGATGATCTCTCATCTGAATGCAAATGTAGAAAAAACTAATAAAAGAAATCCAGAACTGTCTTCCTTGAGGTAAAATCCAGATGACTTTTATTACCTTATTCCACTGATATTTCAACCATATCTAAGAAAAACTATGAGCAAATTGGGACTAGGGTCTCTGGCTCCTACCTTCTTCCATAAACCTTCCATAGCATATAAGGAGATTTAGATTGAGCACAATACAATAGATTTTCAAGAGTATTCCGATTTTTCACCATAATTCATTTCTTGACCAATATCAGCATAAAGGGGCAATGCATTAGAAACTGGGAAATATAATCTTAAGCAGTTAAACTATAATCAGGTGTTGTTAGGTATGTAAGCTTTTTTTGGCAAGAAAAGGTTAATAAGCAAGGACCACATTTCTCCTCCTGCCTGAAACAAACAAACAAAAAACACATAGCAATGACTTCAGATTAAAAAAACCCCAAGAAGAATAATTTAGACCCAAAGCAGAAGAAAAGAAATAATAAAAATCGAAGCAGAAAGCAGCAAAGGAGAAAATCAATGAAACCAAAAGTTCTTTGATTAACATTCAGCCTGACTGAACAGTAAAAAGAGAGAGAACACACTCTATCAATATCAGGAATAAGTGCGGTGGCCCACAAGAGATTTTACAGATATTAAAAGAATAATAAAGGAATATCACGAACAACTTTATGCCAATAAATCTGACTTTTGATGAACTAGAAAAATTAATTGAAAGGCACAAACTATCAAAATTCACACAAGAAAAAACTGGTAAGCTGACTAGTCTTATATCTATTAAGAAGACTGAAATTGTAGATAAAAATTTCCCCACACAGAAAACTTACCCAGATAGCTTCACTGGTGAATTCTACCAAACATTACAGGATGAAATCATACCAGTTCTATAAAATCTCATTCATTATATCCATTTCACCCAATAGAGAGGATGAAATACTTCTCAACTCATTCTATCAGGCCAGCATTACCCTAATACCAAAACCCAAAGAACACATTACAAGAAAGTAAAACTACAGGTATAACTATGCCTCTTGAATAGAGAAGCAAAAATTCTACACTTGATCTTAGCCAAAACACAAGTGATGAAACAAAAATTCTAAACAAAATTTTAGCAAATCAAATTCATTAATATATAAAAAGGGATAATCCATCGTGACCAAATGAGGTTTAACCCAGAAATATAAAACTGGTTTAACAATCAAAAATCAAGTAATATAATTCATCATATCACTAAACAAAGAAAAAACATCTGATTACTTTCAATAGACACAGAAAAAGAATTTGACAAAATCCAACATACATTCCTGATTTAAAAAATTAGAAAACTCTCAACATAGATGACCAGATGTCATCTATGAAAAGTCTACAGCTAGTGAAAGACTGTATGCTTTCCACCTAAGGTCTAGAGCAAGACAAGGAAGTCTTCTCCCACCACTTTCTTAGTCAATGCAACCAGGCAAGGAATTTTAAAAAAAGCTATCAGGTAAACCTGTGGGAAAAATTAGAAGAAATAAAGAAAAGTTATCAGTTCTATACAAAACAAAACAGTAAGAAAAGGGGATCAATGGGAAAAGGGAGAAAGGAAATCACACAGAACCAATTCTCGTTATAATGTCTAAGTAATGAATGTAAAGGTATCAACTTCCTATTTTAAAATTACCTCATTAAAATACTGCGTGTGCTTATTCTGTTACTATTAAAATAAAATAAAGGGAAATAAAGCTTCAAATTCTATATAATTATTAAACATATAATCCTAAAGCCGGAAATGGACTCTTTCGAATGGACAGGAAACACAGGCGAAAGAAGAACAGATGTAAAATTTGTAAAGTTATGTGTAGTAAAGGAAAATGCTATGTCACAACTTTGTTAATCAGTTGTATGGCTTTAAAAACAAATTTCAGTCTCTTGGTCTGAGTTTTCTGCACCAGTAAAATAAAGGAATTAAGCCAAGTGATCTCTAAATTCCCTTAGTCATCTTTGCAAATCTAAAGATATTATCATTCTAAAAAAATCTTAAAACATGAAAGTTAATTTTTTAATTCAGTGAAGAAATAAAAGAACTTCTTTTATCTAAAACGAAGAAAAATAGAGAAGGCTTTTGTTCTTTGGCTCATCTGAATAATAATGTCAGTTACTATCTTTATTTTTTTTAACAACAGGCTTGAATTGGTATGTGTAATTTAAATCATTTCTGTACCTTGTTTGAGCGTAATGACACTCGACCTCCACAACGGGCACAGAACTTTGTTTGGCAATATGAACAGTTATGGCCACAGCCATCAGCAAACTTTGTTTTGTGGCAGATACCGCAGGTTGGGGCATCACCCTTCTGTTCAGGCTGCTGCTGTGATTCTTCTCCCATCTTCTTTACCTGCTCCTTATACATTTCAAACTGCTGATGCAGTTTTCTGCAGAGAGAAAAGATTTTTAAAAAATGGTTTCTTAATGGTCTCATAAAAATAATTAACACAATCTGTAGATACAATTTCATAATCAAAAAAATTTCAGAATGAGAATAAAAGAAAAAAATTAACTTCCTAATTAAAGAATAATATCTCCTATTGTGCTTCATATAAAATGTTGCAATTAGTTCTGCTTTCTGAAATGAATATTAATTTAAGAACAATTTATACATGTTTATGGATATATTCTTTGTAATACAACCCTAAAATTTATACCCACCACTTATAATATATTTTCAATCATATGCTCTAAGCTATTTCCAATATTATTATATTAAACATTTTTATTTATTTTAAAAATATACTTAGATTACATAAAATGTTATATTAAAAAAAGGGATTACCATATATCAATATTATTTTTATAAGCCATTTAGCCACAGAAATAGTGAGAGCTAATTTGATAGTCAAACTAAAATATATGAACTTCAAATCAGTGAGACTGAGCCTCAATTGGATTTATCGGAAGAATCCAAACAGAAGGAGAAACACAGGATGAGTGCTTTCACTACTTGTTTAAATCTCTTCAACAGTCTGGACATTAATCAGCTAAAGAAACACAACAAAATATTAGCAGTCTATCAACTGACACTGTGCAAATAAAAGTAAAAACAATTTATACTTTTTCACTCTAAAAAAATAAAATAAGTTTAAGGAAAATGGCCTAGGAAAGTGTGTTATTAACTCTAGTTAAAAATAAAGGATTGTGGGAAGATGGTCTTGGACTTCCAGGCAGAGTTCAATGCTCTCACAAAAACAAAGGAGAAAAAAAAACAAAAGCTGTCTGAGGAACCTGCTTTGGGGGTCAGGAGACCAGGACAGTGCTACACAACTTCCAGAAGGGTGAGGGAAAAAGAGACAAAGAAGCCGAAACAACAAACGTGAATTACCACATCCCAGCAGCAGCTGGGAAGGACTTTATTCCCCAACACCTAAGAAATTACTGGGGTAAAGCCCCTGGCTCACAGCAGCTGACTGAGAGGGAACAGACATCGTCCTCCCTGTCAGCTGTTCCAAGAAAAAAAGGAAAAGGAATCAGGGTGGCTTTACCTCAGTGAATTCATCCACTCTGGAAATTCAACACAGGAACACAGGAGAACAGACAATGAAACACCTCTGTAGAAAGGTGTTCTGATGAGTGCCATTTGCTGGCCAGTCTAGAAATTGCAGAGACAAAAACTCTTGATGGTACTCCCTGTCTCCTAATGCCTGGGAGAAAATCTGTACCCTCTTAGTGAGTCGCTGGCCCAGTTTTGATAACTTAAGCTTGGCAATTTTAAAGATTTGGAATAAGTTGAACCACATATCAAAGAAGAGCTGTGAAGAAGGAAAAAAAAAGCAATAGGCAAGAGAGAAAAATTGGTCATCAGAGTAAATTTACCAACAAATTCAGATGCCTAGACATCAGCAAAAAGTTACAAACCATTCTAGGAAACAGGAGGAGATGGCCCAGTCAAGGAACTAACCAAATATCCTGAATAGATACAGATATATGATAATCAATGATAATCACATAATTCTCCTAAATCACTTCAAAGAATTTAAGGAAAATATGATTAAAGAAATAAAGGATATTAAGAAGACACTGGGTGGCCATAAAGAATAATTTGAAAGACTGCAAAGAAAAGTAATAAACCTTATAGGAATGAAAAGATATGATGAGGGGTGGGGAGTGGGTTATATGGGAACCTCTTATGTTTCTCGTTTTTTTATGTTTTTTAATGTAACATTCCTTGTGATCTATTACCTTTAATTTAAAAAAATTTTTTAAATGAAAGAGAATAAATAGATAAATAAATAAATAAAGGAAAAGACATGATAATAAGGTTAAAAATAGATTAGAGGCACATGAGAGCAGATTTGAATTGCTCAAGGAAAGAATCGGTGATTTTGAAGACAAAACATCTGAACTAGAAAGACAGGAGAAGAGAATGGAAAAAATGGAACAGAGTTTCAGGGAATCGAATGACGATGAAAAACACACAAACATTCATATTATCAGTGTCCCAGAAGGAAAAGAGAATGTAAAAGGGGCAGAAAGAATATTTGAGGAAAAAATACCAAAAACTTCCCAACTCTTATGAAACACATAAATTTTAATATCCAAGAAGGACTACACACCCCAAACAGATTAAATCTGAATAGACTTACCAAGAGACACCTACTTTTCAGAATGACAAATAAGGATAAAGAGAGGATTCTGAAAGCAGCAAGAGAAAAGTAAAGCATCACATAGAAGGCAAACTCGATAAGATTAAGTGCTGCCCTCTCATCAGAAACTATGGAGGAAAGAAGAAAGTGGTATGATGTATTAAGATACCAAAAGAGAAAAATTGCCAGCCAAGAATTCTGTATCCAGCAAACATTGTTAGGAAGGGTAAATTAAAGGTTAAGAAGACAGACAACAGATTTACAACAGAGAGCCGAAGGACAAAATGGATGAAGTAAGTAATGCCTTTACAGTAATAGCATCAAATGTTAATGGCTTGAACTCTCCAATCAAAAAACATAGACTGATACAATGGATTAAAAAAAATATGAGCCATTTACATGGTGTGTAGAAGAGATGCACCTCAGACGTAAGGACACAACCAGGATAAATGTAAAAGGTTGGAAAAAGATATTCCATGCAAATAGTAACTAAAAAAGATCTGGAGTAGCAATACTAATATCTAACAAAATAGGTTTCAAATGCAAAACTTTTATAAGGGATGAAGAAGATCATTATATATTAATAAAAGGAGTAATTCCCCAAGAAGAAATAACTATATTAAATATTTATGCACTTAACCTGAATGCCCTAAAATATACATAAGACATAGACTGGCAAAATTGAAGGGAGAAATAGATGCCTTTACATTAATAGCTGGAGACTTCAATACACCATTCTTAGTATTGGATAGAACATCTGGAAAGAGGATAAATAGAGAAACAGAGAATTTTAAAAATATGATAAATGGACTAGACCTAACAGACTTCTATAGAACATTGCACCCCAAAACAGCAGGATATATGTTCTCCAAGACAGACCATATGTTGGGTCAAGAGACAAGTCTCAATAAATTTAAAAATATTGAAATTACACAAAAAAAAACTTTCTCTAGGAAAGGAATGGAATGAAGATGGAAATCAATAATGGACAGAAAAAGGTTAAAATGCATAAATATATGGAGATTAAGCAACACACCCATAAATAATTACTGAGTCAAAGAAGAAATTGCAAGAGAATTTAGCATATATCTAGAAATGAAAGAAAATGAGAACATAACATATTAAAACCTGTGGGACAGGAGTGGATGTGGCTCCAGTGCTTGCGTGCCTGCTTCCCACATGCGAGGTCCTGGGTTCAGTCCCCAGCACCTCCTAAAAACAAGCAAAAAAACAAACAAAAAAAAAACAACCACAGTGTTGATGTGGTTCAGTGGTTGAGTGCCAACTTCCCACATATGAGGTCTCAGTTCAATCCCTGGCTCTGGTACCTCAAAAACAAACAAACAAACAAACAAAAAACCTATGTGACACCGCAAAGACAGTATTCAGAGGGATATTTATAGACCTCAATGCTTACATTAAAAAAGAAGAAAGAGCTAAAATTGAAGATCTAATACACAACTGGAGGAACTAGAAAAACTAAAACAAACTAATCCCAAACCAAGCTGAAGGAAAGAAATAGTAAAGATCATAGCAGAAATAAATGAAATCAAGAACAAAAAAAGAACAACAAAAAAAACCCAACAGAATCAACAAAACCAAAAGTTAGTTCTTTGAGATCAACAAAATCAACAAACCCTTAAGTAGACTGACAAAAAAGAAAAAAAAAAGAGAAGCAGATAAATAAAATCAGAAATGAGAGGGTTGATATTACCACTGATCCTGCAGAAAGAAGAGAGGTCATAAGAGGATACTATGAATGACTGTATGCCAAAAAACTAGACAATGTAGAGGAGATGGACAAATTCCTAGAAGCACACAAACAACCTACACTGACCCTAGAAGAAATAAAAGACCTCAACAAACCAATCACAAGTAAAGAGATCAAAACAGTCATCAAAGATCTCCCAAAGATGAAAAGCCCAGGACCAGATGATTTCACAGGTGAATTTTACCAATCATTCAAAGATGATCTAATACCAATCTTGCCCAAGCCCTTCCGAAAAATTTAAACAGGAAAGAATGCTACCAAACTCATTCTTTGAAGCCAACATCACTCTAATACCAAAACCAGATAAAAATACAACAAAAAAAAAGAAAATTAGAGACCAATGTCTCTAAAGAACACAGATGCAAAAATCCTCAACAAAATACAAGCAAACAAATCCAAATGCACATTAAAAGAATTATACACCACAATCCCATATATGCAAGAGATATAAAGGGCCTTATTTAGAAAACTACAATATATTGTTGAAAGGAACTGAAGAAGGCAAATAAATGGAAGGACATTCCATGTTCATGGATTGGAAGACTGAATATCATTAAGATGTCAATTCTGCCCAAATTGATTTACATATTAACTGCAATACCAATAAAAATCTCAACAGCCTTTTTTGCAGAAATGGACAAACCAATTATCAAATTTATTTGAAAGAGTAAGGGGCCCCAAATAGCCAAAAAGATCTTTAAAAAGACAAACCAAGTTCATCTTGGAGGACTCTCACTTGTGGACTTTAAAG
Organism: Dasypus novemcinctus; assembly: GCF_030445035.2. Classification (NCBI taxonomy): domain Eukaryota; kingdom Metazoa; phylum Chordata; class Mammalia; order Cingulata; family Dasypodidae; genus Dasypus; species Dasypus novemcinctus. The sequence continues at coordinate 66,743,174 of NC_080686.1, read as the reverse complement.
TATATTACTTAAATCCAGTGGTAAAAACAGCATGGTACTGGCTTAAAGACAGACACATTGACCAATGGAACCAAATTGAGAACTCAGAAATAAGGCCTTCCACATCTACAGACAAGTGATTCTCAACCAGGCAGCCAAGTCCTCCCAGCTTAGCCAGAAGAGTCTATTTAACAAATGATGCTGGAAGAACTGGATATCCATATCCAAAAGAAAGAAAGAAGACCCTTATCTTGCACCTTATACAAAAATTAACTCAAAATGGATCAAAGACCTAAATATAAAACGACAACCATAAAACTCCTAGAAGAAAATGTAGGAAAATATCTTCAAGATCTTGTGGTAGGTTATAGTTTCTTAAACTTTACATCCAAAGCACAAGCAACAAAATACCTCAAAAATAAGACATACAGATTCCCGGTGCTGCTGACAAGAATGCAAGCAGACACAGAAGAACACATAGCAAATGGACACAGAGAGCAGACAATGGGGGGAGGGGAGGACTGATAAATCTCTAGTCAGAATTACCAAGATAGTAAGAAAAAAGACACAAATTACCTATAGCAAGAATGAGAGAAGGGTGATTACTATAGACCTACTACAAATAACTCTATGCTTATAAATGAAACTAATATGAAAATAGAACACATCCTTAAAATACAGAAACCATCATACCTCATTCCAGATGAAACGGATAGTCAAACAGCTGTTATAGTCCAATAGCTGTAATTGTTTGAAGCTATATGGACCCCAGAAAAGTATGTTCTAAAGGTTAATCCATTCCTGTGGATGTGGGCACAAAAGTAGGATCTTTTGGTGAGGAGGATGTTAGGATATGACCCTCCTCATTCAGGGTGGGTCTTAATTCTCTTACTGAAGCCCTTTATAAGAGAATGAAATTCAGACAAAGAGAGAAAGCCACGGAAGGAAGAAACTAAAAGCAATAAAATCTGGAAGAGAAGGGAGAGCCAGCAGATGCCCCCATGTGCCTTGCCATATGGCAGAGGAGTCCAGAATCATTGGCAGCCAGTCTCTGGGAAGAAAGCATCACCTGATGATGCCTTAATTTGGACCTTTTCTTCAGCCTCAACACTTGTAAGTTAATAAATTCCCATTGTTAAAAGCCAACCCATTTCATGATATCTGCAATTCAGCAGCCTAGCAAACTACAGCAAGTTGTTAAAGAATTTTGATTCATAGCTTTAAAATTTCCAAAAATAAAAACTCTGGATGGTTTTATTAGTGAATTCTGCCATACATTTAAGGAAAAAACCATACCAATTCCACACAATCTCTTGCATAAAGCAGAAGAGGAAGGAACATTTACAACTAATTTCATAAGGCCAGCATTACACTGATGATAAAGCCATACGAAGATATTGCCAGAAAAAAAAATTATAGACTAATATTCCTCACAAAAAGATGTAAAAATCTTCAACAAAATGTTAGCAAATCAAATTCAGAAACAAGTTAAATGATAATATATCAGAAACAGAAACAAGATTTATCCTGGGAATACAAGATTGTTTCCAAATTTTAAACAAAGCAATGTAATTCACCATGTTAAAAGGCTAAGGAAAAAAAGTATAATTTTCTCAAAATATGGTGGGAAAGCACTTCACAAATCTGCTTAGCAAACTTAGGACAGAAATTTCTCTAACCTGATATCAGCATCTATAAATATAAATAAAATAAAATAAAACAGTACAGATCTGAGAAGAGGCTTGTGGGAAAATGGCAGTGTAGGAAGCTCTGAGAAACAGTCCCTCAACCAAAACAACTATTGTACTGGCAGAACTGAGGCAGGTTGGTTTAGGAAAGAAGGGAAGGTCACTGGTCAGAACATACCCATGATACCCTATAAAAAGAAGTTCTGGATACCTCCAAACAGAAAGGCCTCCCTATTGGCTCCCTGAAAGCTAACAAGCAAAAGTAGAAATGCAGCCAATCAAGACAGCAAATAGCTGAGATCCCTCCTTAATATGGAGAAGGGGGAAGAGGAAAAGCCTTTTAAAAGCCTTCCTTGGGAGGAAGCAGATGTGGTTCAAGTGATAGGACCTCTGCCTACCATATGAGAGGACCCGGTTTCGATCCCTGGGGCCTCCTGGTGAAAAAGAAGAACAGAAAGCATACCTGCACAGCAAGCCAGTGCCCACGTGGCGAACTGAGTGCCCACGTGAGTGCCTGTGTGGCAAGCCAGTGCCCACGCAGCAAGTCAGTGCCTGCGTAGCAAGCCGAGTGCCCACGTAGTGAGCCAGTGCCCACACAAGTGAGTCACCCAGCAAGATGATGACACAACAAAAGAGAAATGAAGAGGAGAGTCAAGGTGAAGTGCAGCAGAGACCAGGAAATGAGGTGGCACAATTGACAAGGAACCTCTCTCCACATCAGAGGTCCCCAGGATCAAATGCCGGTGAATCTTAGAGAAAGATGAGAAAAGAAGACAGAAAGAGAAATAGATCCAGAAGATCACACAGCAAATAGACACAGACAGCAAAAACATCGAGGGTGAGTAAGAGATAAGTAAATTAAAAATAATTTTTTTTAAAAGCCTACCCCGGGGCCCCATGTTCAGCATCTCATCTTGTAACATGCCTGTACCCATGTCTCGAGTGTGTCCTATCTCTTTTCTTATTTCTTAATAAACTCTTTTCACTGGTCTCGTTTTTTTGTCTCTGAATTATTTCTTGTGATGTAGCCAAGAACCTAGAAATTCAGTTTCCCATAACACAACTGTCTGAATCAACTACTTTGAAACTACAGAAACTAGTGGAACACTGTGCAGCTTCCAAATAGAAAGTGGGAGAAAAGGCTGTTAAATTGAGATAAATACCAGTGAGTTTAACCCTTACCACAGTGACTAATATAGCACTTCTCCAGCCCTATGGCAAGCAGTAGTGGGGACTAGAACTTGGGCTCCTGGCACAGTTTGCTGGTGGCAGGGTGAGACATAAAGATCTACTCTATGAGTGTGTGGTTGGATGGCAGAACTCTAATTCTGATCACCTACTTCAGATCACTGGGTGCTGGCTGTGAGGGCAGCCATTGTTCCAACCACCCTCGGGCAAAGGTGGCAGAGGAATCTTAAAGACAGTACCCTTCCTCAAAACAACAAAAAATCATTGAAGGGCTGCATTAATCTGGCAAGTGTTGAACCAAGAAAACCCAGCTTCAAACGCCATAGAAGCTCTTGGTGCCCTTGCTGGTTCCCCCTCCCACCCCTCCACAATGCAGGGTAGAGCCACCTTGCACTTCCATTGTGGATCCCTGGCCCTATTCCCAAGGGAGCAGAAGAGTCCCTGTGTGCATACTGGAGTGCATGACTGTCAGTGCCAATCTATCAGCTGGAAATCTGAGGCACTGAGCCAGGGAATATGACTTGGCTGGTCCTCCCAGTGTTTGTCCAGAGAGCAGAGAAGCAGTTTGCAGAGAGCTGGAACAGTATGAAAAACAATCAACCCCTCTCAATTGAGAGGTGGAGTGAGCATTGCCACCCCAGGGTCCTCAGAATGGAGGAATAAAAGAAATATGGGTTAGAGTGGACTTACTGGTATTCTACTATAGAATTATTGTGACTCTAGTGAAGCAGGCTAGTAAGATAGGGAATCAATAGATGGATCTGGAACCTGGCACAGAGTCCACATGGACATCAATAACCCCCAAGATGGCTGCTAAAAGACTCCCACCCCCAAGATTCTGCTATTCAGAACAAAGACTTCTTCTGGAAGTTAGGAAAAGCCCAGGATATTCCCTAAGGACTTTATCATTGGGTCCTCACTGGGGGATTGATAGGTGGGGTAATTAATCAAAATAGCAAACAGCTGGAACCCCTCCTCTGCCATTAGCAAAGGGGTGGAATAATTAATGGTTCAAAAAGCAGATGGCAAGGCCTGAACATTCTATTCTCTCTTTCTGTTTAGCTCTCTGCTCTCTTGCCTCTGACCCATTTCTGCCCTCTGCACACTGATCCCGCCATTTTTCCTCTGCCACGTGGTCATGCAATCAAACCTTGGCATTTATAACCTATAATGTGGAATTTCAGCCTGTATATCAGCCCTCTTTATCACTTTTCACCCTCTTCCTCTCTACCTAGGCCTCCTGATGTGTTATTTTTTCCCATTTCTCATCCCTCCTTGCCTGAATAAATTACTGGCCTAAGTCACCCAGCGTGCTCTTGAAATTCATTTCTGCAGCATAGCCAAAAACCTAAATAAAATCTGGTAACATTAGCAATGGAAGAAATTATATGATTGATGTGAAGGCAGGGAGAGGGAAAAGAAGGTGTGATATGGGCATATTTTCAGAACTTGGATTTGTCCCCAATGATTTTGCAGGGACAGATGCAGGAAATTGTATATCTTGCCATAACCCACTGGATGGACTGGGGGAGAGTGTGAACTACAATGTAAACTATGGTCCATGCAGTGTGGCAGTGCTCCAAAATATACTCATTAATTGCAGTGAATGTACCACACTAATGAAAGACGTTGTTGATGTGGGAAAAGTGGGGCATGTAGGGAGTGGGGCATATGGGAACCTCATATTTTTTAATGTAACATTTTGTGTGATCTATGTATCTTTTTAAAAAATAAAGCGGAAGGGAAGGGAAGGGGAAGGGGAAGGAGAAGGGGAAGGGGAAGGGGAAGAGGAAAGGGAAGGGAAGGGAAGGGAAGGGAAGGGAAGGGAAGGGAAGGGAAGGGAAGGGAAGGGAAGGGAAGGAAGGAAAACAATCAAGATGAAGCAGCCTGGAGCACAGAAGTACCTGCATTAAGCCACTCAAGAGAATACCCAGGAGGGAAAGGGATTATTTCAAAGGAAGTAGATGGGGACATTCAATCCAATCCTGTAAACTGTAAATGGAGAATTCCTACGGCCTCTAACAAGCACAAGCCCAGAAAAAGAGGCAGGCTCATGCCTCATATTCAGACTCGCATTAAGAGAGAAAGGACTGCACTTCCTTTTTGCATCAGGCTGATATTCTTGATAGGATGGCTCAGTCAAAACAGAGCCAATTGCAATGACAGAGAAAGGTGCTTTTGAGCTAAATTGGTTTGTTTTGATTACCTACCGGCATTCAAAAAAATCTCAGTCATATCACTAACTGGACACAAACTTAAGAAAAAGACAGCTGAGGGACTAAATCCCAGAGTTAGCTGAAAATATTAAAATATACAGTGTGCAACAAAAGATTACAAGATAAACAAAAATACAAGAAATGGCCCATCCAAAGGAATAAGATAAAAATCACAATACCTTGAACAAAGATGACCAGATTTTGGACTTAATGGATGTTGATTTTTAAAATATTTATCGTCAATATGCTCAAGGAGAGAAAGGAAAACATGGAAAAAGAACTAAAGGATATGAATGAACAATATGGGAATCTCTCCAGAGAAGTAAAGGAGTTGAAGAACACAATAACTGGCATGAAAAAAATTCCTAGCCAACGTCAATAAGCAGATTGAAGGTGGCAGATGAAAGAACCAATGATCCAGAAGAGAAGACAATTGAAATGATTCAGGCTGAGGAGAAGATAGAAAAAAGAATACAAAAGAACAAACAGAGACTAAGAGTACTATGGAGCACCATCAAGCATACAAATATACATATTATGAGAGTTCAAGGAGAAAAAAGAAAAGAAGGGGCAGAAAGAATATTAAAAGAAATAATAGCAGAAAACTTCACAAATTGTAAAAAAACATGAATATGCACATTTAAGAAATCCAATGAATCCCAAACAGAATAAAGTGAAAGAGAACCAGGACCAGGTACATAGTTATCAAATTGTCCAATGCCAAAGACAAGGAGAGAGTTCTGAAAGCTGCAAGAAAAAAGGAACGAATTATGTACAAGGGAATCCCAAAAAGATGAAATGCTGATTTCTCATGAAAAACCATAAAGGCAAAAAGGCAATGGAATGAAATATTTAGAGTACTAAGAGAAAACAGTTGCCAACCAAGAATATTATACCAGGCAACACTTCCTGTCAAAAATGAGGGGGAGATTAAGACATACCCAGATAAACAAAACTGAGGGAGTTCATTATCACCAGACCTGTCCTATAAGCAATACTAAAGGGAGTTCTTCACACTAAAAGGCAAGGACAGTAAACAGTGGATCAAAGCAGCATAAAAAAATAAAGACCACTGGTAAAGGTAACCATATGGGTAATTTTAATGCCAGGAGGATTGTATTGTATTGTTTGTTGTGTTATGCCACTACTTATTGTATGGATGCTAAAATGCAAATGTATAAAAAGTAATGGTAAATCAACGGCTTATAACATATATGTACTAACACATGATGTGTAATAAGTAGGAAAAAGGTGGGGGGTGGAGGTATAAAGGAACAATGCATATGGATGTTACTGAAGTAAATTTGATGTCAAACTAAATATGATTATTATATATATTTAGGATAAGTTTTAACCCCATGGTAACACAAGGAAAATATATGAAAAATATATCCATATAGAAAAGAGAGAAGGCACTCTATATGGTAGAACATATAAAATAAAATAAATATAAAAATAGGCATTAATGAAAGAATTTAGGGTTTTAAAAAGGAATAACACAAAGACAAAATAACAAAATGACAGAAGTATTCATTATCAGTAGTGATTTTTAGTGTAAAAGGATTAAACTTCATAGTTAAAAGGCAGAGACTGGCAGAATGAATTTAAAAAGCAAGACCCAACTATACACTGTCTATACAAGACTCAGCTTAAATTCAAAGACATAAGTAATTGAAAGAAAAAGGATAGAAAATATATGCAAGTAGGAACCAAAGAGAGCTAGGATAGCTATACTAATATCAGATAAAACAATCTTTAAGTCAAAAACAGTTATGAAGTCCAAAGACAGACACTATACACTGATCAAGAGGTCAAAGCAACTAGAAGACATAACAATTAAAAATATTAAATCTAACATCTAACAACAGAGTTCCAAGATATATGGGTCAAAATTAACAGATTTGAAGAGAGAAATAGATGGTTCACCATTTATAGTCAGAGATTTTAATACAGCACTTGCAATAGTGGATGGAACATCTAGACAGATGGTTAATAAGGAAATGAAAGACTTGAACAACCCTCTAAAACAGCTAGACCTAGTATATATATACAGAACACTTCATCCAGCAACAACAAAACACATTTTTCTCTAATGCACATGGATCATTCTCCAAGATAAACCATATCTTAGGTCACAAAACAAATCTAAATAAATTCAAAACTATTGAAATCATACAACATACTTCTCTGACAACAACGGAGTGAAGCTAGAAAGCAATAACTGAGGGAGAAATGGAAAACTCACAAATATGTAAAAATTAAAGAACACACTCTTAACAAATGGGTCAAAGAAATCACAAGGGAAAACAGAGAGTATCTTGAGGTGAATGAAAATTAAAACAAAATATACCAAACATAAGTGAGGCAGCAAAGACAGTGCTGAGAAGGGAAATTTTTAGCTCTTAATGGTTACATTAAAAAAGAATTAGAGACCTAACCTCAAAGCTGGAAGACTGAGAAATAGAAGAACAAGTGAAATGCAAAGCAAGTAGAAGGAAAGAAATAACAAATATCAGCGAGAGATAAATGAAATTGAAATTTTTTTTAAAACAGAGAGTCAGCAAAATCAAAAGCTAGTTCTCTGAAAAGACCAATAAAATTGAAAAACTTTTAGCTAACTGAGAATGAAAAAAGAGAGAGAACACAACCAAAATCAGAAATGGAAAGGGAAACATTCTCTGGGGAGGCTGAGGACTGTAGTTGAGAAGACAATTGTGTGAGCATTCTTTTAGTATCAATAGCAGAAGAGGGTCACCGGTACAAGGTGTCGATGGTGGGGGGCTGTATAGGGAAAGGTATACCTGAGGCATGCCTCTATGGAATACAAATATGTTCGTGTTGTAATAGAGTGTCTCAGCAGGTGAAACCCACACAATAACCAACAAAATATTAAACTCCCACCCTGGAGGGTGCTGCTACATTCTCAAATAGAGTGGCGAGAATCTCTAGAGTACATAGGCAGTGCCTAATAAAAGAAAATACATGAATATGCCAAGCCTTCTATACTAATGCTTGTACTTATAAACCTTATTCTTGTAAAATTGAAACTTTGCCTGAAATAACTATTGTGTAAGTGTTACCTCCTGAAAACCATCTTGTTACTCATATGTGCCTCTCTCTAAGTCAAACTCAGCAAATAAAATCACTACTTTCCCCCAGCATGGAACATGACTCCCTGGGATAACCTTCCCTGGCACCAAGAGATTAATACCAAGTGCCAATCAGCAACTCATTTGGAAGACCTTGACCAAGGTGGGGAAATATTAAATACAAAAGAGTTTTTCCACGAGGGACCACTATCAACTACCAACTGATGATGCAACTGGAAAATGACCTTATATGGAAGGTTCAATGCGGATCAGCAGAATATCCAAGTCTACATAAAATACCATGAATTTAAAATGCTGTTTGACCTAAAGTAAGGGGGAAGTGGAAAGGAGAAATGAGTTTATATGGCTACGAGTTTCTAAAAAAGAGTCTGGAGGCTGGCAGAAGGATTGCCCTCATGCACAACTGAGCAGAGTCAGAGAGACAGATAAAGCAGATACAACCCCCAGATATTGGTTCCTTTGAGGGCTAAAGAGACCCATGGGAGTTATGGTCATGGCCGATGGGGTTAACTACCAGGGCAGATGGCCCCTCTTTGGAAATGGTGTTTATGTGTGATGAATCTGGACTCAGATGGGATCTCCCTTCATAAGACTTTCATGCTAATGTGCTGGAGGTGCAGTTAATGTTGGGGTTTAAGATATATTTAGGGGATTTGAATCTCTGGACTGACAATGTGATAGCCAGGTCCTGAGCCTCAACAGACTCCAGCACCTACAATCTGATCTATTGGACTTACCACACTCAGCTAAGATGGAGTTGAAGAAGGACAACCACCACACCATGGAGCCTAGAGTGATTACAACTGAAAATGGGAGGATTGCATCCAGCATCCATGTGGAATCTGAGCCTCCTCTTGACATAGAGGTGCAATGGACACAACCAATCCAATGTCCACATAGAAGAGGTGGCATTGGATTGGGAAAAGTGGACATGGTGGACGATGGGCATGGGGAAAGGCAGGAAGAGATGAGAGGTGGAGGCGTCTTTGGGACATGGAGCTGCCCTGGATGGTGCTTCAGAGGTAATCACCGGACATTGTAAATCCTCACAGGGCCCACTGGATGGAATGGAGGAGAGTATGGGCCATGATGTGAACCATTGTCTATGAGGTGCAAAGGTGCCCAAAGATGTACTTACCAAATCCAGTGGATGTGTCCTGATGATGGGAACGAGTGTTGTTGGGGGGGGAGAGGGGGGGTGGGGGGGTGGGGTTGAATGGGACCTCACATATATATTTTTAATGTAATATTATTACAAAGTCAATAAAAAAAATAAAATAATAAAATAAAAAATAAATAAAAAAAAGAGTTTTTCCAGCTAAGAGATTTCACAGTAAGTCCAGAGGTCATTTCAGAGGTTATGCTTATGCACATCTCAGGCAGATCTCACCAACTGCCACAGTAAACAAAGCTTCAAACAGGGATGCTCCTGAGAGCTCTAGAGACATCTGAACACTATAAGTAAGGCACACAACCCCATGAAGTCAGCACTCCACCCGTGGGCCTTATCGTGGAATATAACATAATCTATTTCACCAATGTACAGAGATAGACTCTTATAATTTCCCTACACATGATTATTCTACCCCTTTTATTTGAACCTATAATTAGCACTATACCCATTAAATATATGTCCCAGAGACTTAAATCTTCGGTATGTTCATATGCCAGTTGAGACCTGAATCTCAGCAGAGTTGCGGCCAACACCTACTGTCCAGTTCATCGAACTTTCCGAGGACAACCAACAAAATGATAATGATAGACAATCCCCATCCCACATAACAAAGAGTATCTACAACTGCAAGCAAAACAGTTTCTTCCATGTACCCCATAAGGTCTAAGCCCCCTCTCAATCTGAAGTAAAGCAAGCATTACCATTGTAGTAATACTCAAGATTAAGGAATGAACAAATATAAGGGGGGAATGCAAACATGGCTCAAAGAAGAAATTATTGTTATAGTAGTGGAAGAACTTGTAACATTGACTTAAAGATAGTGGTTACCAAAGGTTCTGAAGGGACAGAAGAATAGGTAGAACATGGGGCATTTTTAGGGCACTGGAATTGGTCTGCATGATATTGCAAGGACAGATAAAGGCCATTAAACCAAGAAATTGACGCAGTAATCAAAAGCCTCACAACAAAGAAAAGCCCAAGATCAAATGGCTTCACCTGTGAATTTTACCAAACAGTCCAAAAAGGATTAACACTAATCCTGCTCAAACTCTTCTAAAGAATTAAAGAGGGAACACTCCCTAACTCATTTTAAGAGTGTAAACTATTAGACATCTATAATGTAAACTATTAGACATGCAGTGCACCAGTGCTCCAAAATGTATTCACCAAATGCAATGAATGTGACACAATGATGAAAGAGTGGAGAGGGATGGGGTGTGGGGTATATGGGAACCTCTTATATTTTTAAATGTAAAATTTTTGTGATCTATGTATCTTCAAAAATACATAATTTAAAAATTAAGTAATTTTTTAAAAAAGAGGCCAACATCACCCTAATATCAAAACCAGAAAAAAGATACCACAAGATAGACAACTACTCTATGTCTTAAGAACATAGATGCAAAAATCATCAATAAAATACTGGCAAACTGGGGAAGCAGACATGGCTCAACTGATAGAGTGTCCATCTACCATATGGGAGGGGTCCAGGGTTCGATACCCAGGGCTTCCCAACCCATGTGGTGAGCTGGCCCACACATAGAGCTGCAACATGTAAGGAGTGCTGTGCCACGCAGGAGTGCCCCACGTGCAAGGAGTGTGCCCTACAAGAAGAGCCACCCCACGTGGAAAAAGTGCAGCCAGCCCATGAGTGGCACTGCACATACAGAGAGCTGATGCAGCAAGATGACGCAACAAAAAAGAGACGCAGTTTCCCAGCACCACCAAGGGTGCAAGCAGACACAGAAGAACACACAGCGAATGGAAAGAGAGCAGACAATGGGGAGGGAGGGGAAGAGGAGAAAAATAAATAAAATAAATCTTTAAAAAATAATAATAAAATACTAGCAAACTGAAAAAAAAAATCAAAAGAATTTTACACCACAATCTTGTATGATTTACTTCAGATATGCAAGAGTGATTCTATCTAAGAAAATCAATAAATGCAATTCATCACACTAACAGAACAAAGGAAAAAACACATGATAATCTCCATTGATGGAGAAAAAGCATTTGACAAAATACAATACCCTTTCTTGAAAAAAACACTTAGAAAACTAGGAACAGAAGGAAACTTCCTATACATGATAAAGGGCATATATGAAAAACTCACAGCTATCATTATACTCAACAGTGAAAGACTGAAAGCGTTCCCTCTAAGATCAGAAATAAGACAAACATGCCAACTCTCACCAATGTTTCAACATTTTACTGGAAGTCCTATCTACAGCAATTAGATAAGAGAAAGAAACAAAAGGCATCCAAATTGGAAAGGAAAAAGTGAAACTTTTCTGGTTTTCAGAAAGCATGACCCTATATAAAGAAAATTTTTCTAAAAAATCCATAACAAAAACACAGAAAACAAAACAAAAATAAATAAATTTTAAAACCACAGAAAACTACAAAACTTTGCTAAAAGAAAGCAAATACCTAAGTAAATGGAAAGACATTCATTGTTCATGAACTGTCAGGCTAAATAATGTTAAGATGTCAATTCTACCCAAGGCAATTTATAGATTCGATTCAATCCCAACCAAAATTCCAACAGCCTTCTTTGCAGAAATGGGGAAGCTAATCATCAGATGTTTATGGAAGGGTAAGAAGCCCTGAAGAGCTAAAACCACCTTGAAAAATAATGAAATTGGAGGATTGACACTTCCTAATCCCAAAATTTATTACAAAGCCACAATAATCAGAACAGAATGGGGCTGACCGAAGACATATAGACCACTGCAATCAAATTGAGAGGTCAGAAATCAACCTTAAAATTCATGGCCAATGGATTTTTTTTTCCAGGAAAAGTGGGTGGATTTTCAAAAAATAATTTACTATTAAAATTTTTATCTTTACAGATACAGTTTACTCAGGTTGAATTCACTGTGTAAATGCTAATCTCTACATATAATTTTGCCTTTAGCAATACAATCCAAAGCTTTATTTACTCAATACTAACATAACATATGTATTTCTTTATCCCATACACACACATATCTATATCCCCTAGCTCAGTCATTTTCCCTGCTCTCGACCAACTTAAAGTAGAAAAAAAGCATGGTTCAAAATTATCTATTCCAGTATTTCCATACATTGGAAAGCATTTCTTGGACATGCATTATAAACAACTCATAATAAAAAATATTAAATTTTTATTCTTTAAATAAGATAGTTTGTGGAAACATGCGTACACACAGTTAAACATAGGTATATAAGCATATTTACCTAAAACACAACACATCACAGTATGTGAATTTTAACTATGTAGACAGGAAGCATTTGTTTAATGCTCAATTTCATCAGGTTCAAAACTGTTCTTTTTTTCCCTTTATTAGAGAAACTGTGGGTTTACAGAACAATCATGCACAAAATACATGATTCCCATACACAACCCACCACCACCCCTTACATTGGTGTGGAACACTTATTACATTTGAGGACACTAAATTTTTATAATTAAAGGCCATGGTTGAATTTAGGGTTCACTGTATGTATAATGTAGTTCCACGGGTTTTTTAAATTTTCCTGTTACTATATATACAATCTAACATTTACCGTTTTAATCATATTCAGATACATATTTCAGTGTTGTTAGTTGCATTCACATTATCATTCTACCATCAACACCATCCAGTACCAAAACATTTCCAGCATTCCAAATAGGAACTCTGCACGTTTTAAGCCTTAACTTCTCATTCCCTATCCCCACCCATCCTCTGGCAACCTATATTCTAGATTCTGACTCTATGAGTTTGCTTATTCTAATAATTTCAAATCAGTGTGAACATGCAATACTTGTCATTTTATGCCTGGCTTCTTTCAATTAACACTATGTCTTCAAGGTTCATCAATGTTGTCACATGCATCAGGACTTCACCTCTTTTTACTGTTGAATAATATTCCGTTGTACGTATATACCACATTTTATTTATCCATTTATTGGTTGATGAATACTTGGGTTGCTTCCATCTTCTGGCAATTGTGAGTAATGCTGCTATGAACATTGGTGTGCAAATATCAGTTTGAGTCCCTGCTTTAAATTATTTGAAGTACATACCTATTAGTGGGATTGCTGAGTAATATGGTAGTACTATATTTAGCTTTCTAAGGAATCGCCACAGCTAAATAATACCATACTATATGGTGAAATATTGAATGCTTTCCCTCTAAGATCTGGAACAAGGGAAGGTTTCCTCTCTCACTACCCTATCAATATCAAACTGGAAATCCTAGCCTGTTTATAAAGGCAAAAAAAACAAACAGGAAATAAAAGCATACAGATTAAAAATGAAGATATAAAACTGTGTATGTAAAGATGATAATGTAATTAGAAAAATCCCAAGAAACTCCAAAAATTTCCTATAATAACTGAGTTTAGCAATTTTACAGGACATAAAACCAATATACATAAAAATCAATTCTATATTTATACACTAGCAATGAACAAGTAGAAATCATTTTTTAAAAGTCTGAAACAGCACTAAGAAAGTGGGGGGAGGGGGAATAACCAGGTATAAATTCAACAAAATAATTGCAGGCATTCTATGATGAAAACTATAAAACATCAATAAAAGAATCAAGGTAGACCTAAATAATAGTAGAAATATACTGTGTTCATCAATCGGAAGATTCAATATTCTTAGGACATCAATTCCTTTCAAATTAAACCATGTTCCTGTCAAAATCACAGAATGATTTCTAGTAGAAGTTGACAAGCTGAGACTAAACTTTACATGGAAAAGTAAAAGGTCAAATGGGGGGCGGTATCTTGCCGTTGCAAGCAAGGGTGGCCAATGTCCAATTCTCATTGATCTCGGCGGCTATAAGATCCATCTGCTGTTAAAAGTCCAGGGTGACAGCGCGTTACAGGTAGTTGATCTCTTCTTGGTGGCGAAGAGCGGCAGAGGCACACTGTGTGATGGTCTGGAGGATCGCAGCTGTGAGGACATGTCGCGTCAGGGCACCAGCAACGGTGGTGGCGGCAGCGTTGGGAGTGGTGGAGACGTAGGCGAGGATAAGAAGGCCAAGGTCTCCACGGGCGCGAGAGAGGCCGATGTTAACGGGGCGGGCTGACATGGGGCAGCCCAATCTTGAGAGCGCAGCGATGGGAGCCGAGGTGCACGGTGAGACGAGGGGTCGGAGCCGATGGGGCTCCGACGGTGGTCGCGGGCCAAGAGAAGGCCCCGACGAGGGGAGGGCGGAACGACGAGCAGTGGAGCAAGGCAAAGGGGAGCAAGCGCGGAGGGGAGGAGGCAGAGGTGAAGGCAGGGGTGGAGGTGCTCAGGCACGCGCTCCTGAGAGTTTTATTGGCGCCTCTTAATCATAGCGGGTCGGTATAAACCCCCGACATGGAAGGAGAAAGCCATCCAGTGATTCTCCCAGACCGCCGTGGATCGTATGAGGTCACCAAGGTTCAGGAGCAGCAATGCAGAGCGAAAAGATAGGGGTGAGAAGAGAGGAGAGCGTAGGGCTATGGTAGGGTTACTTCAGACGTGCAAGCGCGTGCTCCCGAGAAATCCAAGGCTCCTCTTAATCACAGCGGGTCGGTATAAGCCCCCGACATGGAAGGAGAAAGCCATCCAGCGATTCTCCCAGACCGCCGTGGATCGTATGAGGTAGCCAAGGCTCAGGTAGCAGCAATGTTGCACGAGAGAAGTCCCAAGGTGAGAAGAGAGGAGGGCGTAGGGCTGTGGTAGGATTACTTCAGACGTGTAAGCGCGCGCTCGCGAGAAATCCAAGGCTCCTCTTAATCATAGCGGGTCGGTATAAGCCCCCGACATGGAAGGAGAAAGCCATCCAGCGATTCTCCCAGACCGCCGTGGATCATATGAGGTAGCCAAGGCTCAGGTAGCAGCAATGTTGCACGAGAGAAGTCCCACGGTGAGAAGGGGGGGGGGCCGCCAGGTTATGGAGTGAGGCTGTGGTGGGGTTGCTCTGCCCCACGTTGGGCGCCAGCTGCGGCAGCTTGCTCGGTCGGTAGAGGTGGGGTCTGGCTGCGGACGAGGGGTCGGTCCAGCTCTGGACGAGGGGTCGGTCCCGCTTGGGACGAGGGGTCGGTCCGGCAGCAGACGAGGGGTCCGTCTCACAAGGGGTTGCGCGGTTCGGCTGACGGGGTCGCCCGGCGAAGCCGGCGACGAAGGGTTCGCCCGGAGAAGCAGGCGACGAAGGGGTCGCCTGGAGAAGCAGGCGACGAACTGGGGACAAGGGAGGCCAGGCCCTTGTCGGGGGCTCTCAGGACTGGAGGGCGCACAGCAGAAGAACTACAGCGGAGACAAGGTAAACACGCAAGTCCACTTTATTGAGGGAGAGGCAACAGTTTTATAGGGGCTGGGGAAGGCTGATTGGTCGAAGCCACGCCCTGTTCTGATTGGTTGCCGGCAAAAGGTCAGTGGGCGGTACTGGACGGGGGAGGGGTGGTGGTTAGGGATTGGCTGTCGCTGTTGCTGGGGGAAGGGGCAGGGTTTAGGGATTGGTGGCTGCTGTTGCTGGGGTGGAGGGCAGACTGGATTTTTCCGCCCACGCCTGGCTGTTGCTGCTGTCGGGGGAAGGGAAAAGGGCGGGCTGGATTTCTCTGCCCACGCCTGGCTGTTGCTGCTGTCGGGGGAGGGGAAAAGGGCAGACTGGAATTTTCCGCCCTGCGCCTGCGCAGGGAGAAAGAAGGCATCGTGTGGCGCTATCTGGGAGGAGGGGCGGCCGCGGAAGCATGGCTGCTGAGAAGGGGAGACCCGAGGGCACTCTGCGCCCATGCCGAGCTTCCTTCAGGGGTGGCGGTGAGTTCGACCAGCCACCCTATTATGGGGGCAGCGGCTTGGCCTACCGCAGCCGCTCCCCCACCAGGCCAGCAAACCACGCTTCAGCCCGAGGGGTGACCGCAGTCAAAAATCAGAAAAATACTTTGAAAAGAATAAGAAAAGTAAAGGCCTCACACTACCACATTGCAAGACTTATTGTAAAAGTTATATTAATCAAGTCAATATGGTATTGGCAAAGGATAAACACATATATCAATGAAACGGAGTAGAGAAACCAGATATAGTCTAATACAAATATGGTCATTAACTTTATACAAAGTACCAAGGTAATTCCATAGAGAAAGAATACTTATTTTTAAAACAAACCAATTTTATTGATACATATTAATAAAGCATACAATATATCCAAAGTGTACAATCAATCGTATGTGGTATAATCACGTAGTTGTGCATTCATCACTCAATCATTATTACAGGATTTCCATTATTCCAATAATAATAATTTTTTAAAAACAGACAAAGAAAAAAATCCATCACCTCTCAATCCCTCTGTGCATCCTCTGCTCTATATAGCTCTTATTTCTGGCTATTCTTGCACATTTTTTTTAAGCAATTTTATTGAGATACAGATCAGTTTACAAACATAATCCAATATCTATTTCTGGAGTTCATAAATAATGCCAAACTGCTACAGCCTCTTTTCCTCCTCTTCTCTCTCTGGAACTCCCATAACACATACGTTGTTGCATTTCATGTTATCATTCAACTCTCTGAGACCATGCTCAATTTTTTCCATTCTTTTATCATTGTGTTCTTCTCTCTCAATTTTACCTAGTCTATCTTCTGTATCACTTAATCTTTCTTCTATCATTTTGAGTGTTTTTTTAAGATTTATTTTATTTACTTATTTCTCTCCACCCCCTCATTATACGCATATACTGTCTGCTTTCTGTGTCTGTTCGTTGTGTGCTTGTCATCTTTTTAAGAGGTGCTAGGAACCAAATCCAGGGACTCCCATGAGGGAGGGAGGCACTTAATCACTTGAGCCACCTCCACTCCCTTCTTGTTGTGTCTCTCATTGTGCTTCCTTGGAGTGTCTCTTTTTTGTGTCCTCTTGTTGCAATCAGTTCGCCACACCAGCCTGTCACATCAGCTTGCTGTCTTGTTTGTCTTCTTTAGGAGGTACTAGAGACCAAGGCAACTGCTTGAGTCACATTTGCTTCCCTCTAATGTGTTTTTTGTCTGATCTATTGTGTCCTTCATTCCCATGAGTGCTGTTACTTTTCTATTCAGGTTTGAGTGTTCAGGCCTTGGCAAGGGAGGCTGTAAAGACCAGAAAAAGCCTCTCTTATCTACTTTTAATTCCCTCAAATGCACCTCTTTGGTCTGCCAGCAGATGGTGCTCTTTGGCAGTCTTCTCAGTTCAAGGCCTGGCTGGAGTGTGTTTGCTGCAACATGGACAGGATCAATGTGACAGATGTTCCTGGCCAAAGGCTAAAAGCCTCACAGTTCAAACTTTCTCAGCAGCAATGCTCAAACCTTTACTGGCAGCCTTCTCCCTTTTCTCTGGTAGGAAATAATTCCACACCTCTCTGCATTCTCAACCATTCCCCACCAGTAAAGAAGACTGAGAGGGTCAGATCTCTTTAGTCTCTTGTTGGCTCCCAAGATCAAAAATGGTGTGGCCCCACCAGGTCTGGAAGGGCTCATGGGACACAGCAGAACAAATCTGTGCATCAAAAGTTGAGTCAGCCTTAGGCTGTATCCTTCTCTCTCCCATTTCCTGAGGAGGTGGGTCCTTGTAGACCCCCTTTGTCTCCAGCTGCCAGCCACAAGGCCTGAGAATTCAAAATTGTCTATAGGGGTTTGGGATTGCGGCCCCGCACACCTGCTGCACGCTCCTGTGGTGTCCCCCACGACCACGAGGGCAGGAGGGACACAGTGTCAGGGTTCGTGGGAGGGCTGCAGGGAGCACTGATCGCCCTGAGGACCTCCAGTGTCCCACCCGCAGAACCAACCTGTCGCCAACTCCCCTAAGGAGTTTCCAACGACTTAGACAGAATGAAGCCAGCACTTCAAGGCCTTCTCATCAATATGGCTGCAAGAGGGTCTCCTTCTTTCCCAGGACAACTCTTCATGGATTGCCACAGGAGAGGCCATCTGTCACCAATGCTGAGAAATGGGCCACCCCCCACATCCTGAGGGCCTCAGGGGCCTCTGCATCCACCTGGACCTTCACCTCCACCTCCACCTGGACCTGCAGCTCCAACTCCACTTGGGCCTACAGCTCCACCTCCTCCTCCACCTGGACCTCCTCTTTCAACTCCACTTGGACCTGCAGCTTCAGCACCACCTCCTCCACCTCTTCCATTTGAGGAACTACTCTGAGAGTGTGAAGAGGATCTTCAGCAGTGGTCAGCCAGTGGGGCTATCATTCCCTTATGTGAGGAAGGGTCTGACCCTATTTTCAGATGCTGTACATCACCCCTCTCTCCCATTTGGTCCCATATCTGGACAACCTGGTAAGAGGCCTGGGGGCTTCTTCCATGGGCACCAGCAAACCTGCCCTTGCCCAATTCCACCCTCTAACAACAAAAACCCAAATCGGTCTCTTTTCTGGCTCTGAAGCCATTGCAGATGTCCTTGAGGACTGTCTCTCTCTCTCCCCAAACTTAAATGATTAATAAATGTTTTAATACCCCCCAAAAAAAAATTGTCTACAGGGTGCAGGAGGGCACCAGCAGCTGCAGCTTCACCTTTAACACACACAGTTTGCCACCAAGATTCTTTTACTTTGCCCTTTTCTCCTCTGGGCAGTCCCCAGCCTTCTACTGATATCCTAAACTCTAGAACACTGTTTTCCAGGCCATTTCTGACTGTCCTCTAGTTATTTTTTCTAAGAATAGTTTTCTAAGCAATATGGAACCCATGCATAAAAAAAAAAAAAAAATAGGAAATCTATGTGTAAAAAATGAAGCTCAATTCATACCTCACTGAAGAAAGTATTTGTGATCTTGGGTTAAGCAACGACTTCTTATATAGGTTAGGTAAAGATTTCTTAGATCAGACAGAAAAAGCATGAACCAAAAAGCAGTCACCAACAATATACTAATGAATGCACATGGTTATATTTCAATAAAACTTTTTAGGAACTCTGAAATGTGATTTTCACATCCTTTTTAGTCACAAAATAGTATCCATTAAAAAAATGATTTCAATCATTTAAAAAATGTAAAACCCATTCTTTTTTTTAAAGATTAACTTTTTTATTTATTTCTCTCCCCTTCCAACCCTCCCCCCAACCCCCGCCCCAGCTGTCTGTTCTCTGTGTCCATTCGCTGTGTGCTCTTCTGTGTCTGCTTCTATTCTTGTCTGCAGCACCGGGAATCTATGTCTCTTTTTGTTGCATTATCTTGCTGCATCAGCTCTCCGTGTGTGCAGCACCACTCCTGGGAAGACTGAACTTTCTTTCGTGCTGGGCGGCTCTCCTTACAGAGCGCACTCCTTGTGTGTGGGGCTCCCCTATGCAGAGGACACCCCTGTGTGGCACGGCACTCCTTGTGCACATCAGCACTGCATGTGGGCCAGCTCCACACAGGTCAGGGAGGACCTGGGTTTGAACCGTGGACCTCCCATGTGGTAGGCGGATGCTCTATCCATTGAGCCAAGTTCGCTTCCCTGTTTTGTTCTATTTAAAGAGCATAGGCAGAGCAAATTTAGCATAATTCTTAAGGGTCATAGGATTTTCAGAATGGTAAAGAACACTGGCTTGCACTTAGGGTCATCATCTTGATTCATCCTTAACAAGTCAGCCTATCCTTTGAAGCTTTGAAGCCAGGCACTGACTTCTCTTAAGTTATGGCATCTTCTTCAAATATAAAACCGTTCCATCAAAATGGAAAATTTGTTGTTTAGTACAGCCACTTCATCAGTTATCTTAGCTAGATCTTCCAGATAACTTGATGCTTCACCTTGCACTTTTATGTTATGGTGATGGCTTCTTTCCTTAAACCTTATGAACCAAAAACTTCTGCCAGTTTCAAACTTTTCTTCTGCAACTTCCTCACGTCTCCCAGCCTTCATAGATTTGAGAGTTAGGGCTTTCCTCTGAATTAGGCATTGGCTTAGGGAATGCTATGGCTGGTCTGATTTTCTATCCAGACCACTGTAACTTTCTCCATATGAGTAATAAGGCTGTTTTGGTCTCTTATTATTTGTGTCTTCACAGGAGCTGCAATTTTAATTTGCTCCAAGAACTTTTCCTTTGCACTCATAGCTTGCCTAACTATTTGGCTCAAGATGCCTAGCTAGCAACCTGTCTTAGCTTTTACTCACTGGACTTAAGCATTCTAGCTTTTGATTTAAGATGAGAGATGTACAACTCTTCCTTTCACCTGAATACACAGAGGCCATTGTAGGGTTAACTGACCTAATTTCAATATCATTGTGTCTCAGGAAATAGGGAAATCTGAGGAGAGAAAGAGATATAGGGGGATGGCCAGTCAGTGAAGAGGTCAGGAAAAAAACATTTATCAATTAACTTTGCTATGCTTTATGGGCACAGTCCATGGCACCCCGAAACAATCACAATATTGTAGTAACATCAGAGATCACTAATCACACATCAACATAACAGATATAACAATGAAGAAAAATTTGAAATATTGCCACGAATCAACAAAATGTGACACACAGAGATGAAGTGAGTTGTTTGAAAAATGGTGTCCACTGACTTGCTCAATGCAGGGTTGCCACAAACCTTCAATTTGTAAAAAAAAAAAAACAGTATCTGTGATGCACAATAAAGTGAAGCACAATAAAATGAGGTACATTACACGCAAGAGTGTAATGTACATACTCAAGTTCACTAAATATTTATAAACTGCTCTCCAAAATGGCTAAACAAGCTAGCACATTTACCATAAGAATATGAAAGCTCCGGTTTCTTCTCATCCTTGCCAGTTTGTGATATTATTCAACTTTTTAGACATTTACTGCTTTGATATGAATTGATTTCCCAGTTTTTAAATGCATAGTTTTCTGACTTCTAATGAAATTCATCCAACTGTATCACCCCTCGTATAAAATGCCTGTTCATGTCTTTTACCCAGTAATCTACTGGATTTCTTATTTTTTTCTTGCTGATATGCAGGACTATCCTATATAGCCTATAAATTAATCCTCTATACGTTAGTAATGGCAGGTATCTTCTCCCAGTCTGTCAAATGAATGATAGTTTTGCATGTATGGTCCTTTGCTTAAAAAAAGTCTTTAATTCAAATTTAATCAAATACATTGATTTTTTTCCTTTAAGGTTAGTGGTTTTGGTGGTTGATTTTTTTTTAATCTCTACTTATCCATTAGTTAGTTAAAAAATATTCTACATTTTATTCTAATAGCTTTATAATTTTGCCTCTCACATTTAGGCTTTTAATCGACCTGAAGTTTATTTTTGTAAGTAATGTGATACAGGGATTTAATTTCATTCTTCTCCGTATAGATATCCCATTCCCTCAACACCATTTATTAAATAGTACATCCTTTCCTCCAACTGCTTTGTGATGTTCGTTATCATATACCAAGTTTCTAAATTTACAAAGCTCTGTTTATGGACTCATGGTTTCATTGTTTTTTTGTGTCTGTTCCTACAGCAGGATAACATCATCATAATAAAATTCCAAATTACAATGTAAGATCCAAAAGGTATTAAACATACCAACTTGAATATATAACAGTCTGGCAATGTAGGTCAGAGGTTAGCAAACTTTTTCTATGAAAGACCAGCAGCAAATATTTTAGGCCATGTGGGCCATACGGTCTCTATCCCAACTACTTAATTCTACTCTTGAGGTACAAAAGTAGTCACAGTTAATAGGTAAACAAATGAACTCAACTACATTCCAATAAAACTTTATTTACAAAAACAGACAGCCATTTGAATTTGGCCCACAGGCCATAGTTTACAGATCCCTGATACAGAAATAAGAATCAAGATAAAACAAATAATTTAAAATTTTATTACAAATAAATATTTAAAAGCATGTACAATACAACAAAAGTGCTACTTTCTTCTGGAGCTTGCTTCACCAACTCCTTTGGCTTCACCAACTACTTTAATTTTGGGTTTCTGTGCCTCAAAGAAACAGTAAACAGACCAGCTATCACCCACGCAGCTCTCCAGTTCCTCAGACCTCTCAACAACTAGAAGGCAAAGGATCCAAAATTTTCATCATAAGCCATGTACACAGTGGGTACAGAGCAGGCTTTGGAAACCATCTGGGCTCTGCCTGCCTATGTGATGCAGAAGGTATTTTCCTTCCTGTGCATTCTAGGGAAGATTAGAATTTCAAGAGTTTGTAAGCCTAGGAAGATGGTTGTGGAGAACTTTTCACTATGGAAACACATGGATCTGATATCAATGATGGTAGAAGACCCTGTTGTTAGGCATCTCTTCCACAGATATGTGAGCTCAGGGTTCCAGTCATTGAGTTTGGGAAGTTACTTGATCTGTGGCATAAATGGTACTGAATACATTCAAAGTTTGATCAAGGAAGCTGGGAAGAGGTATCCCCCCCTGACCAAACTGGAAGTACATAATGCATACTTTAAGAAACTTCCAATCACTAAAGTGCTGCAAATTGAAGTTAAACTTCTTTATCTCATTTACAGAAACTCCATTAGGTAAACTCTCCATTTACAGAAACTCCATTAGGTAAACTCTAGTATCCTAAACTAGAATTCTTTGAGGTCATTTCAGTTTAATGTGACTTCCCCAAGCAATAATTTGTAGTTCAAAATAAAGAAATTGAGGGTTTCTCTTAATAAGAAAGCATTTATAACAACTCAAAATAGTATAACTTCCTTTTATTAGAGGGATATTGCTGTTTAAAAAAGAAAAGAAAAGAAAACAGGAAAAACCTTTCCATATATTCCAGAATATAAAATACTTTGGCTTTTAATTTATTTTGATATTTTTCTACATAAATATTTTAATCTTTTTGTCCAGTTCCCTTAAACTACTGGTGAGATGTTGTATTAAAACGAGGGTTCTCTCTACGGAAAAAGAATTGACAATTGTTAATATTATTAGATTTTTTTTTTAAGAATTGTCTCATACAACTGTGGCAATGGGCAAGTTCAAATTCCACAGGACACGGCACAAGTAGGGATTTCTGATGAAGGTTTTTGATGAATTCCCAAGGAGGACCAGGCTAGTTAAAGAAAAGATGGAAATTCTTCCTTCTGATTGCTGAACTCATGACTCATTTTAAGGCCTTCAACTAATTGGATGAGACTTATCTCATTGTCGAAGGCAGTCTCCTCAGTCGATTGTTAATGTACTCAGCCATAAATGCAGTCAACTTACTGATGATTTAAATTCACAAAATATCCTCACAGGAATAATCAGGCCAGTGCTTACTTAACCAAACAACTGGACACTATAGCCTGGACAAGTTGAAACATGAACTTAACCATCACAAACGTTTATTGGAATTACATTACATTTGTAGATTAGTTTTAGGAGAATTGACATTTTTACAGTGCTGTTTTCCCACTTACAAACATGGTGAGTCTCTCCACTTAATAACAATTCTTGGGCGGTGGACTTGGCCCAGTGGTTAGGGCGTCCGTCTACCACATGGGAGGTCCGGGTTCAAACCCCGGGCCTCCTTGACCCGTGTGGAGCTGGCCCATGCGCAGTGCTGATGCGCGCAAGGAGTGCCCTGCCACACAAGGGTGTCCCGTGCATAGGGGAGCCCCACGCGCAAGGAGTGCGCCCCGTAAGGAGAGCCACCCAGCGCGAAAGAAAGTCCAGCCTGCCCAGGAATGGCGCCACACACACGGAGAGCTGACACAACAAGATGACGCAACAAAAAGAAACACAGATTCCCGTGCCGCTGACAACAGAAGCGGACAAAGAAAACAAGATGCAGCAAATAGACACATAGAACAGACAACCGGGGTGGGGAGGAAGGGAGATAAATAAATAAATAAATCTTTTTTTTTTAAAAAATTCTTAAAAAAAAAAAAAAAAACAACTGACAGACAGACCTAAATGTCTTCATAGGTGATTTTTTAAATTTTTATAATAAATGTTATTTTCTTGCACTTTCAGTTTTCCAGAAAAACTGCACAGAAAGTACAGAAAATTCCTATACTCCTTTCCCACCCCCCAAACCAACCCACCCCATTCCTTGTACACAGTTTCCCCTACTATTAATATCTTACATTATTGTGGTACATTTGTTACACTGATGAGCCAAATTAACATATTAATATTAACTAAGTTCTATAGTTTTTTTTTTTTGATGTGGGGGATTTTATTTTATAGATGTATTATTAACAGTCATATTTCAAATTCACAAAAATTTTTAAAAATTTTAAAAAAAAACAGAAAAGGGCAGCTCAACAAGTTATGGAAACATTACTCCTAAAAAGTTTTTTTTCAGGCACTTTTATCTCATCTAATGCCATCTGCTGATTCAGTTGTTCCTCTAGTACTCAGAAAGATACTCAGATGAACACAGATTAGTTAATATCATAGTCAAGGCCTCCTTATAAATATTGCCTTTTTCTACTTTCTGATTTCATAAAGCAAAATAGCTAAAATAATCCAAATTTTTCATATTTAATCTTCTATATTAATGCTTCCAACATCACTAAAGCAAGTCATTGAAGCCAGTGTTTTACAAAGTAAATTTTTTTTTCACTTCTGAGTTCTCTGAGATAACCAAACTTTTTCAATCCATGTTTACAACTGTTCCTGGAAATTCTATCCCCAGCCACAATGTTGTTGTTGTTTGCCTATTCATCATATAAAGAAGTTTTCATGATCTCAATGAGCTAACCACTTACATTACTACTTTTAAAAGTAATCTTTAAGGAAAAAAATGCTACTTTCTTCTGAAGCTTGCCAAAGCAAAAGATGCCACAAGAAAGGAAAACTATAGACAAATCTCTCTAATGAACCTAGACGCTTAAAATTCTCAACAAAATACTTGCTAACTATATTCAACAACACATCAAATGAATTATATACACCATGACCAAATGAGTTTCATCCCTGGTATGCAAGGATGATTCAACATAAGAAAATCATCAATATAATACACCACATAAACATATCAAAAGAAAAAAAACAATTGATCATCTCTATAGATGCAGAAAAAGCATTCAAAAAAATACAACACCCTTTCCTGATAAAAACAGTACAAAAGATAGGAATCAAAGGAAATTTCCTCAACACGATAAAAGGCATATAGGGAAAACCCAAAGCTAATGTCATATTCAATGGAGAAATACTAAAAGCTTTCCCTCTAAGATCAGGAACAAGACAAGGATGCCCACATTCACCATTCCCATTTAACATGTGTTAGAAGTACTTGCTCAAACACTTAGAGAAGAAAAAGATATAAAAGGCATCTAAACTGGAAAGGAAGAAATAAAGTTTTCGCTATTTGTAGACGACATGATCTTATACATAGAAAGTCCTGAGAAATTTACAACAAAGCTTCTAGAGCTTATAAATGAGTTTAGTGAAGTCACAGGTTATAAGATCAATGTGCAAAAATAAGTAGCATTTCTGTACACCATTAATAAGCAATCTGAGGAAATAAAAAAACAAAACCATTCACAATAGCAACTAAAAGTTGAATCAAATACCTAGGAATAAATTTAACTAAAGATGTAAATGAATTATATGCAGAAAACTACACAATGCTGTTAAAGGAAATCAAAGAGGATCTAAATAAATGGAAGAATATTCTCTGTTCATGGATAGGAAGGCTAAAAATCATTAAGATGTCCATCCTACCCAAACTGATCTACAGATTTAATGCAATCCTAATAAAAATTACCGCAGCATTTTTTACTGAACTGGAAAAACTAACTGTGAAATTTATCTAGAAGGGCAAGAGGCCCTGAATAGCCAAAGACATACTGAAAAAGAAAAATGAAATTGGAGGAATCACACTACCTGACTTTAAAACATACTACAGAGCTACAGTGGTCAAAACCACATGGTGTTGGCATAAGGATAGACATACTGACCAACAGAACCAAATTGAGAGTTCTGATATAGATCCTTGCATATACAGTCATCTGATATCCAACAAGTTGACCAATCCCATTCAAATGGGAAAGAATGGCCTCTTCAACAAATGGTGCTTGGAGAACTGGATATCCATATCCAAAAGAATGAGAGCAGAACACCATCTCATGCCTTATACAAAAACTAACTCAAGTTGGATCAAAGATCTAAATATAAGAGCTAAGATCATAAAGACCTTGGAAGGTAATGTAGGGAAGCATCCACAGGCTCTTGTAATGGAAAATGGTTTCATGAACTTCACACCCAAAGCATGAGCTGCAAAAAAAAAAAAAAAAAAAATAGATAAATGGGACCTCCTCAAAATGAAAAACTTTTCACCTTAGAGGATTTTGTCAAGAAAGTGAAAAGGCAGCCTACTCAATGGGAGAAAATATTTGGTAACCATGTATCTGATAGCGGCCTAATATATTGCATATATAAAGAAATCCTATACTTCAAAAATAAAAAGCCAAACAACCCATTTAAAAAATGAGCAAGTTATTTCAATAGACATTTCTCCAAAGAAGAAATACAAATGGCTAAAAAGATGTTCAACATCACTAGCTATTAGGAAAATGCAAATCAAAATTTAATGAGATATCATTTTACACCCATTAGACTGACAGCTATTTGGAAAAAAAAAAACAGGAAAGCATAATTGGCCCAATGTATAGGGCATCCTCCTACCACATGGGAGGTCCACGGTTCAAGCCCCAGGTCTCCTTGACCCATGTGGAGCTGGCCCATGAGCAGCACTGATGCACACAAGGAGTGCCATGCCACGCAGGGGTGTCCCCCGTGTGGGGGAGCCCCACATGCAAGGAGTGCGCCCCGTAAGGAGAGCCGCCCAGCACAAAAGAAAGTGCAACCTGCCCAAGAATGGCACCGCACACACGGAGAGCTGATACAGCAAGATGACACAACAAAAAGAAACACAGATTCCTGGTGCCACAGATAAGGATAGAAGCAGTCACAGAAGAACACAGAGCGAATGGACAGAGAGAGCAGACAACTGGGTGGGGGAGAGAGAAATAAAAAATAAAAAAAAAAAAACAAAACAGGATTACATGTGGAAGAGAGGATGTGGAGGAATGGGAACCCTCATCCACTGCTGGTGGGAATGTAGAATGATGCAAACATTGTGGAAGACAGTATGCTGGTTCCTCAGATAACTAGCTATAGTACTGCCATATGATTCAGGATTTCACTGTAGCGTATACACTCAGAACTGAGAGCAAGGACACAAACAGATATATGCACCCCAATGTTCATAGCAGCATTATTCACCATTGCCAAAAGTTGGAATCAATCCAAATGCCCTTCTACAGATGAATGGATAAAAAAATTGTGGTATATACATACAACGGAATATTACTCAGCTGTAAGAAGGAATACAATATTAACACATGAGATAACATGGATGAATCTTGAGGACCACATGTTGAATGAAGCAAGCCAAGCACTGAAGGACAAATATTACATGACTTCACTGACATGAATTAAGTAAATTGAGCAGACTCACAGAGCTCGAGTCTGGAAGATAGTTTTATAGGAAATAGACAGGGAGAAGAAGGCTGTGAGCCAATGCACATATGGGCAAAATCTATGATAAGGTGGAACTGTGTAGCTAGGCAGTGGAGGGGTGTGACAGTGGTACAGTGATACTACTGGGATAGGTGGTGCAGGTATGTCAGGGGGATATGGTGCAGATTGGGGAGGAACTGGGGTGAGGGTTGGGGGAGAGAGCAGGTAAACACTGGGGATTGGTGGGTATGTCGTTGAAACTACAACGTTAAGAATGGTCTTTTGGCAATAGGACAAGGTAGAGCTACTGGTTTAGGGCATTGGATGTGAGGGGCATTCTGGACAGGGCACACCTGGGGCAGGCTTCTAGGAAGTATGTGAGTGTTCATCTTTTTTTTTTTTTTTAACCATAAAAATTTAATTTAAAAAAAAACCACAATGAAAAATTACACAACATGTTTCAACATAATTCAACTTTTACAAAATAAAAACACATGATTTACATAAAATGGTCAATGTGGGGAAGGTTATTCACAATCTAGACCCATAAGCCTATGACCAACAGTAACTCCTTCATTGTAAAAATACTTCACAATGATCTAACTGCATGTTCTCAAACGCTTCAAGTAGCTGAAAAAATTAGGATTCTCAGCATCTTGCACATTCTCCCCAAATGTGGAAACTAGAAGCTCAGAGAATTACAAGACTGATCCAAGGTTTATAGGAATGAACAGAATTCAAGGCTTCAACTTCCCATTCGGTGTTGCTCCACAACTCCCCACTGTGTGGTGCTATTTAGGAGAACATTCCCAAGTAAAACAGGAAAATGTAGTAAGGGTGATGGCTAATAAGCTGAATATAGATTTAGGTACTAGACTTAGCAGGAACTGTACTTTTGTAAGGCTGAATTTGGGCAAGTGCCCAGTTCTTATCTGACTGAAAAAGATGCAGCTCTTCTGTCTCCGCAGGTACACAAACTCTGGAACCAGATTACCCAGGTTTAAATATCAGTTCTATCACTAGCTGTGTGACACATTTATCAACTTTCATGCCTCAGTTTTCTCACCTGCAAAATAGGACTGTAAGAGTACCTTCTTGTTAGTACTATTGTGAACATTAGTTAGCTAATGCATGTCAAGGACTTGGAACAATACCTGGCACAAGTACTGAGTATTGTTATAAGCTAGGAATTCCTCAGCTATAGGTTCTCAGGGGCCTATGACCAATAAAACAGCCTAGAAATAAAAGAATCCTGTATTAGTAAGACTGTTATCACTTGTTGCTCTGTTCCTGCCATCAAGGCCATGATTCCATTTTTTCACATCTTCTTTCTTTTTATTGGAAAAAATTTTAGAAAATGACAGTTAATAAAGGGCACAGAGAAACACATACTTGTAGAAAACAGACAACAAAAACTAAAAATGCCACTGGCTTCTTTAATTGGTTAAAAGCATAAAATGTAACAGGCAGAAAGTCTGTTTTAAACAAATTAAAAAGCTGTGTTTTTTTCAAGTCTCCCCAAATCAAATATGTACACACCCACAAAAATGGTGTGTGAAAGAAAGCTCTCATATACAAGAAGTTGTATCCTGAATTCCTAAGGGCAACAGTTGTTTAAACAGGAATTAACACAATAAAGCTAGCAACAGGTTTATAATTTTAAAAAACTGATTATTTAAATGCTTCATGGCACAAAGTTATATTATATAAAGTACTGATACGTGGAAGGAAGAAGTCTGTATGGCTTTTAGCAAAAATTCTTTTCCAGGAAAGCAAATCAAAACAATGCAATAAGCAGATCAAGGAGGCTACAGCTAAACACCAGAGCTACAATTTCTCCTATCTGTGCTAAAAAAGCCTATTTATCCAGAACAGACTAAAATTTCAGGACAAAACAGGGCCATTTTTAACAACTGTTACTTTACTTCACCCATTTTAAGTTTTCTGTTTTTACCCTACCTCATAATTCAGCATGATACAGCAGAAAGACGGCTGCTTTTAGAATTGACTATTTCACTTTTCTTTCTGTGGCGAGACTGTCAGGGAGCCTGGATATTTCAGGCTCATATGCATCCATGACCAGTGTCCCGCTGTGGTCAAAGAACTTAGCAATGGACTTGGTGAATTCCGCTTCCCCCTGCTGCTTTGTTCTTCCACTGATAAAGGTCAGCTTCAGGGTGTATTTGTCATCGAACCTTTTGAGACTGGAGGACAGCTGCCAAATATCATCAGGATCCATTCCTGTAGGATCTTTTCTATGGGCCACGAGAAAGATGCTCTTCTCCTTATATGAGGTATAAATGGTCAGGATCCCCATCATCACAAAATAGGACACAACACACAAAACCAGAACAGGTTTGGACTCTGGAAAGGGATGCATATAATCCCAAATCAAAGCCACTATGGCAAAAAAAACAGGAGATCGTACAAATGGTGAGGCAACCGTCAATTAGACCAAAATTCTCCACATACTTGTACTTTTCCAGAAGAACGTTTTTGGCAGAATCATCCAAAGAATTTTTCACAGCTGATCCATCCCACTTGTCAATTTTTACAGGCTTATCATCAATCTTCCACTTATCCAACAAGCCCCTGCGGCTACTGCCTGTCCCGCTGCTGGGGCCACAACCAGCCCCACTACCGCCTCCGCCACCACCGCTTCTCCCGCCCTGTGCTGCCGCTGCCGCCATCTTGTCCGCCTCTGCCTCTCCCTCCCATGTTCATCTTGCCATAGTGTGTTATGTCAGTGACTGGAAACCCACATAATGAGCAGCAAGGTATTGAATTCCCATCCTGGGGAAGCTTGCTATGTTCTCAAAAAGAGGGGCAGGAGTCTCTCCAGAGCATGTGTTGTGTCCAATAGGGGAGGACAGACCAGTGTGTCAAGTCCTCCGTGTTGTTGCAAGTAACTATGAATCTGGTCCTGCAAAGAGTAAAGCCTGGTGGTTGCCATGGGTCCCGAGGGGAGGAGGAGGGAAGAACAGAATAGACAGAACAGGTGGCATTTTGAGGGTGATGGAAGTGTTCTACATGATCTTGTAATGATGGATACAGGCCATGTTAAATTTCATCAAAATTTATAAAAGCATATGGCCCAAAATGTAAACCATAATGTAAATCATTGACCATGGTTGGTAGCTATGTTTCAATATTTGTACATCAGTTGTAACAAATGCACCATCCACATATAAAATGTTATTAATAGAATAATAAAATGTTATTCTGTAGGTGACTCTGTTGTGACCTACAACTTCTTAGAGGACAAAATGAAAATCGTGGGAAACGGACTTTGGCCCAGTGGTTAGGGCGTCCGTCTACCATATGGGAGGTCCGCGGTTCAAACCCCGGGCCTCCTTGACCCGTGTGGAGCTGGCCATGCACAGCGCTGATGCTCGCAAGGAGTGCCGTGCCACGCAGGGTGTCCCCCGCGTGGGGGAGCCCCACGCGCAACGAGTGCGCCCGTGAGGAAAGCCGCCCAGCGTGAAAAGAAAGTGCAGCCTGCCCAGGAATGGCGCCGCCCACACTTCCCGTGCCGCTGACGACAACAGAAGCAGACAAAGAAACAAGACGCAGCAAATAGACACCAAGAACAGACAACCAGGGGAGGGGGGGAAATTAAATAAATAAATAAATCTTTAAAAAAAAAGAAAAAAAATGAAAATCGTAAGACATTGGGAGAATAAAAGAAGAAAATGTCACTGTACATACAGGACAACAGATCTTACAGTGATGAATGGCAAAATGTCAAAAAAAAATTTTTATCTTTTTCCATTATGTTTTATTATCCCAAATTCTTTAAAAAAATTTTATTCTATTTATTATTTTTAAAACTACCATTATTATTTCATTTTCTTATTAATTGTATTTGGCTATTTAATTGGCTTCACTTTTTAAGAAGTTTTGGAATACAGAAGGGTTACAACTGTGGCAGGGGAGGATCATTTATGTAGGGTGTCTGTGATAGAGGATATATAGGAGGAGGCTCACCTGGGCATACATACTAGGCATATAAATGTGTTCAAATGTTTATGGGGCATTGTCACAGTGGGTGGAGATTCACACAATACCCGAAAGAATATAGAATTTCCATTCTGGGGAGCTCTGCCACTTTCCGTAATGGAAAAGCAAGAATCCCCCAAGATAGAGGCAATAGCTAGTGAAGGAGGATGGTCCATTGACGGGCCCATGATACTGATGACTGTGCTTATGAATCTTTACTCTTGAAATTGAAACTTAGTCTAGTATTATAGGGTACCTAAGTATTACCTCCTGAGAGCCTCCTTGTTGCTCAAATGTGGCATCTCTCTAAGCTGAACTCAGCACATAAATGCAATAACTTTCCCCCAGTGTGGGACATGACTCCCAGGAATGATTCTCTCTGGGACTGAGGTGCTTACTACCAAGCACCAACTAGCCATGCAACTGGAAAAAGATCTTGACCAAAAGGGGGAAAGGGTAAACACAAATGAGCTTATATGGCTAAGAGACTTCAAAATGAGTCAGGAGGTCATTCCAGAGGTTACACTTATGCACATCTCAACAGGATCTCATCAACTGACAAAGTAGACATTACCCCAAATAGTTGGGCTCCTGAGGACTCTGGAGACACCCAGGCACTATGGTCAGGGCAGATAGCTCTGGAGTTTGGTGCCTTGCCAGTGGGCCCTACTTTGGGATTTGTGATGCCCAGTGTGACAGAATTGGGCTTAGCTGTGATTTGCCTACACATGGCTCTTCTGTCCATTCTATTTGAACCTAATGTTGGTGCTGGAGTTAGTACAAGTATTTCCAAGAGACTTGAATCTTTGAGCTGTCCATGTAGTGGCTGGGCCCTGAGTCTCAGCAGACTTGCAACACATACTCTTCAGTTCATTGGACTCATCCAGGACAACTAACAAAGGGTGATGATAGACAACTACCATACCAAGGAACCGAGAGAATCTACAACTGCAAATAAGAGTGCCCCAGCCATCAGCTATAGGGGATTGAAGCCCCCCTCTCAGGTAGAGGTAGAGTGGGCATCACCATCCCAGAAGCCTCAGGATTGAGGAAAAAACTGTGGACTAGAGTGGACTTACTGCTATTCTACTACAAACTTGCTGTGATTCTAGGAATGGAAGAACTTCTATCACTGATGTGGAGGCAGTGGCCACTGGAGGTTCTGAGGGCAGGGAGAGGGAAGACAGGTGTAAAACAGGGGCAATTTTGGGACTTGGGAATTGTCCTGAATAACACTGCAAAGACAGATACAAGCCATTATATATCTTGCCATAACCTACAAAATTGTGTGGGAGAGAGTGTAAACTAAAATGTAAACTACAATCCATGCTTAGTGACAAAGCTCCAAATATGTTCATCAATTGCAATGAATGTACCACACTAATGAAGGATGTTGTTAATGTGGGGAAATGTGGGCAGGGTGGGGAGAAGGGCTTATGGGAATCCCCTATATTTTTTGTGTAACATTTATATAATCTAAATATCTTTTAATTAAAAATTTTTTTAAATCATGGTTATACATTCCCAATATTATCTTCCAACTATCCTCCAACTAATATTAATCTTCCTTGACTACTCATTTCAGCCACAATCACATCCATAAATCAACAATGTTTGTTCCACATTATAATGAATGTCATGGGACTATGGGTTTTGAAAAATGTATATTAGGTATCCACCATTATGGAAGCATACAGGAAAGTATTACTGTCTTTATAATGCTCTATACATCACTTATCTATCCCTCCCACCCCTCCCCCTGAAACCTAGGCAATCACTGATCTTTTAATGGTCTCTATGAATGTGCCTTTTCCAGAATGTCACATCATTGATATCACAGAGTATATAGCCTTTACAGACTTGCTTCAGTGTTCCCCGTATCTTTTTGTGGCTTGATAGCTCATTTCTTTTTTATCATTGACTAATATTCCAGTGTATGGAAATACTACAGTTAGTTTATCCAATCACCTATTAAAGGACATCTTGGTCACTTCCAAATTTTTGGCAATAGGAGTATGATTGTTGGATTATATGATAAGTTTGTTTGGTTTTATAAGAAACTACCAGACTGTCTTCCAAACTGGCTATACCATTGTGTATTCTCTTTAATAATGAATGAGAGTTCCTATTGTTCCACATTCTCGCCAGATTTGAAGTCAGTGTTTTGGATTTGAGCCATTTAATAGGTGTGCAGTGGTATCTCATTGTTGTTTTAATATGAATTCCCTAGTGACATGGTGTTGAGAATTTTCCCATAGGCTTACTTGCCACCATGTATCTTCTTTAGTCAGGTGTCTGTTCTGCCCTTCTGCTCATTCTTTATTTGGGTTGTTTTCTCATTGTTGAATTTTAAGAGTTCTCTGGATATTTTGGATACAATTATTTTGTCAAATAAGTATTTTGCAAATACTTTCTCTGAGTCTGTGGGGCTTGCTTTTCAGTCTCTTAACAATATCTTTTTCACAGAGCAGATTTTTAAAATTTTAATGAATCCCAACTAATCAATTTTTTTCTTTCATGGATTTTGCTTTTGGAGTTGTATCTAAAAAGTCAATGTCCCTAGGTTTTCTCCTACATTTCTTCTAGAAATTTTATGATTTTGTGATTTACATTTAGATCTATGTTCTATTTTGAGTAAATTTTTGTGAAAGGTATAAGGTCTGTGTCTAGATTCATTTTTAGTTGTTTGTTTGTTTGTTTGTTTGTTTTTGGCATGTGGGTATCTAGCTGTTCCAGCACCATTTTCTGAAAAGACTATCCGTTCTCTATTGATATGCTCTGCTCCTTTTTGTCAAATATATTTCTGTGGGTTTATTTCTGCACTCTATATTCTGTTCCATTAATCTATTTGACTATTCTCTCACCAACATCACATTATCTTCGTCACTATAGCTATATAGTAAGTCTTGAAGTTGGGTGGCTTCAGTCTTCTGCATTTGCTCTTCTTTGTCAGAATAGTGTTGGCTATTCTGGATCTTTTGCATTTTCACATAAACTTTAAAATCAGTTTGTCAATATCCACAAAATGACTTGTTTGGATTTTGATTGGAATTTTGTTGAATCTATAGACCAAGGTGGGAGGAACTAACATCGTAATAATATTGAGTCTTCCTATGAAAGAACGGAATATCTCTCAATCAAAGAAATTCTTAATTTTGTAGTTTTCCACATACAAATCTTATATATATTTTATTGGATTTTTACTTAAATACTTCATTTTTAGTGCAAATATAAATGATAGTTTTTAATTTTAAATTCCAACTGATGATTGCTGGTATATAAGAAAGCAATTAACTTTTGTATGTTCACCTTATACCCTGCTCTCTTGGTATTAATTCTAGGAGTTTTTTCTTTCAATTCTTTGGGATTTTCAGCTTAGACAACCATACCATCTGCAAATCAGATGATTTTTTAACTCAAATTTTTACAACTTAACTTGCAATATACCCTAAATGGGTCCATAAATTGACCTACATTTCAATTTAATTGACTTCCCTATAATTGCTTATATTCTATTTTACACTTTTAAAAATATTATTTTGAGAAGGAGTCTATGGACTTTACCAGACTGTCAAAGAGATATATATAATAAAACAGATTGAGGACCCTTACCATATATTCCCACATTCTATATGTTGAGTGGCAGTTTGATATTATTGACAAATTCTGAAAAGAAATATTGACGATGTAAACTGGTCTGTTCCTCTGGGCGTGATACTCTTCGATTGTATTAAATTCAGAGTTTTCACTTTACCTTAATTAAATTAAGATTAGAGCTTTGATTCAGCCACATCAGTAGAACGGTGAGTCCCTGTCCCCTTGGTGAGTGGACACACACACAGGAAACGACACAGCAGAGGAGAGGCTACTTAGTTTTAATGCTGGAGCCTGGGGGAAAGAGCCGAGCCGTTTACCTGATAGTTTACAACTGGACAGTGGAGAGAGTAGAGTAGCTGAGCCCAGAAAGAGACCAGCCCCTAGAAAAGAGACAAACCTTATGCCTGCCTACAGCTAAGATCAGAAGCTAGGACCATGGAGACTTAAGATGAAGGCTGAACCCTCAGCAGAGACCAGCAGCCATCTTATTCTAACACATGGCAACAAACTGTGGTGAAAGAAGTAACTTACTCTTACTCTTGATGTCTTTGTGACTATAAGCTTCTACCCCAGGGAAGCCGATGTGGCTCAAGTGATAGGGCTTCTGCCTACCATATGGGAGGACCTGGGCTCAATCCCTGGAGCCTCCTGGTGAAAAAGAAGAAGAGAAAGTGTGCCCATGCAGCAAGTCAGTGCCCGCACGAGTGCCTGTGTGGTGAGCCAGTCCCCCACACAAGTGAGTCACTTAGCAAGATTATGACAGAACAAGAGACAGAAGGGGAGAGTCAAGGTGAAGCGCAGCAGAAACCAGGAACTGAAGTGGCACAATTGACAGGGAACCTCTCTCCCCATCAGAGATATCCAGGATAGAATTCTAGAGGAGAGAAAATGAGAAGACAACAGAGACAGCAAAAAACAGCAGGCCAGGAAGGGCTGGGAATTAAAAATAATAATAATAAATCTTAAAAAAAAAAAAAAAGCTTCTACCCCAAATAAATATCTTTTATAAAAGCCAACAGATTTCTGGTACTTTGCATCAGCACCCCTTTGGCTGACTAATACATGTTGTTTCAGAAAAAAAGAAAAACACAAGTTTCTCAACAATTTCATTAAGCTAATATATCCATGTTACTTTCCACTCTTGCTTCCATAACTCCTTATTATTCTCATTGTATTTCAATATTACTTCTTGGGAAGGTATTCCTTAACATCCCTGAATAGGTCAAATCCTCCATTAAATAATTTCAAAGCACTATTTATTTTGCCCTTACCAGCTGCATCTTTATATTCATTGGGGTCTCTTGAGTAACGCTTGTCTCTCTAATTAAAATATATAATCCATGAGAATTGTTTTGTCTGTTTCTGCTCTCCATTTTATTCCCAGTATCTAGCATAGTGTCTGGCCTATAGCAAGTTCTCAATAAATATTTATTGAATATTTGAATTGATGATTAATAAACAGAATATTTACTATATGTAAATAGTACACATAGTCAATATGTATGGAATATGTGTACTATTTAATAAGTGATGGGGCAAAAATATAAGTAACGTTGAAAATGAGTCATTCCCTGGAATACAGACATATATAGACATGTTCAGACATGAGATGGATGTAAATAAGACAACTATAACACAAGGTAAAGTAAAACATATACTAGACAAATATATAAGAAAAAGTGGTACTGGGGCACACAGAAAAATTGCCATTAATTGCAAATGTTGTCAGCATGCTTTCATAGAAGATGCACATTTTTTTGTTGATGTTGTTTGGTTTTGTTTTTTAATATCTCACACCTCCCTGAAGGACATGTAAATTATCATGGGCATAAAATGAAGACTGAACTCAAACCTGAACTATTTCATGTGAAAATCATGACAGCAGATGGAGAATTCAGGAAATTGAAAGTATTCCCATCTGGCATTAGCTATCTATGATGGAAGAAAGGAGAAGGGAAATAAAGTGGAAAAAGTCAGGAAACCAGTTTGATGAAGAATATCTTGAATTCCATACTAAGGATGTTAGAATTTATTATTTTCCCATGTTATCTGATGTCCAACTTAGTTTGTGACATTACAAATTACAGAAATCAGTAAGACAATAATGGGAAATATTATAAAATTATATCTATTATAAAACTAATTCAGATATTTGGTACATTCTTTTTAGGCCAACAATATTTCTCTAGAACAATTTGTTTCTGTTGTGCTTTGAAGCTGTATGTACCCCAGAAAAATATGTTCTTAAATTTAATCTATTCCTTTGGCTGTAAACCCATTGTAACTAGGACCTTTTCATGAGGTTACCTCAGTTAGCAAGATTAACTCCTGATGTTTTATGGAAGGCAGAACTTGAAAATGGTGAGCCTGGGCATTTAGCCAAAGAACTTTCCAAAGTAAACTTGGAGAATGTGGCTTGGCTTCTCCATGGAGCTTATAGTAAAATGCTGGATGAAGAGATAAACTGAGAACTGAATTACTGGGCACAACAAAACCAGAAACTGATTCTGGAAATCCCAAGCCTCTGGAAATCAAGTCCCCAGACAATAGTGCCCCATTTGAGGACTTATCTAAACCTAGAACTTATAAATCAGGATTGAAAATGCAGTTATCTCAGAAAGGCTTGTGGAAAATCTTACTGTCTGATGGCTTGGACTCCTGCTTCCTGCATGCTAAACCAACAAGACTTTTGTGAGAGCTATATGAACAAAACCACTGTCAGCCTGGACTAAAAGGGACATGGAGGGGAGATATGGAAAGAAAAATGGCTTTAAGAAGAA
Source organism: Dasypus novemcinctus (assembly GCF_030445035.2). NCBI lineage: Eukaryota > Metazoa > Chordata > Mammalia > Cingulata > Dasypodidae > Dasypus > Dasypus novemcinctus. The sequence continues at coordinate 66,705,083 of NC_080686.1, read as the reverse complement.
AACTATGAAGAAAAAATGTCTTTAAAAAGAAAACTATGGAAGCTGAGGTCTGGAATTAAGACATCTCTTTGGGTCGAGAAGGACCACACCCATGTGTACAGAGAGGGTGAGTTTGCCTCACCATTTGAAGATGGTAGATGTTCCAGCATGCTGTTCAGGGAAAGCTTTACCACCCCAGGTTACAGAGAGGGTGGAGCACATTCCCCAAGGGTTAGGGAGAGTAAGGTGAAAACCTCATGGGTCTGAGAGGGGTGGGCCTGCCCTCCATAAACTAAGAAGGCCAGATTGCCAAGTCATTGCTCTGATAGGGTTGGCCCTGTCAGTCAAAGATCAGGAAAAATGTTGCTGTCACCTCATTGTATTGGGGGGGTGGTTCAGATTGCACCCCAGAGATCAGGGAAGGAGTGACATTCACCCAAGTGTTCTTAAAGGTGAGGTCTGGAGCTTGGTTGCAACCCAGATGCCTGATGAGGGTAGAACCAAGAAAATGGCCATTGGGCAAGCATGTAGAAAGGATAGGTCCCAATGAGGCCCCAAGGAGAAGAAATCATCATTTTGAGAATGTCTCTCAGACTTTAAAATCTAATGAAGCATGCCCTCCAGGTTTACAGAACTCTAGGGGAACCTGTGACTAATGTTTCCCTCCCAAATTCTCCTTATGGAAATGCAATGTTTACCCTTTGTATGTGCCTTTGTATATTGGAAGCAGATAACTTGTTTTGTAAGTTTCATAGATCTATAGTCACAGGGGTCTTTGCCCCAAGACAAACTGCATTTCTTTTTTTTTTTTTTATTTCTCTCCCCTCCACCCCCATCCACCCAGTTTTCTGTTCTCTGTGTCCATTCGCTGTGTGTTCTTCTGTGTCTACTTATATTCTTGTCAGTGGCACCGGGAATCTGTGTCTCTTTTTGCTGCGTCATCTTGCTGCATCAGCTCTCCGTGTGTTCAGTGCCACTCCTGAGTGAGCTGAACTTTCTTTTGCGCTGGGCGACTCTCCTTATGGAGCACACTCCTTGCACGTGGGGCTCTCCTAAGCAGGGGACACCCCTGTGTGGCATGGCACTCCTTGAGTGCATTAGCATTGCATGTGAGCCAGTTCCACATGGGTCAAGGAAGTCCTGGGTTTGAACTGTGGACCTCTCATGTGGTAGGCGGACGCTCTATCCACTGAGCCAAGTCAACTTCCCCAAACTGCATTTCTTTAACCTGTTTGTGATATGATTTTGTGCATAACATTGTTACTGACTTCAAGTTTTTGGAATATTGTAAATTCTTTTTTGGAAATCAGAGGGTGCAGTGTGGCAGTTCGATCTTATTTATGAATTCCAAAAAGCGATATATAGATTATGTTTGTAAACTGGTCTATTCTTCTAGGTGTGATAACCTCTGGATTGTATTAGATTCGGCTGACACATCTGAATAAATTATATTAAGATTAGGGCTTTAATTCAACCATGTCATTAGAGTGCGACTCAGCATGGAGTCCCAGCCCCCTTGGTGGGATGATAAAACAGACTCTCACTTGGAAGTATATACAGAGAGAAGAACACAGAGGAAAAGAGCTCATTTTTCACAGCAGAGGCTCAAGGAAGAGAGATGAGCCTGATAGTCTACAGCTGACCTTGTGAAGAGACCAGAGCAACTGAACCCAGGAAGAAACGAGCCCTGGGAAGAGAGATGAGTCTTACGCCAGCCTTCAGCTGAGATCAGAAGAAGCTGGATCCATGTAGTTTTAAGAGGAAGAAGGAAGACTGAACCCTCACAGACATTACCTGCCATCTTGCTTCAGTATGTGGCCAATGACTTTGGGTGAGAAAGTACCTCTTATGGTACCTTGAGTTGGACTATTTAGGGCCTTGTGACTGTAAGCTTCTACCCAAAAGAAATACCCTTTATAAAAATCAACAGAGTTCTGGTACTTTGCATCAGCACTACTTTGGCTAATACAAAAGGTATTTGCTTTGAGCTGTTCCCAAAAAGCAGAAAACAAAAACACACACACACACATTGAATGACTCCGTGTATCAGAAGTCAAATGTATATATATATATATATCTTCAAAAAAATACAATTTACAAAAATATTGGGGTGGGGGGATGGGGAATGGGTTATATGGGAACCTCTTACTTTTTTTAATGTAACGTCCTGTGTGATCTATTAACTTTATAAGTTTATAAGTTAATAAATCCCCATTGTGAAAGTCAAAAATAAATAAATAAAATAAAATAAAATAAAATTTTAAAAGTCATATGACCATGGCAATGATAGATACAGGTCATTATACATTTTGTCAAAACCTATAAAATTATGCAGTGCAAAGTGTAAACTATAATATATTCCATGGTTAATAACAATGCTTCAATATGTGTTTATCGATTTTAACAAATGTACATACAGCACTAATGAAAGATGTTGTTAAGGGGGTAAAGTGTGGGGTATATGGGAATCCCCTACATTTTTTTTTTTAAGATTTATCTTTTTATTTATTTCTCTCCCCTTCTGCCCCCCCCCCCCATTGTCTGCCCTCTGTGTCCATTCGATGTGTGTTCTTCTATGACCACTTCTATCTTTATCAGCAGCACCGGGAATCAGTGCCTCTTTTTGTTGCGTCATCTTGTTGTATCAGCTCTGCATGTGTGCAGCGCCATTCTTGGGCAGGTTGCACTTTCTTTTGTGCTCAGCAGCTCTCCTTACGGGGCGCACTCCTTTCGCATGGGGCTCCCCTACGTGGGGGACACCCCTGCGTGGCAGGGCACTCCTTGCACGCATCAGCACCTCACATGGGCCAGCTCCACAAGGGTCAAGGAGGCCCGGGGTTTGAACCACGGACCTCCCATGTGGTAGGCAGACGCCCTATCCATTGGGCCAAGTCTGCTTCCCTCCCCTACATTTTTGATGTAACATTTATGTAATATAAAGCTTCTTTAAAAATAAAAAATTAACTAAAAAGTCACATAAAGGTCTTATACTTAATATTAATTCTTTACCTTTAATATATATCTTTAATATGTATTAAATAACTTTGCTTCTCTGTTTATAATATCACCATAACCAGTATCTGAAAGGCAACTAAACTCAGAAGGTCACTTTCTTCTGAAGGAAAAAAAAACTTTTCATATAATCATAGGATATAAAGTATAGAATCTTTGGAACTGAAATGATTATCTCATTTGCAAAATGAAAAAATTTTGATGTTAGAAACTGAGATTAAAAATAAGTTAAAATTACACTTGTAGTTTTTTATTGACACTATATGCATCTATATGCACTATATGCACTATCTATCTACCTACCTACCCATCGATATCCCTCTCTGACTTCAAGGTTTTGTTATTGACACTCTATGAGTGCGTGTATATATATAATATATATATAAATAGAAATATACACGCATTCATAGATATAAATAGATATAAATAAATAAATAAATAAATATTATATTATATATATATAAATAGATACCTAGATATAGAAGTCATGCTCCCTTCCATGGATGACTATCTCCCAAGAATAAAATTCTTTTAATGTCCATCTAGCACCACAGATTATTTTTGCCTATTTTTATTTAGACTTTGTATACATGAAATCATACACTATTTATTCTACAGGGTTTGCATTATTTTGCTCAATATAATGTTTCTGAGTCATCCATATTATTGTATATAGTAGTATTTCATTCACTCTCATTGCTGTGTATCTCCCTAAGCCTATCCCTATCACTATCCCTGTCCCTCTCTGTCTCTGTTTCTATCTCTATTACCATCATCTCCCCCCTCTCTTTCTCACACAGACACACTCTCTCCATGAAATACAACTACATATAATAATATGAATGACTCTCACAAACATCTGTATGACAATTCAATGAGATGTATAATTTCAATTCATGCACTTTTCCATATATATGTTGTTTTAATTAAAAGTTTGCTTTAAAAAGCAATATGCCGTTTGCTACTTTTATCAATTTTTCTATATGGCATTTTCTGAATCTATCATTTTTCTTTATTGATTTATCCCTGCCTTGAGCCAAAATGAATTAAGGTGGTTCTAAGGTATGTGACAAATACAGTCAATTTTAGACTATTCTGCCATTGGCCTTCAAAACCATTTGATCAACCCAATTGGGAATTTTGGTGGTTTGAACCTATGTACCTAGAAAACATGTTCTTAAATCAAATCCATTCCCATGATTAGGAACCCATGTAGTAAGTAGGACCTTTTGATGAGGTTACTTCAATTTAGGTGTGGCCCGCCTCAATCAGGATGCTCTTACTGGAGTCCTTTATAAATGGAGTGAAATTCAGTTAGAGAGAAGAAAAAGCCACCGAAAGCAAAAGTTGAAATTCAACGGAACCAAGAAGAGAATTGAGAGGTCAACAGAAGCCAACATGTGCATTGTCGTGTGATAGAGACGTCAAGGACCAATGATTGCCAGCACCCAGCTCCCGAACACCACAGTCTTTGGGAAGAAAGCATCACCTTGAGAATGCCTTGATTCGAGTCTCTTTTAGCCTCAAAACAATAAGTTAATAAATTCCCATTGTTTAACCTAACCAATTTCATGGCATTTGCTTGAGCAGTCCAGGAAACTAAAACAGGGATCCTGAAACCTAGAGACGTAATCTTCTGGATAAGAAAGAAAAACTGCTGCTGAGTCTTGACAGAAAAGACCATAATAAGTCTTGGTAACAATTAACACTTCAGTAAAAGCCCCAAAATGTTGATTATTGGATTAATGTTTCCCGGCTTAAAAGACACACACTATCTCCCATGGACTGTTGGAAACCTGTTCAACAGAATATATTAAATGTGAGATTCTTAAGAATCCTTCACAAGCAGATGATCATCAGAGAAAAACACCTAACCAATGACTCTTGAGTTAAGCTGATGACAAACCAAAATAGTCAGCTTCTACCCCAGACATAAGAAGATTAATTTTCTGATATCTCTGCTCTTCCTTTTTTATACTTTTGCTTTACTGTTAATCTTATGTATTACTATATTCTTGGCATTCCTAATGACCACTTAAAGGTTTCTCCGTTTGCTTCACATATTTTCACTGTTAACCACATTTTTTGATCTCCTTTATTCTTTCACTGCCACCTAAGAGAAAGCAAAATTTCCTCTGTAATCCCAGTGACAAAAGTTAATAGCTGTTCCTTGAAACACTTCAAATGACAAAATTTCCTTCCTGAGGACACTTCTATATTTGAATTTTCATCATGCTATTTATTATTTTCTTCAGTAAGGTAAAAATTAGATCCCAAATCATTACAGCAATTTTAGTAGAATCACCATGACCAGGGGTGGGCACTAATATTGCAGCTATCCTTACTGTAGTAGCTTCTCTTTTGGCAAATCTTATCTCTTAGCATGCTCCAATTTCTATCTCATCGCAATAAATGAGAATCAAAATGTAAATTAACTACAGTAACTGTTAATAGTGCTCATTATATGCAGGTCATCTCTTTACCTGAACACATGGGAAGACTTTTGTAGTTAGGTCAAAGCCTTGTGACAAGTTTGGGGCAAGGAGCTGTGAGTAAAAGTGACCTGTAAGTACCCATGTATGTATGTAAAATATACCCGTTTTACACAGTTAAGAATGAGTGTGAATTCTCCATTCTTTTTTCCTGTGATGTAACATCCCTGGAAGCTATGTGTTCTGGTTGGCTTGCCAACAAGATGGAAGCAGCTAGGATCCTTGAGAGGTCCTTTGGAAGAGAGTTGACATAGAATGTCATTAAACACATAGGACTTTACCCAAGCAAAACAATTTTTTATGTGTCAAGCTACTGAGATTTCAGGGTTAACTTGTTCCCACAGTATTTTAGTTTGCTAAAAGCACAAGGCAATATACCAGAAATGGATTGCTGTTTACAATGGGAATTTATTAACTTGTAAGCTTACATTTCTTACACCATGAAAGTATCCAAATGAAGGCATCATGAGGAGATGCTTTCTCCCCGAGCTGGAGCTATGGATGATCAGGCACATGGCAGGATCTGCTTGTCTCCTCCCTCTCCTCCAGGCCTCATTGCTTTCAGCTTCTGGCTTCAGTGGCTTCCTCCCAGCATCTGTGTTCTGTTTGTTTCAGGTTCTGATTCCCAGGGCCTTCTCTCTCAGTTCCTGGGGGTTTCTCTCTGTTTTTGCAGCCTTTTTCTCTATATATTTATTCTGTTTATAAAGAACTTCAGTAAGAGGATTAAGAACCATCTTATGCCTTACTGAAGTAATGTAATCAAATGGCCCTTAGGTAAATCTAATCTAATCAAAGATTCATAACAGGCTCATATCCATAGGAATGGATCAATTTAAGAACAAATTTCTGGGGTCCACAAAAGACTCAAACTACCACACACAGCATGACCTAGCCTATCCTAACTTAATACACCTGTACAAAGAAAGGAAGCATCCCTAATTCTGGCCATTTCCATAACAGGAATATCAAGATTATAATAGTCAAGGAGAGATCTTCTAACACCAGATCAAGGGAACTCCTGGACATAGCTGTTTCTGTGCCTGAGTAGGATTAGTATACCCTGTGCAGAAATAGCAAAGAATAGGAACCTACTTTTGACCAACACTTGTAGGGCATTCAAAATAAAAAATTTTGTAGTCCCTAATGACTCAGGAAAGGTAGGTACACTTTCTAAAATACTAGTAATAATAATAAAAAATAATAACAAGAAAAAATGGTCAAAGTTTATTAAGCAAATACAACATGCTATGTGTGTTCTTAAACACTATACTACACTACAGTCTTACCAAAAATAAAATAAAATAAATTGATAAAAGTAACAAAAGGCATATATTGCTTTTTAAAGTAAACTTTTAATTATAACAATATATGTATTGAAAAGTGCACAGAACAAAAGTATAGAGCTCATTGTACTGTCATATAATGAACACATCTGGAAAGAAGCACCAGATCAAGAAGCAGATCATTATCAGCCCTCCAGGATCTCAGTAAGAGAATCACTACTCCAGACTGTTAGCAAAACCAACTCCTTCCTATTTGAAATGGATCAGGTCAATGGAGATGACTAATGATCATGCATTACAATTACAAATGACTTGGCTAAAAAACTAGTTTTGAAAACCATCCTATGCATCTTCATATTCTTACCACCTTGTAATAGTGATGTACATTTGTTCTAGTTCATAGAAGAGCATTCTTGTATTTGTATGTACTATTAACCACAATCCTTATTCACTCTGGGTTCACTATGTTATTCAGTCCCTAGACTATTCTCTAGACTTTCTTTGAATTGACAATTACATCCCTAGACTACCCCATTCAGGCTCAATACCATTTATAAATGAGCCATCAGCCACTGCTGAAGCCTCTACAACTTCAGAGGAAGCATGGTCCTGCTGACACCTTGATTTCTGACTTAATATAGACTCCAGAACTATGAGATAATAAATTCCTGTTGCTTTAAGCATCCAGTTTGTGGTACTTTGTTATGGTAGCCCCAGCAAACAAAGATAGCCCTGTATGAAGCTTAACGTCTAATCAAGTAAACAGAAAAAAAAAAAGTAAATAAATCAATAAATAATTTCAGACCATGACAAGAATATTGAAAAATTAAAATAAGACACAATAAAATAACTGTAACTGGGAAGATTTAACTTAAGGGTGACTTCTATAATATGCTTCCAGCACACAATCTGTCTAAAAGTTCGGATTTTAATGGCAATGTACTAGTTGTAAAAGGAAGACAATGTCATAAACTGGTAATACACCTTGTTGTATCACATGTTAAAGCAGTGGCTCTCTGTGAGGGTTGTGGGGTCATGAGGCCAGAGACTTTGAAGAGACAGGCAAAGCAGTTTTTTTGAAGTAAATATGTGCCATATTTAAAGGGAAAGAGGGCAAGAACTGGAAACTGGTAAAGTATGCAGTGTTTCAAAACTGTCATAGTTTGGGTGGCGGACTTAGCCCAGTGGTTAGGGTGTCCGTCTACCATATGGGAGGTCCGCGGTTCAAATCTCGGGCCTCCTTGACCCATGTGGAGGTGGCCCATGTACAGCGCTGATGCACACAAGGAGTGCTGTGCCACGCAGGGGTGTCCCCGCGTAGGGGAGCCCCACGCGAAAGGAGTGCACCCCGTAAAGGGAGCCACCCAGCGCGAAAGAAAGTGCAGCCTGCCCAGGGATGGCGCCGCACACATGGAGAGCTGACACAAGATGACTCCACAAAAAGAAACACAGATTTCCATGCCGCTGACAACAACAGAAGCGGACAAAGACAACAACGCAGCAGATAGACACAGAGAACAGACAACTGGGGTGGGAGGGGAAGGGGAGAGAAATAAATAAATAAATCTTAAAAAAAAAAAAAGTCATAGTTTCCTCTGCCTTCCACTCCCCCACTGCTGCCATATTCTAATATGTTAACCGAAAGAGAAGAACAAAATATGATGGCAAGAAAAGAAAAAGTTAGAAAAAGCTCCTAGGTAAATTCTGTTATGCATGTTCTTCCTTAAGCAATGTTTTCTTCACTATAAAAGTATTACTTGCTATTACAAAAATTCAAACATACTCAACACATAAAATATATAAAGTGTGAAAATAAAAGGAACCCACTCTAGACAATCACTGTTAAATCCTCTAATACACACACAAACACATATATATAAATTCTATATGGACAGCACACACGTGTCCCCACATACACATACCCAAAAAGGGATCCATACTATGTTTACAGATTTGCAACTGGTTTTTTATTTTATGTTTCAAAAGTACACCTTAGATATTTCCACATCAGTAATGTAGATCCATCTAATTCTTTTTTAAAGTTTATAGGATTTCATTTTATTATATTTCAACAAATCGCCTATTAAAGAACATGTGTGATTTCTAATGCTGTGCTTGTATTTTTGTGCATTTGTGTAGTTAATTCTATAGGATAAATTCCTAGAAAGAGAATTTCTGGGTTAAAGGGTAAAAGTAGGACTGATATTTGCTTGTACACATATATACATGCTGATCAGTCAGGTATCTTTATTAATGGTCAATGCCCATCCCATATTTTTTGTTAAATATTTTTAATATAACCTCTGAGTCAAAGCATTTTAAATTTTAAAAGATACTGCCAAATTTACAAAGAGGTCTTATCAAAATGTAACCACAAAAGGGTATGAGAGTACCTCCTTCCCATATATCACCCCTTCTCCCCAGAGAGTCCCATATTTTTCATATATGTTTCATTGCATTTTTGGAAACCACCATATGAGAGGGTCCTCTAAAGGTTAGAAGCAGAACCCTAGCATTTAAAAATATACGTATATTATTTGAGCAATATCTAGCCAAGGAGAATAGACCATTATGCCAGGTCCATGATATTGATGGTTGTATGTATGTACCTTTTCTTGTGAAATTGAAACTTAGCCTAGTATTATCTAATGCCTAAGAATTGCCTCCTGAAAGCCTCCTTGTTGCTCAAATGTGGCCTCTCTCTAAGCCAAACTCAGCATATAAATGCACCACCTTCCCCACAGCATGGGACATTATTCCCAGGGATGAGCCCCCGGGGCACCAAGGGATTACTACAAAGCACCAACTAGTGATGCATTTGGGAAAAGACCTTGATCAAAAGAGGGAAATATTAAATAAAAATGTGTTTTTATGGCTAAGAAATTTAAAAATGAGTTGGGAGGTCATTCCAGGAGTTATGCTTATGCACATCTCAGCAGGATCTCATTGACTGCCACAGTAAACAGTGCCTCAAAGAGTGGGGCTCCTGAAGGCCCTAGAGACATCTACACACTATAGGCAGGACAGACGATCTCAGGAATTTGGCACCCTATTAATGGGCCTTACATTGGAATATATGCTCCCCAATGTAACAAAGTTAGACTCATTTACAATTCCCTATGCATGGCTCTTCTATCCCCCCTTTTTTTTTTAAGATTTATTTTTTTCTCTCCCCTTCCCCACCTCCCAGTTGTCTGTTCTCTGTGTCCATTTTGCTGTGTGTTCTTCTTTGTCCGCTTCTGTTGTTGTTAGCGGCATGGGAATCTGTGTCTCTTTTTGTTGCATTATCTTGTTGTGTCAGCTCTCCGTGTGTGCGGCGCCATTCTGGGCAGGCTGCACTTTTGTGCTGGGCAGCTCTCCTTACGGGGCACACTCCTTGCACGTGGGGCTCCCCTACACGGGGGACACCCCTGTGTGGCACGGCACTCCTCGCGCACATCAGAACCAGGCATGGGCCAGCTCCACACAGGTCAAGGAAGCCCAGGGTTTGAACCACGGACCTCCCATGTGGTAGACAGATGCCCTATCCAATGGGCCAAGTCCACTTCCCTCTTCTACCCCTTTTATTTGAGCCTATAATTAGCTCTAAACTTGTTAAATATATGTCCCAGAGACTCAGATCTTTGGTCTATTCATATCCTGGTTGAGCCTTGAATCTTAGCAAAGTTGCAACACCTACTCTCCAATTCATTGGACTTACCCAGGACAACTATCAAAAGGATGATGATGGACAACACCCATCCCCAAAAACAGAGTATCTACAACTGCAATCAAGACAGTTCCATCCACCTATCCCATGGAACCTAAGCCCCTCTCAATCCAAAACAGAGTGGGCATCACCATCCCAAAATCCTCAAGATTGAGAAATGAACAATTATAAGGCGGGACTGCAACTATGGACTAAAGGAGACTTATTATTATTCTAGCAATGGAAGAACTTGTACCACTGATAGAAAGGCAGTGGCCACCAGAGGTTCTGAGGGGACGGAAAGGGAAGAATAGCTGTAACATGGGGGCATTTCTGGATACACTGGAATTGTCCTGCATTACATTGCAATGATGGATACAAGCCATTATACATTTTGTCAAAACCTATAAAATTGTGTGGGACAAAGTGTAAACTGTAATGGAAACTATAGTCCATGGTTAGTAGCAATGCTTCAGTATGTGTTCATCAATTGTAAAAAATGCACCACACTAATGGTGGAACGTTTGGGAGGGGGAGGCAGTGAGGTATATGGGAATTCCCTATATTTTTGATGTAACATGTATGTAATCTAAAGCTTCTTTAAAAAGAAAAAAATTAAAATTAAAAATATATAGTTATAATAGGAGAGTAGGATTGATGACATAAATAAGTTATATCTTTCCTCTTAACCTACATAAGCATCAAGAAACTCAAGAAGAATTAACAATGTTAATATCACAATACCAAATCAACTAAACAACTCTCCCAGAAGCCGGGAGGTAGCAATGTATAAAACACCTTGTAATCCAGGAGTTCTTAACAAGGGGTCTGTGAGCTTGAATTAAAATGAAAAAAAAAAGAAAAAAAAAAAAAAACATTCTTGTGGGGATGTGTTAGTGTGGGTGTGATATAATGATTAAATAATACTGTACAGTGAGGACTTAGTAAGGGGTCCATGGTTTTCACCTGATTGGCGAAGGGGTCCATGAAATAAACAAGGTAAAGAAGGGAAGCGGACTTGGCTCAATGGTTAGAGCATCCACATACCACATGGGAGGTTCACAGTTCAAACCCAGGGCCTCCTTGACCCATGTGGAGCTGGCCCGCACACAGTGCTGATGCGCACAAGGAGTGCCCTGCCACACAGGGGTGTCCCCCACGTAGGGAAGCCCCACGCGCAAGGAGTGAGCCCCATAAGGGAGAGCCACCCAATGCGAAAGAAAGGTCAGCCTGCCCAGGAGTGGTGCTGCACACACGAAGAGCTGAAGCAGCAAGATGACGCAACAAAAAAAGACACAGATTCCTGGTGCCGCTGACAAGAATAGGAGCGGACATGGAAGAGCACACAGCAAATGGACACAGAGAGCAGATAACCGGGGCGGGGGGGGAAGGGGAAAGAAATAAATAAAAATAAATCTTTAAACAAACAAAGAAAAAAAAAGGTAAAGAAACCCTGTAATGTAATCCAACTTTCTTCTGAGGCAATTTAATCCATATGTGCTAGACTGTTGCAGTGGACTCCCGCTTGCTGTCTGTGGCTTCAGAATACTTATCCTTCCAGTTCATCCTGTGCAAGCTGCCAATATTAATTTCATCGAACAGCCCTTAACACAAAGACTATAAATCATGCCCAAATGCCCTGAGCATGAAGGTCAAATTCAAAGTTTATAAATTAAAGTTCAAAATATCTGGGCTACCTGCTCTGTGTTATCTCATACTACTCCTCAGCGAAAATCCTCCACTCTAATTAAATCACTCAAAAATAGTACCTGGTTTATCCACCAAGCATTTAATATCCTTACATGTTTGTTTCTGTGGTTTCCTCTCTAAATTTTCCCCTAATAGTCATTCAAAATCTTTCTGTATTCAAATTTCGCTTCTAATTCCTTGTCAGGTAAAACTTTCTAATATAATTTTTATAATTAACTTGGCCCACCAACCTTCCCCTCCCAGTCACCCTAACACCTAGGACTTAGCTCACTAAATGTAAGCTCCCCAAAGCAGGGAATTTGTCTTGCCTGTTCACCACTATATCCTCATATCCAGTCATGGTGCTTTACACATGGGATTTGCTTGATGAATATTTGTAGAATGAATGAATCCAAGAAATGTTCCAGAAACCAGAGCTGGTTGTGGAGTATGCAAAGCTAGAGAACAGTCCAGGACAAAAAGCGTCTTAGAACTGGAGTCAGAATTTCCAATGAGGGCAGTCTGGGAGTAAAGAGCAATCCAAATTACCAAATTCAGAGGAGTGGTTAGAAAGAACAAGGTCTAACCAAAGGCTCCAACAAAAACCGAAGGCACCAACAAAAACCGAAACTAAAACTAAATAAATTGGATAGAACAGATCCAGAGGTAGCAGATCTGAATGATTCCCACAAGCAATGGGATGTAGAAACAAGGAGTCTTTTGCAGGAAGCTGGTGGATTAGCCCTTTGGAGATGGAAGGAACTATAAAGAGGACCAAGCATGTTCCAGTGTCCACAAACTTGCTAATTCATTAAGTCCCCAAATTAGAAATGACTTTCTTTGCTTTAAGGCTTTGCCGTCTTTTAAATTGCAAACTTCTCTATGTGTTTACTTACTTATTACTAAGATTATAAATTTCTCAAGAGTATTTATCATGTCATTCACCTCTCTGTATCTTGATCAAACAATTTTTAAAAGATGATGACCCACAGACAGGAGCACATACGAACACTCCTTAAATTAAACAAGGCCAATGAATAATATATTAATCACTACTAGTTATATGTCAATATGAACTTATTCAGCAGACCTACTAAAGAGAGGTGAGAGGAGACAAGAAACACTGAGAAGTAATTGAGACTATCAAGTTAGAAAAAGAACAAATATGATGTCTGAGTATTTATGACAATCTTCAACAGTTTACAAATTAACCTAATATAGAACTAGACTCCAGCCCAAGACATGCAACAAGAAATAAGCTTCCTCTTAACCTAAAAAAGCATCAGGACACTTCCAATGGAACAAATAACAACAAATAAAGATATTATCACTATTAGCACTCTCTTCTGAATTGCAAATACACTTTAGTCAGTATCATGTATATGTTAATGTATTAATCAGGATCCCAAATGGAAACAAATGGTACACAGGGTTCCAACAGGAAACAGATGGCACACCATAATTACAGTTATTAGAGATGGGTTTATTTATAAAAATATAAAGTTATAGGGAGATGTAGAGGAGCCACGAGGTTTAGTGCAGTAACCTCAGGACTGTAACAGAAGAAAAGTTACCACCACTAAGCTCAAGGAGAGGGACCGCTTATCAGAATCCAGACCATATAATGTCATATAGAGTAGGCCACTACTGTATATGCGCAGTGACCTAAAACTATGCAAAGACGTCACCTGAGGGGGATGACTTGTCCTCAAGATCTGCCCTGATTTTTTCTCATGACATCTAAACCAGTAACTGGAGTCAAGTCTCACCATGACCCAAGCAGCTAATCACTATGCCTTTTACAGAAGGAAAGAGATTATTTATCAAAATAGCTGATATGAAGGTGGTAGAATATATGAAGTCATAGGAACCAAGAAAGTATGCCTAGGAATGGATCTTGAAGATGTTAGACTTGGGTGGAACTGGGGAGGTGGGAAAGGAAGAGTAGGTGGGCGATAGGCTAAATAGAGGAAAAAGTGATATTGGGGCAATCTCCATAATTCAGGACACACGGAAGCAATCTTAATGCACTATTGAAATGACTCCTTGAAACTTGGAAAAAATGATGGCCTGCAATTAATGAGATAGTAACGCCATTACTACCTTGACAAAGTATTGAAAAAAGGGTCAAAAGAGAGCTGTGGGAAAGTTAGAATATATTTGTAATCAAGACTGTGATAGGAAAAGATAGAGCTGATTATATTCTTCAGAGGGATCACACCCTTCACTAAAGCAATAAAAAAATGCCCCAGTTAAAGTAAAAAAGCTTGTTAAGAAATCTGTTTAGTGGTGGCTATCCTCTCCAGGAAAGAATTGACAGTAGGAATTGCTACTCTGGACCTGGGCTTGCCACTGGTAATGGGAATTATAAAATTCTGCAATAGCAAAGGCAAGAGGAGGCACATAACTGTCTAACACAAGGTACATGTACTTACTGTAATAGGTAAGGTCAGAATGACAAAAAAGGGGCTCTAACTCTTAGGGATATATAACTTGCTAATATCCCATGGTGTTCGTAGGCAGTCAGTGAGGATACTGTTTGACCATTATAACAAAAAAAATTCAAGAATAGGTGACCATACTGAAAGACATTAACTGTGCACTTTAAAAGGGTGATGCACAAAGGAAATGATGAATAGCAACTATGGACTTAAGTCAAATTGCAGCAGTTATGACTATATAGCTCATCCCACTAATCCTCCTGTTTTAAGTTTTTTTTCAGAACTTGGGAAGCCACTGTGAAGCTTCAATATGTAGAAGGAAAAAACAGAAATAAAAACTACAGCAAAGTTTACTATAAAATGAGATAAATTGAACCAGTCTTTCTCATTTAATACAGGGTAGGAGTTGAACTAATCTCCTTTCATGGAGTAGAAACGTATTTCCTATAGCCTCTCTGCTATCATATGAAAACAATATAACCTTGATATTTTCACAAGTGAAGAGCAAGAGCTCTCTGATAGTTTAGTGTGTGGCCCTCTGCAAGATTACCAGCTGCTTATTCACTATGCAAGTGCACAGCAATTCATTGTGAAAGCAGTTAGCAAGCTCAAGCAGAGGAAAACTACAAAGCAAAGGGGGGTTGTCCTCTCTCCAATCAACAATTTGAAAGAATGGAAAGGAAGCCTGAGATAAAGGAAGGAAAGAGCTGGTCAGATTTTCCTCCAGTATAATAACATCCTATAAATCTGATGGTTGGCTTCCACAATTGTTTCAGGATATTGACGAATATTGGCAACATTAAGTAAATATGTCATCACAAATGTCCCTGTAAGTAGCTAAAGTGCACTTTACAGAATTGTGGTGGAGCAAAGAAATTCCTTATCTTTAAGGAACAAGACATATTTAACTTAAATATCCTCAGGGATCTGGATTCCCTTTTCTTCAGTAACAACTGGAAACACTGGGGAGGAGCTATCAAAGGTTAGATGGTAAAGCAGGAAGAGTGGCAGGAACTGACTTAAAACAGTAGTGAAACCTTCATTATTCAGTAAATATTTACTGAGAATTCATCATGTTATACCATTGTGTTTTCCACTGTGAAGGATATAAAAATAGCTAAAACCCAGACCCTGCCCTGAAGATCAATTTCATAGTTTAAAAGAGCAGTAGCAGTATAAAAGAGAGAAGCTGAGGAAAAAAGAAACAAGAGCAAGGGTTAAAATAATTTAGTGTAAAACCAATATGTCTATGCCACCTCAATAATCTCTAAGCACATCACTAAGTTAGAAGAACCTCAACAGAAAAAGTATGTTAGTAAAAATCTCAATAAATGAAATATAAAACCTTTTCCATAATTGAGTATACTATTAAAGAAGCCTGAATTTATTTATTCTTTTTTATATTTAAAAATAGTCATATTTTCCAAAAGTCAAACCAAAACCTAGATGCCTACAGTCAAAAGGTAAAAGTGTGTCTATGCTAAACTAGACTTTATTAAGTGTTTGAATTTTAAACTAAACCTTTAGATCAACCACATTATCTAGTTATTACGATTATACTAACTACTCAGTTAAAATCCTACATTAGTATATTAGGAGGAAAAGAAAAATTAAGTTTGCTGATCACCTACTATGTGTTGATTATTTTGCTAGATTTGCGGATGCTATTACATTTAATCCTCACAGCCTCATGAAATTAATATTAGTTCCATTATACAGATAAGGCAATCAAATCACAATTTAAAATAACTTTCCAAAGGTTATACTTCCAATAAATAGAAAATCCAAGAATGTTTTTAAGTAATTTTATCAAATTTCTTAAACTGAAAAGCATGTATTTGAATACCACATCTTTATGACACGAAAATTAAAATTCTAACAAAACTTCCATTAGTTACATTTTAAAAACTTGGGGAAGAAAACCATGCCCTTTGCCCATGTTCCTTCTTCTACACAACACCGCACCTAAACAAATATTCGTGTATATAAATTGACTTCCATATAGATTTCATCCATTCATTCCATACATATTTATTGCACATTAACTGTATGTAGAACACTGAAAGGAATTGTGAAGAACAGAAAGAATTTATGTCTCAGCTCTCAAGAACTTCACATATTGTTCAGGAATTAAGAAAAGTATAGGAAAAGGTAAATAATAATATAAGGATAAAAAAAGCAATACATTATTGTAAATTGCATGAGCAATACCATCATAGAACACGTTAAGAGTCCTTATAAGAGGACACCACAACACTGATGAAAATGAGTCACTGAATATGTACTTCAAATGGATTGTATACAGCATGGAACTGTATAACAGGGAATCCAGTGGTGGATTATGGACTGTGGTTAACAGGACAAATATGAAAACGTTTTCTTCCGAATGATAAAAATATATAATATAATACAGGTTTTTAGTAATTGTGTGGGTTGGGGGAAAATACACCAAATGTAATACATGGGGTATTGTTAGTACTATTTTGACAGTTCTCTTTCATAGTTTATAACAAATGTTTCACAACAGTGCAAGATGTTGATGGTGGGGAAATGTATGGGAGCCATGATAGTATGCATAGTATGCATGTTTGTTTTGTCTTCACATTTTACTATATATTTAGTTTATGTATGTTCATGTATAAATGATGTACTTCAATGAAATTTTATTTTTAAAAAAGTTAAGTGCCGCATTAAGATAATATAAAAAGCACTACAAGTTCTAAGGTAGATTTTTATATCTTTTACTCTTTATAAAAATGTGACTAATAACAACATGATGAACAGTATCAGTTCACAGTATTACAAGAAAATAATCAAAAGGCCTACTGTAATACTATCCTAACTGAATACTGCCTCCCAATTTTTCCCAATTTTATCTTAGCCAGCAGTCAGTTCTGCATTCCCTATAAAGCCTAGAATTGTCTCCTATATTTAGCAAGTTTTCTGTAATTTTTAGTTGAATGAGTAACTATGAATAATTATGCTACCAAAATAAAGAACATCGATATGAAAGAAGAGTGTGATGCCTTTAACAAAACTGACATACAAAAGGATAATCAAGATATACTGATGTAGAAGACACAGAAATATATGTGTGTACATATATATATAACCCAAATTTACATAAAACTATGAACTAAGATGTACCTGTGTATGTGTATATATTCTTAATAACTATGTAGACACCATTACTATTGACAGATAAATGAGATTTGGCTTTAAAAATAAGCGTGGCCTTCATTTCAAACTTTATGCAATTCTAAAATTTTAAAAAGTAATTTTAACAAGCTTGTGTTTATGGATTTCTCCTCTATTTTTTATGAGGAAAAATGACAATTTCTGATAGGTCCATTTAAGTCTGAGTGAATGGAAGGTTATCTAATAATATAATTAGAATAAATCACCTACTGTCCCACAACCAGGCATTTTCTAATAAATTCAATCATTCATTCATTGATTCATTCATTTATATAACAAACAACCATTAATCACCCTCCTTCCATATGACAAATAATAGGAGAGCTACTGAGAATACAGACAAAAAGATCAACCCTTTCAGCATGGGCTACTTGTAAGTATCCCATTCCCTCTTTCCCACAATTCTTATACCAAATCAGCCTCCCCAATCCAATCAGTTCTACCTACTAAATATTGCCTACTCACCGTTTTCTCTAACTCTACTGTCCTAGATCAGGCACTCTTTATATCTCTAGTCTAGGGTAAACACTATGGTAGCCTCTTTACTGACCTCCCCTTCCTCAAATTTCAGTTCTATCAGCTTTACCTTCTAACCTTCCTTCAAAGTGAATTTACTTCCATGCAAATCTTACTCTTCATAGTCATAATTACTACTTAAATATATACATCACACATTCTCAGTGACTCCTACCTCAGCAACATAAATAAAATTGCTTGCACAAAGTTAGTAAGATATGAAAGTGAACAACTTGCTTTTTAAAAATTGTTTTAATCTACTAGCAACTAAATAAATGCAATTAACATATTTTTTTAATATTTCAGGTCAAGTTGTGAATAAACTGCTGCAATTTCTCAAATTATGTTTCATAACCTAGTAAAATGTTCTATGAAAACAAGATTCATTGGTCAAATAAGTTTAGTAAAGTTTATGTTCTAATACTATCAGAGCATACTCAGGCTCTCAGAAGTATTACAATAAAGAAAAGTGCTTACCCTTTTATAACTCAGTCTTTCCAAAACTATTCAACCAAAGATTGAATTTGGGAGGTTATATTGCCTCTTAATATTCCCTGGAATTAATGTTCAAAAAAATATACTCTGAAACATCTTGAATTTTTGGACAAAATATATTTTACTTAGTAAATATGGTTGACATCAATTATACTGAAATTTAGGAGTATTAACTCTTCATTAGTTCCCCATAAATTGCCCTTGTTTCCTTTTTAGATTTCCACGGGATAATTAAAAGTACCAAACTCATAACCTAAAAATTTTCCTTTCCAAAGGGCATTCTATTCCAAGGGCAGTGTTTTAATACATACTTTTCAGTATGTTAGACTATCAGAGAAAATATTTAGTCTATATAGATCAGCTTACTTACGTCTGGGGCTCCTTTTCATTTTGTTGTTTTTGCTGGGACTGAAGAACGTTATTTACCAGTTCAGTGATCCCACTAAAGGGAAACCACCTGTTTAAATAAGCAAATAATGTGACTGAATAACCAAATGAATAACAATGTATGTCAAATGTTTTCTTATCCAAATAATAAAAATACACAGGCACAGAAGCTACAGCCAATGGAAATGTGAGCCCCAGTTATCATACAGGCAGTCAGAATAGAGGGAAATTAAGTTTGAACACTTAACCAGTTCACAAGCAAGGCAGCAAAAAACTACATCCAGTCACTACATGGATGAAGTAAGAAGCTGCAGGCAGCTCTTTTACAAGCCAGAGTCAGAAAGCAGAAGACACACTAGCTGCAGCCTATCCAGTATTAGTGTAAGCTAATACCATCAAAGGTGCAGAAAGCAGAATGTGGCAAAGGTACAGAAGTCAAGCCTACTGCACTCAATACATTTACTTACTGTGTCGGTTGTGGTTTGTGTCCTTCTTTGACCCTAAAAAGATAAGTTTGCACGACTGAGTGCACTGCACTAGGAAGAAATTTCTATCTACAAATTTGTCGTCCTATAAATTGGACATGAAAACTGAAGTTTGTTAAATAGAAAAGCTTAGTGCTTCACCATACATTGGAATTACACATTTCAATTAATTTGACACTCATAAAAGATAAGTCAAACCATTTGTTCTTAACAATAAGTACTGATATTAAAATTCTGCAGCTGTTCTAAAGCCATGGTGCTAAAGTTTTCTAAATATTTTTATTGATATTGAAGTTTTTTAAATGATTATTAAGGGACCATAATAAACAGTCACATTTATTTTATTTAAAATTAATAGGTTCCCTATTTATTTTTTTATTTCTTTCTTAATATAAATTGAAATAAAATTTATTTTAAATAAAATATAGGGGGTTATAAATGTATTAGAAAAGCCTTACAAATGAATTTATTTCTTGACTAAAGGAGCAGGAAAAAATTGGGTTAGGAGGGGTATGTAGCAAAACAATCTAAAAATAATTATTAAAATACCTAAGATATTAAATTTAAAATATTCATAAGTTAAAGTAAACTATTAATATACCTATTCAAGAAAGAAAATGCATTTAAACTATAATCAAATCAATGCTTCAGTTCCAAGTATACAGGGTTCAATAGTCTTACACAAAACTATGTATAGAAAAAAAACCCTGCTCTCTAATTATTAGGAGAAGAAATTAATTTTGAAATTACCAAAATTTCAGAGTGAATTTACTTCCACGCAAATCTTTAAATCAGGCAGATATGTGAACAATGGTAGATATGACGTGAACAATTAGGTACCCAACACATGTGCAATCTATAGTGATTCACTCATTGGTTTAGTATTATTAACTTCCCTTTATTTTCCTTTTTAAAAATTAAGTTATTCTCTCCACAGACCAAATAGTGCATACTGTTTTACTTAAACAATATTCAGGAAATGAAGAGGAGATCAGGCTAGTATAGAACACTCGACAAACAAATAAAGTAGGACTGGATATTTAAAGGATAGAGAAAGATAAATATAAGGGTAGTGAAAGCCTCTGAAATCTGACCTCTCATAATTTGACTAGAAGTGATCCTGAGACATAAACCCATGACTCAGTGAACAACTGATTAGCTTTTAGTTTAGTTTCTCAAAAGACTAAGAACTTTACCAAAATGGTCATCAAAATCTAGGACTTTGATTAGGAAGTTAGAGTAACACTGTAAATTAAACTCTCTTAATATTAAACTGATTTTCTTTTCCAGTGTGTTTTATAACTAATATAGGCCATAAATGAAAAGACATACTCTTATCCATTATATATTTCTTTATTGACCAAAACAGAATATCCTGTGTCCTCTGCATGAATTTCAAAAAGTATAGTAGCTTTATCCCAGAGATAAAGTCACGTCATTTAGTAATTAAATATAGTCATATGATGGACTGATTTTAAAAGATCGTGTTTCAGTACCAAAAATCTTATAAACAAGCAAACAGAACCGAAACTATAGTGATAGTAGATTCTATCTTGAAAAGATATAATTGCATTTTTTTTGAGAATAAAACATATTTTGAACAAAACATATCACAAATAGACAAAAGATAAGGATAAAAAAAGATTACAGTCAGCTCATGAAATATATGTATGTCAAAAACAATAAATATTTAAATAAATATATAAATGAAGAGAAAAATATTTCTTAAAGAAGTTCTTGAAGATAATCTGCAAGGAATCATGTTACTTTTAATCAGGGACAAAAGTTATTATCATAAGTGTATTGATATTTATACTACAAATCAGTTTTCAATTTCAAAATCTTTAACTGAAAAAATTAATAGGCGTAAAAATTTAAATTACTATAAAAAAGAATTCTTTTGGGACTTTCTAAAATATCTATACATGAAATATATAAACATATATAAAATCTTCCCAAAGAAAATATGTACTATATATAGTGAAGTATAAATATTTACTGTCTCTAAAAATAATCAAGTATAAAATTATTATTATGCTTTCTTCCTATATTTTAGAAGAAATTAAACTTCAAAGTTTCTGACCATAACTAAAATTCATGTTGAGATACCAAATTAAAAATTAATAATATGAAAAAGTAATTATACCATATATTTCTTTATAATACTTTCTCTTTTTTTCAACTTTATTTTGTATATTCAATAATTGAAAATATAAATAATAAAAAGAAAAAGAAAACAGTTTAATAAAAACACATTTCTCAATTAAATCTAATACTTTTTAGTAGTACTGACAATGAACTGCTATGTTCCTGCATTCCAAAAAGCTTATGACTTTGAAATTTTTAAACTCAATATCATAAAAACCATAACTCTAGATGCTTATCTACTAGAAAATCTCAGAAAATCAACAGAAGAACTATTCAAACTAGTAATAGAGTTCAGGAAGCTCTTATCTTATAAAGAGACAAATTTAAAAGCACGTCGCTTTCTTACATGCCATATTAAAAAAAAAAAATTAGAAATTGTAATGGAAAAAGAATCCATTGAAAAAGAACTAAAAAAAAAACCCTATACAGCACTTAAAAGAAAAAGAGAAGTATGTGACACATGAAAAGAAACTATAATAACTATAATATTTAATAAAATACATAATAATAGTTTGCATGTATTGAGTGCTTACTGTGTGCCAGGAACTGTTTTATATGCTTTCTATTTTGATATATGCAATACCCCAAGAAGATAGATCTTTTTATTATCCTTCTCTTACATGTGATAAAACTAAGATTTAGTATATAAAATGTATTCAGTCTTCCAACAAATAAGATCCAGAACTGAAATCCATGTAATCTGATTCCAGAACTTGTGTATTTAATAATTATGATCTACTGCTGTCCCAGACCAGCATAAATGGGAAGACATAGCACTGAAATGGTTCCTAATGGAAAGATTCAACACTTAAATATTGCAGTGCCTCCAAGTTAATTTATTTTTTAATGCAATTCTTATAAAATTAGGAAGCAAAAGAAATTGAGGACAGAGAAAGAAACCATGACAAGTTGTTTGCAAATTTACCTAAAAGAGAATATCCAAAACATTTCTGAAAAGGAAGAATACCAAAGACAGTCTTACCCTAAGATATATTAGAGCATTCTATAAAGCTACAACAATTAAAAGTGTGACATACAGCTAATGTATGATACAGGAATTACACTCCTAGACAAACATTCAATAAAACTCTGTAAATATTACCACCAAAAGGCATCTACAAGAATGTTCATAGAGAATTTCCACCCATGTTGACGTTAAATGAGACCAGATTTGCCTCCCTACCATAAACAACAAGAAAACTGAACAAAATATATGAAACAATTATTTTCACACCCATCAAAAGAAAGATAAAATAGCTATATTAATTTGAGACAAAGCAGATCTCAGAGCAAGGAAAATTATCAGGGACAAAGAGGGGCATAACATCATAAGGATAAAGTGGTCAATTGTCGAAGAAAATACAATCCTGGGTGTGTATGTACCTAACAACCGAGTCAAAATGCACACTGTAAAAACTGATAAAAAAGGAAAAGTAGACTAATCCATTACCATATTTGGCGACTTCAACACCTATAAGTAACTGACAGATCCAGATGGCAGAAAATCAGTAAGGATACAGTTTGAACAGAAAAGCAGCATCAAGTAATCGATCTACTCAACATTTATATAATACTTCCTTCAGCAACAGCAAAATGCTCTTTTCAAGCTCACATGGAACATTCACCATGATAGACACATCCTGGGTCTAAAAACACGTCTTAATAAATTTAAAATAATGGCAATCAAACAAAGTATGCTCTCTGACTAAAAGGGAATTAAACTAGAAATCAGTAACCAATGATGGTTGGAGAATCCCAAAATATTTGGAGATTCAAAAAAACAAACCTCTAAATAAATATGGATCAAAGAAGTCTCCAGAGAAATTTTTAATTATATTGAACTAAATGAAAATTAAAAATACAGCTTATCAAAATTTGTGAGATACGGCAAAAGCAAGTGCTTAGAGGGAAATTTATAGTATTAAATATATTTATTAGAAAAGAAAAAAGATCTAAGATCAATAATCTAAGATTCCATTTTGAGAAACCAAAATAGAAAATCAAATTAAATCCAAAATAAGCAGAAAAAAAAATAAAAATTAGATCAAAAATTTATGAAATTGAAAACAAGAAATTAATAAAGAAAATCAATGAAACCAAAGAAATTAATAAAGAAAATCAATGAAACCAGCTGTTTTTTTGAAAAGATATAAAATTGACAAACCTCTACCAGGCTAATCAACAAAAAATGAGTGAAGACATTAACTGATAATATCAGAAATGAAAGAGGGCCCATCACAAATGATCTCATGGACATTAAAAGGATAATAAAATAATATTATGAGCAACTTTATGCCCACAAATCTAAGTTAGATGAAATGGACCTATTCTTCGAAAGACACAATCTACCAAAACCACACTAGAAAAATAGATCTGAATAAGCCAATATCTATTAAAGAAATTGAATCAACAATTTATAAACTTCCAAAACAAAAGCACAAGGTTCAGATGTTTTCACTTAGCAATCCTACCAAACAGCTATAAAAGAAATATTATACCAATCCTCTATAATCTCTTCCAGAAAACAGAAGCAGAGAAATGCTTCCTAACGCATTCCAAGAGGCAAGAGTTACCCTAATACCAAAACTAGAAAAGGACATTCCTGGGAAGGAAAATTACAGACCAATATCTCTAATGAAGATAGATGTAAAAATCCGTAATAAATCATCTATATAGCAAGAACTCTCTAATCTCAACAATCAGAAAACAAGCAAACTAGAAAGTAGGCAAAAGATGTGAACAGACACTTTATGAAAGACAATATATTGTGTGATGGTTAGGCTAATGTGTCAACTTGGCCAAATAATGGTGCCCAGTTGTTTGGTCAAGCAAGCACTGGACTAACTGAAATGCAAGGGCATTTCATGAACTTTAATCATCAGTGATTTGATTGCATAAAATTTCATACTATTTACAGATATCTCCTGTCAGTTCTGTTTCCCTAGAGAACCCTGATTAATACAGCTTGGTATCAGGAGTGGTTCGCGCGCGAGAAACAAAAACTTCAAAATGGGATTTCTGAAGTGATTCTGGGATTTTTGCAATTGGCTTTCTATTCTGATTAGATTCAAGGGCACTAATGACTCTGTTTCGAATAATCAAGAGGCCACTGGGGGAAGCAGACTTGGCCCAGTGGTTAGGGCGTCCGTCTACCACATGGGAGGCCCACGGTTCAAACCCCGAGCCTCCTTGACCCGTGTGATGCTGGCCCATGAGCAGTGCTGATGCACGCAAGGAGTGCCCTGCCACGCATCGGTGTCCCCACATAGGGGATCCCCACGTGCAAGGAGTGCACCCCATAAGGAGAGCCGTCCAGCACAAAAGAAAGTGCAGCCTGCCTAAGAATGGCGTCGCCCACACGGAGAGCTGACACAACAAGACGACTCAACAAAAGGAAACAGATTCCCGTGCCGCTGACAACAACAGAAGAGGACAAAGAAGACAACGCAGCAAATAAACACAGAGAACAGACTATCGGGGTGGGGCGGCAGGGGTGGGGGGAGATAAATAAATAAATAAATCTTTAAAAAAAAAAAAAGGGCACTGAGAGTCCATCGTGTGAGTTAGCAATAGAGATATGCAAAATATCACCACTAGATACGACTACTTCCATGCTTATAAGAGGCAAGGATCTGGGTGAGAGTGTTTTCAACACCTTAACAAAATTTTGTGGAGCTAAAATGTACAGTGATGTTGGCTGGCTGTCCCTAAACACTCTGGAAACAGTTACAAAAGACAGGGATGAGCTGAAGGCTTCAAATTTGCAGCTTAAGCACTGCATAATGATGTGAAAGCTTCTCTGTGTGCCCTGAAAAAAAATCTTGCTTCATGCAGCCGCAGACTTGAACTCTAAAAATCAGACCCAGCACTAGCGGAGCAGCAGCAGTCCCCCAGGTGCAACGGTAAGGACCAGGAAGGAATGAGGGTCCAACAGTGAGACCATGACACTAATGACTATGCTTGTGAGCCTATATGCCTGAAATAAGAACAATGCCTAGAGCAGCACTGTGCCTGGGAATTTCCTCCTGACAGCCTTTATGTTACTCAAATGTGGCCAGTCTCGAAGCCAAATCAACATGTAAATGCAATGCCTTCCCCCCAGCATGGGACATGACACCCGGGGATGAGCCTCCCTGGCACCGAGGGATCACTATCAAGTACCAACTGATGATGCAACTGGAAAATTACCTTGAATGAAGGTTCAATGCGGATCTAGCAGAATATCCCTGTCTACATATAATAACATGACTTTAAAATGCTGTTTGACCTAATGTAAGGGGGAAATGGAAAGGAGAAATGAGTTTATATGGCTATGAGTCTCTAAAAAAGAGTCTGGAGGCTGTCAGAAGGATTGCCCTTATGCACAACTGAGCAGAATCTAAGAGACAGATGAAGTAGATACAACCCCAGGTATTGGTTCCTTTGAGGGCTAAAGAGACCCACGGGCTCTATGGTCATGGCAGATGGGGTTCACTGCCATATCAGATGGCCCTTCTTTGGAGCTGGTGTTTCTGCGTGATGAAACTGGATTCAGATGGAATCTCTTTTCATTAGACTTTCATGCTACTTTACTGGAATTGTAGTCGGTGTTGGGGTTTAAGATATATTTAGGGGATTTGAATCTCTGGACTGACAATATGATAGCCAGACCCTGAGCCTCAATAGACTTCAGCTCCTACAATCTGATTTATTGGACTCACCTCACTCAGCTAAGATGGAGTCGAAGAAGGACAACCACCACACCATGGAGCCTACAACTGAAAGCAGGAGGATTGCATCCAGTATCTGAGCCTCCTCTTGACATAGAGATGCCATGGATATAACCAATCCAAGGTCCACAGAGAAAAGGTGGCATTGGAGTGGAGTGGGAAAAGTGGACATGGTGGCTGATATGGGTATGGGGAATGGCAGGAAGAGATGAGATGTGGAGGCGCCTTTGGGACTTAGAGTTGCCATGGATGGTGCTGCAGGGGCAATCACCGGACATTGTAAATCCTCCCAGGGCCCACTGGATGGAATGTGGGAGAGTATGGGCTATGATGTGGACCATTGACCATGAGGTGCAGAGATGCCCAGAGATGTACTTACCAAATGCAATGGATGTATCATGATGATGGGAGTGAGTGTTACTGGGGGGGGAGTGGTGGGGTGGGGGTGGTAGGGTTGAATGGGACCTCATATTGTTTTTTTAATGTAATATTGTTACAAAATCAATTAAAAAAATAACAAAATATAAAAAAATAAATAAAAATAAAAATCAAACCCAGAATCTCATTGTGTGAGTAACACAGTTACAAAAGAAACTAAAATCTTACCTTTGTAGGGTGTCTGCTGTTAAATTCAGGGCATTGACTGGAAAGGAGTGGAATTCTGAGGATTGGGATGGAGACATATGGGTTGATGATGATGGCAGTGAGGACACTGAAACCCTAAATTCTGCTGAGACTTTGCCAGATAAACTTGAAATCATCTGCCCTAAGAAGACAGCCACCTGACTTCAAAGCTGCACCACCCAACGGAGAGCCTGCCCTAAGGAGTTCAGACCTCCTGCTGGCCCTGAGGAGAAAACCACCAACCTCCACCCTTCCCTGAGAAGTCTGCCATCCAAACTTCACATTAAGAGATTAACCCTGTCTCACCAGATGAAACTGCAACAGAATGCCCTGAGTAACTGGCTTGCAAGACACTTCTAATGCTTCTCCTTACCCACCACCACCACCCCTCTTTCCTTCCAGACCAATAACTAGACTAAAGTCACAACCAGCCCCAAAGCTGAAGTACAAAGTGGGAGTACCCAAGGGGAAGTATGCTATACTCCAAAAGAACTGAATGAGTTTTCCAATTTACATAGACAGAAATCAGAGGAATATTTGTGGGAATGGATATTAAGTTTATGGAATAATAGTGGAAGGAATATAAAGTTGGATCAGGCTGAATTTATTGATATGGGCCCGCTAAGCAGAGATTCTGGATCTACTGTTGTAGCTCAAGGGGTTAGAAAGGGCTCTCACAGTCTATTCAAGTAGCTGGCTGAAACATGAACCAAAAGATGTACAACACTGCCTGAGTTCAAGATGCCTAAATTGCCCTGGTATATTGTAGATGAGGGGATACAAAGGCTTAAAGAGACTGAAATATTATAATGGATTTACCATCTAAGACTTGCCCACCCACCCCAAGAATGTCGAGAGGACACACCTTTCACTAGGACTGTAAGGAATAAGTTTATGAACTAACTCCATCTTCCCTGAAGAACTCTGTGGTTGCTCTTTGTTGGAAACTCAGGCACAGTGGCCTCACAAGGTAAGACGTGCTGTCTCCATGGCTACACTTGCAACCTAAGGAATGCAGTGATTAAGAGTTCCAGGCAAATGGGATGAAGCTGTTACAGGCTGAAAGAAAAGATGAGCACATACCTTTTGTAGTAAATAGAACACTTAGACTTTGTACCTTGAGATAAGATTTTTTTGAATTCCTTAGACTATGAGTAATGCTGATAGATAACTGCACGTTGCTGCCTGTTGTCACATAGACTGGGGTATATAGAAAGCCCCTTGTAAACAATAAAGTTGTCTGATGAGTCTCTACTCGCAGACCGCCTGATCCCAGCTCTCGATGGACAGTCTACTAAATTCCTAATTGATCTGTATAAACAAAAAAATTCTAGGTCGAGCAAACAAAAGCCTAACTTGAATTGCAGAAACAGAGTCATGGCCCCTTAATCAAGTCCCAGTCTTGAAACAGTTTATAGACCCAGAGCCTCTTGAATGAGGGGAAGGCCAGGTTCCCTTGGAGAAGGAACATGTTATACTGCCAAAAAATTTTTTCTGTTGATCTTCCTCCCAGCTTTCCCCAAAGAGACCTATGGCCTTTTACTAGGTAACTGTACATTGGAGAAAAGGAAATGATCAGACATTTCAGGGATTATTAGACATTGACTCAGAAGTGACATTAATTTCAGGAGACCCAAAATAACACTGTGGTCCACCAGTCAGTGCAGAGGCTTATGGAGTTCAGGTGATCAATGGAGTTTTAGTTCAGGTCCATCTCACAGTGGATCCAGTGGGTCACGGGACCCATTCTGTGGTTATCTCCCCAGTTCCAGGATGCATATTTGGAACAGACATTCAGCAACTGGCAGTATTCCCTACATTGGTTCTCTGACTTGTGAAGTGAGGGCTATTATGGTAGGAAAGGCCAAGTGGAAGCCAGTAAAACTGCCCATACCTAGCAAAATAGTAAAGCAAAAGCAATACTGGAGGGAAGCGGATTTGGCTCAATGGACAGAGTGTCTGCCTACCACATGGGAGGTCCAGGGTTCAACCCCAGGGCCTCCTGACCCGTGTGGTAAGCTGGCCCATGCACAGTGCTAAAGTGCGCAAGGAGTGCCATGCCACACAGGGGTCCCCCATGAAGGGGAGCCCCACACACAAGGAGTGCGCCTTGTAAGGAGAGCTGCCCCGCGTGAAAAACTGCAGCCTGCCCAGAAGTGGCGCAGCACACAGAGAGCTGACACAGCAAGATGATGCAACAAAAAGAGAAAGATTCCCAGTGCCGCTGACAAGAATCCAAGTGGACACAGAAGAACACACAGCAAATGGACATAGAGAGCAGACAATGGGGGGGGGGGGGAATTAAAAAATAAATAAAAAAGCAATGAAGAGAAGGAATGAAGAGATTAGTGCTATCACCAAGGACTAGAAGTCACCGTCTGGTGAGCATTCATGTGGGAAACAAATGTTTTCATGTTTTTTGCCCACTCAGAAAGGTCTATCCACATACCTTTTACCCAGACCTCTTTGTCACCAATTTTCCAGTCAGGTTCCTTCCAAGTCCCTGAACATCTAGGCACACCATTAGCAAAAGCCCATGAATCGGTATACAAATGCACCTCACATCATGTCTTCTTCCAAGCAAAATGAGCAACCAGGTGTACTGCTCTAAGTTCTGCCCACTAGAAGGATTTCCTTCCCCTTACCACTGTCCTTTAAAGATATCCCTGAAAGGGGCTGCAATGCGGTAGCTGTCCACTTTCAGTGGTACTTGCATATCATGCAAAACCAAATGTAAACCAGGCCCGTTTTCTCTTCCTCAGTCAACTGATTGTAAGAAACTCCTGAAAAGGCCAAAGCTGTGGGCTGGGAAATAGAAAGTAATGTAGTAGGACTGGTGACCACAGGCATTTGGGCCACTTCTTCACATAACTTGTGCCTTCAGGACCCACTCGAACCATATCTCATCTATACCACTTCTGCCTTATGATGGAGTGCTGTTGTGCACACCTAATTTTATAGTTTGGTGGGTTGGACAATACCCAGTTCATGATAGGCAACTCAGATCTCACGGTAACTTAGTAGCCAATGGTTAAGCATTCAGTCTCTACTAAGGACCAACAGCAGGCCAAAAGCTGTTTCTCAAAAGGAGAGTAGGTATCTGCAGAGGATAGCAGGGCTTTACTCCCAAATCAAAAGGGTCTGTGTTGTGATTCTCCTATAGGGGCCTGCTAAAAGCTCCAGATGGCATCCTTATTTGCCACTGGCATTTCCAGCACCATTGGATCTGTTCATATGGCCCAAGTGGCACAGCAGCTTGCAAATCAGCCTGGACATTCACAGAGCCTCCTCTTGTTCCAGTCCCTACTCAAAACTAGCAACTTTTCTGATCACTAGGTAAATGGGCCTGAGTAGCATACCCACATGAGAACTATTTTGTCTCCAAAATACATAGAGGCCAAGTAAATATTGTGGTTCTTTTTTGGTCATTGGAGGGGCCAGATGCAATAGCTTTATCTTTCACTTTAGAAGCAATATCTCAGTATGCTTCACACCATAGGACATATAGAAATTTTCACTGGGTGAAAGATCCCTGTATTTTTTGTTAGATTTATCAACCAGTAAATCTAGAGTAGTTGCTACTTCTTACTCACTAGGACCAAACAGCATGATATCATCAATATAATGGACCAGTGTGATGTCTTATGGGAGGAAGAGACGATCAAGGTCCCTGAGGACAATATTATGACATAGGGCTGGAGAGGTGATATATCTTGAGATAGGACAGTGAAGGTATATTTCCGGCCTTGCCAGCTGAAAGCAAACTGTTTCTGGTGATCCTTACTAATGGCAATTGAAAAATAAGCATTTGCCAGATCAATAGCTGCGTACCAGGTACCAGGAAATGTGTTGATTTGCTCAAGTAATGATATCACATCTGGGACAATAACTGCAACTCTAATCACCACCTGGTTAAGTTTACAACAATCCACTGTCATCTTCATCCATCTGTTTTCTGCATTGACCAAATAGGAGAGTTGAACGTGGATGTGTGAAAATCACCATCCCTGAATCCTTCAAATCCTTAATAGTGGCACTGATTTCGGCAATCTCTCCAGGAACCTGGTATTGCTTTTGATTTACTATTTTGCTAGGTAGGGGCAGTTCTAGTGGCTTCCACTTGGCCTTTCCTACCATAATAGCCCTCACTCCACAAGTCAGGGAACCAATGTAGGGGATTCTGCCAGTTGCTGAAAATATCTGTTCCAATTATGCATCCTGGACCTGGGGAAATAACCACAGAATGGGTCCAGGGACCCACTGTGAGATGGATCTGAGAAGAAAGTAATGATAAATACAATGTGAAGTTCAATCACATGGCCAGTTATAGAAATGAGGACTATAATGGTTATGAATATTTCTTCCTTGTTTTGACTATGTTTGTATACATACATAAAACGAATATCTTTGTTTTCTTCCCTATCTTTTCCCCTTATTATATGACATAAATTATATTGGTTTCAGGTCACAATATTTAACAATATCAAGTTTAAGAGTGAATATTACCCAAGGAGTTGCACCATATTCTGGAGGGATTTAGTATGTTTCCTATTGTCTACAGGACAATTGAGTATTGTTAGGCAGAAAAAAAATATGTCTGTTATTGTTCTTGTTTAGAGTTTGAGCAAGGTTTAAAGTGATGAGTATGGCTGCCAAGCTGACAAGACATGGACTGTGATGGTTAGGCTAATATGTCAACTCACCCAAGTAATGGTTCCCAGTTGTTTGGTGAAGTAAGCACTGGGCTAATTGTAATACAAGGGCATTTCATAGACTTTAATCATCAGTGAGTTGATTGCATATATGGCTGATTACATCTACAAGGCACTGAGAGAGTGCCATCAGCAATGAGTAACAGACATCCCATCCAATTAGTTGAAGGCCTGAAAAGAAGTGATTTCGGCATTCAGAGATAATCCCCACCTCCACTTCAGATATCCAGCATCTCCTGGGGAAATCAACAAAGACCTTCATCTGAGTTCCTGGCTTGCAGCCTGCCCTATGGAATTTGGACTTGTGCATCCCCACAGTTACATGAGACAATCTACAAAATCTCATATTATTTACAGATATCTCCTGTTCAGTTCTGTTTCCCTAGAGAACCCTCACTAATACATATGGATAGCAAATAAACACATGAAAAGAGGTTCAACTTTATTGGTTATTAGGGAAATGCACATTAGCGTCACCTATTAAAATGTCTACTAAAAAAGTGAGCAGAAAAACTGATTCTCTAACACATTGCTGATGGGAATATGAAATGGTACAGCTATTCTGGAAAACAGTCTGACAATTTCTCATTAAATTAAACATACACTTACTATTAAATACAAGACCCAGCAATCAAACTCATAGGTATTTATTCTAGAGAAATGAAAACTTACGTATGCACGAAACAGTACCTGAATGTTCATAGCAACTATATTTGCAGTAACTAAAAACTGAAAATAATCAAAAAGGTGAATGGATGAACAAACTATGGTATATTATACAATGGAATACTACTCAGTAATAAAAGATATTAACTATTGCAAACAGCAGAAATTTGGCTGGAAATCAAGGATACTACACTGAGTGAAAAAAAGCCAATCTCAAAGGTTAAATTTTATGGGTTTATTTATATGACACTATCAAAATGACAAAATTATAATGATGGACAACAGATCAGTAGTTGCCAGGGATTAGAGTTGGGGAAGTGTGTGACTATAAAGGAATACTATGAGGGAGCTTCTTTGTGGTTATGGAACAGTTCAGAATCCATATGGGTTGCTGGCTACATGAGTTTATAAATACAATAAAATTGTATATACCAAAAATAAATAGGTGGATAGATCATTTATATTGTGCATGTAAACTCTGAATAAAGTCTATAATTTAGTTAATAGTATTATACCAATACCAATTTCCTTGCTTTGCTAATTGCTTCTGATTATTTAAGATGTTATCATGGAAGTGACTGTGCAAATGGCAAAGCAAGGACCTCCAAAAATTCTCTTCCATAAAAGCAATAGGAAACTGGCCAAATTTTTAGAATCAGCGTTTTCAGACTTGTGGCAATCCAGGAAGCATTTATTCAAGAAAAACAGCTAATCTTATTAATAGTAAAAACAGTATGCTTTGTGGTGCTCTAACTCCCCCTATTCCCATCTCCCATTCTCCAATTCTGCAGAAGCCTTGAAAACTAACCTGCACTCATAGTGAAAAGCAGCAGGCTGGCAGCCACCAGAGGGAGCACCACACATTTGGCACTCCTTCAAAACCTCATTCCCAGACTGTCTTTATTTGACCAGTCTGATGGCTCCCTCAAAGTCCACATTTAAGACCATCTTTATTTTACCTGACTTCAAGCTTGCCCAATGGGGGGAAAAAAGCCTTTTCCCTGGAAGTGTTTGTCAAAAATATTTAGAGGAAATGTATAATATCTGGAGAAAACAGGAAGCTAACCAAAAAGCTTAATAGGAAAAGTTGGGAAACGAATGACAGATCCATAAGGGCTTTGAAAAGCTCCAACATGTTTCTGGCAGTCTAAAAGGACATGCACCTGCATAGAGCTGTGTACATGCTCAGGAAAGAACTGAGAAGGCTCTGGAAAGGCTCTTATCACCTCTGCTTGACCTTTGGGTTCTGCACAAGCAGAAAGTAAAGGCTTAGGCAGGGCTGTTAGCATGCCTGGCTAAGTGTTAAAGACATGCCCAACACCTACACAGAGCCTTTGACAAAGACTGGGAGATTTATTGGTTCCAGGCATTTAAGGAACTTTCTGTCCACTTTTTTTTTACATACCTACTTGAGCTTATTCTCATTTTAAAAGAGAGAGAGAGAGAAGGAGGGATGAAAGGAGAAATGACCCACAAACACTGTGAACAGGAACCAATACTATAAGACTTGGCCATACTCCCCTTACCCCCAACCTCAGCTCTCCAAGAGATTCCCACCCACCCAACTTTCTTTGAAACAAAACACCAAACAAGCAGCAAAGTTACCTGAGGTATAGGAATTGGAATAAAA
The DNA here is from genome assembly GCF_030445035.2 of Dasypus novemcinctus. Classification (NCBI taxonomy): domain Eukaryota; kingdom Metazoa; phylum Chordata; class Mammalia; order Cingulata; family Dasypodidae; genus Dasypus; species Dasypus novemcinctus. Next base: position 66,670,929 of record NC_080686.1, on the reverse strand, counting down.
GGGAAGGAATAAAGGAGAGGCTAGGCTCCAGAGTACAGAATTGGAGAGCAAGAGGTGCTGCCACTCACATTCCCCAAAACCCCAAAGCCCCCACAGTTTGTTCTTGCAATCTATTCCTTACTCCTCAAAGCTAAGTCCTCCAACTCCTCTTCTAGTACCCTTCTCTTTGCCAGCTGACCTTTGCTGGTCTGATTTATCTCCCCAGCCTGGATCCACTGCAGCTCTTCCACCTGCCAAAGCTTCTTCTTTAGATTATCTTCTTGGCTTTCCCAGTAGTGGCAACCTTGCCAGTCTGGTCAGAGACAGCTGTAAGTGCTGCTGGAGAGTCCTGTGGAACACTGGGGAGTTGGGCTGTCTCTCCCAAAGACACCCTTATCAAAAGTCAGGCTAAAGGCCTCTGCCTCTCCCATTTCTTGGTACTGCTGCCTCTTCTCCTTCCAGTTCAGGTTGTGTCTAGTTGTCTTGAAGAGGCCTGGTTCACCACATTCAGGCCTAGATAGAGTGGCAGGAGCAGTGCTCAGCCCTGGAAGCAGATCTGGTTTACTTTTGAAAAATTTCTCATACACTAAGCTAACCAAGTAAAGCCTTCAGTGGTCACACATAACAAAAAATGAAAAGTCAGAAGTGGGGAGAATCTGATATCCAAAGTTACCACATTTTTTTATTTAAATGTCCAATTTTCATCAAAAAATTACTAGGGAAGAAGATTTGGCCCAAGAGATAGGGCGTCTGCCTACCACATGGAGGGAGGTCCAAGGTTCAAACCTGGGGCCTCCTTGACCCATTTGGAGCTGGCCCACGCGCAGTGCTGATGAGAACAAGGAGTGCCATGCCACACAGGGGCATCCCCCGCAAAGGGGAGCCCCACGTGCAAGGAGTGCGCCCCGTAAGGAGAGCCAACCAGTATGAAAATAGTGCAGCCTGTCCAGGAATGGTGCCACACACACAGAGAGCTGACACAGGAAGATGACTAATAAAATAAGACACAGATTCCGGAAGCCACTAACACAAGCAGACCCAGAACACGCAGCAAATGGACACAGAGAGCAGACAACTGGGGGGGGGGGGAGAGAAATAAATAAAATAAAATAAAATCTTAGGGAAACTGACTTTGGCCCAGTGGTTAGGGCGTCCGTCTACCATATGGGAGGTCCGCGGTTCAAACCCCGGGCCTCCTCGACCCGTGTGGAGCTGGCCATGCACAGTGCTGATGCGCGCAAGGAGTGCCGTGCCACGCAAGGGTGTCCCCTGCGTGGGGGAGCCCCCACGCGCAAGGAGTGCGCCGGTGGGGAGGGCCGCCCAGCGTGAAAGGAAAGTGCAGCCTGCCCAGGAATGGCGCTGCCCACACTTCCTGTGCCGCTGACGACAACAGAAGCGGACAAAGAAACAAAAGCAGACGAAGAAACAAGACGCAACAAATAGACACCAAGAACAGACAACCAGGGGAGGGGGGGAAATTAAATAAAATAAATAAATCTTTAAAAAATAATAATAATAATAAAAATAAAATAAAATCTTAAAAAAAAAATTACTAGACATGCCAACAAAAAACACATGGAAATATGGCCCATACACAGGATGAAAACAACCAAATAAACTCTCCCTGTGTTAGTCCAGTTCTCTAGGAAAATAGAACTAACAGGAGATATCTGTAAATATTATGAGACTTTTTTAAGAATTGTCTCATGTGACTGTGATCATGGGCAAGTCCAAGTTCCTTGGGCAGGCCTCAAGCTGGCAACTCTGGTGAAGGTTTTCAATGAATTCCCCAGGAGAGGCTGGTTGGCTGAAGTAGACATGGAAATTCTCTCTTCTGATGCTGAAATCATCGCTTTTTTTTTTTTTTAAAGACTTAACTTCATTTATTTCTCTCCCTATCCCCCATTGCTGCTCTCTGGGTCCATTCGCTGTGTGTTCTTCTGTTTCCACCTGCATTCTTGTCAGCAGCACCAGGAATCTGTATCTCTTTTTGTTGCATCATCTTGCTATGTCAGCTCTCCATGTGAGCAGCACCACTCCTGGGCAAGTTGCACTTTTTCTCACGTGGGGCAGCTCTCCTTATGGGGCGCACTCCTTGCATGTGGGGTTCCCCTACGCAGGGGACACCCCTGCATGGAACAGGCACTCCTTGTGTGCATCAGCACTGCACATGGGCCAGCTCACCCCATGGGTCAGAAGGGCCTAGGTTTGAACCCTGGACCTCCCACGTGGTAGGTGGACATTCTATCAGTTGAGCCAAATCCACTTCCCTCATCACTTCTTTTAAATCCTTCAACTGATAGGATGAAATTTCTCTCTTTGTTGAAGGCAATCTCTTTAGCTGATTGTAAATTTAATCAGCCATAGATGCAATCAACTTAACTTACTGATGATTTAAGTCCTGACAGTAACAACCAAAACAGTGCTTACTTAACCAAACAACTGGACACCATAACTTGGTCAAACCGACAAATGAACTTAACCATCACAGGGGTTCTTAAACTTTTTTGTTCCATAGACCCTCTGCCAGTCAGGTGAAAACCATGGACCCCTTACTAAGTCCACACTATACCATATATTATTTAATAAATATATCATCCCCACACCAACACATCCCCACAAAAATAATGTTTGTTTAAATTTCAATTCAAGCTCATGGACCCCTTGTTAAGAACCCCTGCCCTAAGGGAAGCCCAGCCTTTGAACTTATTAGATAAAGACTTTAAATCAGCTATTTTTTTTTAAGATTTATTTTTCATTTATTTATCTCCCCTTCTCCCCACCCAGTTGTCTGCTCTCTGTGTCCATTTGCTGTGTGTTCTTCTGTGATCGCTTCTATCCTTATCAGCGGCACCAGGAATCTGTATTTCCTTTTGTTGCGTCATCTTGTTGTGTCAGCTCTCCGTGTGTGCGGCACCATTCTTGGGCAGGCTGCACTTTCTTTCGCGCTGGGTGGCTCTCCTTATGGGGCGCATTCCTTGTGCGTGGGGCTCCCCTATGTGGGGGACACCCCTGCATGGCACGGCACTCCTTGCATGCATCAGCACTTTACATGGGCCAGCTCCACATGGGTCAAGGAGGCCCGGGGCTTGAACTGCGGACCTCCCATTTGGTAGGTGGATGCCCTATCCATTGATCCAAGTCCGCTTCCTTAAATCAGCTATATTACATATATTTAAAGAAATAAAGGAAACTATGTCTATAGGACTAAAGGAAAATATGAGAAAAATGTGTTACAAGTAGTAAAGAGAAAGAACTCATAAAAAAGAATCAAACAGAAATTCTGGAGTTGAAAAACTGTAATGAAAAACTTAATGGAAGGGCTTCAAAGCAGATTTAAGCTGGCAGAAAAAAGATGTTCTCATTAGGGAAAACTAGGTGAAAGGAACTCTGCACTATTTTTTCAATTTCTTGTAATTCTTAAATTATTTCAAAATAAAAACTTAAGAAAAGAAGAAAACATAAAATACAAAATCTAGAAAAACACTCAACTGGAATATTGGTTATATATTAACTTAAATCTTTCCCCATCTTATGTTCCTTTCAATAAGATAAAGTTCAATATTCAATTACAGCAAGAATCACCAGAGGGCAGGATATCATACAGAAACTGGAAACAAAGCAAAAGAATTATAGTAGCCTTTTTTTTCTATGCTTAAAACACGATTTTACATTCTTTCAGTCATTCTGTCCCAAGAAAGACATTTTCTGTAGTTATAAAAGCTCTACACAGGATCAATTGATATCTGTAAGGGAATGGGACAGAAGTTAGAGGTCTGATTTTTTAAATTCAGTTTAAATAATGAGGCTGAAGTATGTAACTTAAGAGTATTCCAACTGTCCCATATTCTTTCAACGTAACTTTGCACACATATATCTCAGCTCCTTCACTAATTAGCTTTCTCAGCAAGTCATGAACCTCTTTGATCCTTAGTTACCATATCTGTAAAACAAGGAATTGATGTAGAGGGTTCCTAATTTCCTTTCAAGCTCTGAACTCCTATAATTCTAAATATTATTAGGTCTGGCAGACTTTACAACTCAATTGCTCATCACAGTTTGTATTCATTTTTAAAGAATTATTGTCACTGCTGTCTCTACTTCTCTTCCATGTTTACTACATAGCTTTTTCTTTTTAAAAATGTATTGAAATTGTAATTCACATATCATGAAATTCACAAATTTAAAGTGTACAATTAAATGGTTTATGGTATATTCACAGGGTTGTGCAACCATCACACAATTTTAGAACAGCTTCACCATCCCAGAAAGAAACCTTGTACCCTTTATCTTTCATCCCCAATACCCACTTTCAGTGAGAGAATGGTCCAAATAACCTATTCTGTAATTACTGCAAAAAAAAAGCTTATACATTCTCTGAACATTTTCAATTTTATACTAACAAAAAATATTAATATGGTGTATTAGTCAGCCGAAGGGGTGCTGATGCAAAATACCAGAAATGGTTGGTTTTTATAAAGGGTATTTATTTGGGATAGGAGCTTACAGATACCAGGCCATAAAGCATAGGTTACTTCCCTCATCAAAGTCTATTTCCATGTGCTGAAGCAAAAAGGCTGCCAATGTCTGCAAGGGTTCAGGCTTCCTGGGTTCTTCTCTTCCCAGGTCTTGCTTCTTTCCGGGCTTAGGGTTCCTCTCTTCCTGGGGCTTGCTCCTCTTTCCTCCGTGTGCTTACTTTCCAGTGCTCCAGCTCAAGACTTCAGCATCAAACTCCAACATTAAAAAACCCTCCAACTCTGTCCTTTGCCATGCCCAGGTACAGACCAGTTTACAAACATAATCCAATATTTATTTTTGGAATTCATAACTATATCAAAATGCTACATCTGGTAAAAGTAGAAATGGTACAATAAGATATAACAAAATATAAAATGTAAAACTAAAACCTCTTTTCTCATCCACAGCACTCTCAAGTTTCCCCCATATCTGGTAACCACTGTTAACAGATTTTTGTGTTTTCTTCCAAAAGTTTTATTTGGGATTTTTTAATCTAAAGCATATTGTGTTTTTATAAGTATATCTATACATATGTAAGTATATATGGTTTTATACAAGTGTATATGTTTTTATAATCCTTAAAAATGATCTATTTTTCTGAAACTCTATTGCTTAACAAAACGTCTTGGAGATCCTTCCATGTCACCCCTTAAAAAAAATGAGGCTGAAAAATGATAGAACTAAAATCTAAATAACTATGAAAAGAATGGACATAGAACACAAAGGAAAAGGGACTTCCATTCAAGTTTAAAGAGACAAATGTAGAATAACTATAAGGAAATATTACCTTATTTACAGGTTTAAAAGTAATAAATCATAGATGACTTCCCTCTCAAAGCCATATCCCACTGCTTCAGGAGCACATGATCATTTTTAGCAGGAGTCTTCCCATTTACAGATAGACCTTAAGGTTTCAAGCGAGGATATGTTTTTCATCACAAAAATACAGGTACTCCCTCCCTCAAAATGTGATGTAACACGTTATTCAGTCCCTAGATTATTTTCTAGCTTTCTTTCAATTGACATTTATATCCCTAGACTTTCCCTTTCAGCCACAATCCTATTTATAAATCAGCTGTGTTTTGTCACACTCAGTATAATGTGTTAACATCAATTCTATCCATTTCCACACTTTTACAGTCAAGTTAATTAAAAATTCTACATACATTAAGCATCAGTACCCCTTCTCAGCCCTACTCTTATCTCCTAAATAACACAGTGAACCCAGAGGTAGATATGAATAGTACAAATACAAGAATGTCCTTCTATGAACTAGAACAAATTATACATCACTATTGCAAGGTGGTAAGGATGTGGAGAAGAATGGGGAAAATACAATTAACGTAACCTATGCACTATAGTTAACAGCAATACTGTACTAGTCTTGCATCAACACCAAAGATGTATTGCATTAATAATAAGGGAGGATGGAAAAAAATATAACAAATGTATACTATAGACCAGAGTTATTGGTCTATATTATCTCATAATCTGTAACAAATGTTCCACAGCAGTGTAGTGTGTTGGTAGAGGAGTGTTGTACGGGAATTCCACACATAGAGTCTACAACTTCTCTAATAAAAATATATTTTTTAAAATATGACATAACACTTAAAAATTGGGTATTTTAAAGGTTACTGGTGCTTTACAAGAGATGTCAGGATGAAGAAGGTACATCCCTTACATCTGATATGGTATTATGAAGTATAACTCTCACCTCCAACAAATCATCTTGGATATCACTGTTAAAGATAGTGTTTTAGGCTCAAAGGAGATGGATTAAGACAACATAGCAAGTCTTATGTTTTCCTTTAATAATGACCAATTGAGGAATACAGACAAAAATAAGAATTTTCATCTCTGTTGATGTAAATTGAAAGAAGTGAAGAAATCACAGCACACCAGCAGGTATGTTCTAGTATCTACTTATTCTGTAATTCTGTTCTCCACATTATCAAGCAAATAGAGAAAGCTAAGAAGTTGTCTTCCCAACTTCTTTTTTTTTTTGTCTTTTTTTTTTAATGTTACATTCAAAAAATATGAGGTCCCCATATACCCCCCACCCCCCTCACCCCACTCCTCCCATAACAACAACCTCCTCCATTATCATGGGACATTCATTGCACTTGTTGAATACATCTCTGAGCACTGCTGGTGCTGATGGTCAATCCCAATTTCTTTTAGTTCACCAATGCCTCTAACTCAGTTATCTTTGTAATAGTGTAAAATTAGGTTTAAGTTTCCTAGAACTCTACCTACACTGTAAATTAATTTAAAGTAAGAATAAATGTTCTGATATAATCCTGGATTTCCAATATGAGCTGATATTAAGCTCCACAATAATATTTTAAATTACTTTTTTTTTCTATTATTACTTTAAAAACCATAAATCCAATGGTGCCTGAACTCAGATGGGGAAGTTGGCTTTAAAAAGGCAGACTGGAGGCCGAGTACTGCACACTCTCTTTCTATGATCTTCTTTGCTTCATGAAAGAAAAGATCAATATTATTACATTTCTCAATTAATTAAAGTTATTTATGGAGCACACATGAAAGTGTTTCCTCATATTTTATTTGCCTGCTCTGTGTTTATTCATTTACTAATGCTTCTGCCTATTTCAAAAGGTAGTGAATTGGTATAAAATAAAAGTACTTTGAGGGAGCAGAGGTGGGTCAAGCAATTAGGCACTTCCCTCCCACATAGGAGGCCCCCAGTTCAGTACCCGGTGCCTCCTAAAAAGAAGACAAACAGCAAGCACAAACAATGAGGGGGAGAGAAATAAATAAAAAACAAAAATATAAATCTTTAATTTTTTTTAAAATTTAAAAATAAAAGTACTTTGAAATGGTTTTTCAGTAAAATTGAAAATGGAAAGAGGTGGGCTTTGGGGTCATTTAGTCCCAAAAAGGAAGTTTACCTCTAACACTTTCTAGCTGTATGACCTTGGGCAAGAAATTTATAGCAGTTTCATCTTTCAAATGGAGGTAATTATGCAGTCTTTGTAAGGTGGTTGTAAGGACTAAAAATAATACATGTTAAGCAGGGTAGTGTCATGTTAAAAACATAGGGTTCAGAATCAAACAGATCTAAATTCTAATCCAGTCCCTGCCACATACTAGGCGACTTGAATAAGTTACTTAACTTCTCTGAGCCTCAGGAATTTCACCAACTTAAAAACAGAGATAATACTTGAGGTTTTGAGAAGCAAGTGAGACACTGCATGAAAATTATTAACACAGTACCTAGGATATAGTAAGCAAGAGCATTACTATGGTAGCTCTTAGCCAGTAAGGGGAAAAGGCAAAAACACAAATAAAAGACAAGAGCTAATCAGTAATTGAATATAAAAGAGAGTAATGTAATAAGATACATATTTCTCCAAAAAATGCCAGTACATCAGTAGACTGAAATTTGCAATCTCCATTATGAATGTGTTTCATATAAAGAAGAATGAATAACATATTAAACAATATCCTCAATAACATCCTCCCAAAACATGTAGAAATATGACACTCATATCTGTCAATTTTATGGGACCTCTGTGGTTATTAAGATCATAATATTGAATCTGTTTTATAGCAGATAGAGTGATACACTTAGATAAATAACTTAACAATAAGGTGATTTCTCCTACTATAGACTCTAGAGAAGAAAAGGAAGATGCCATAAGCACCATGTTTAAGAAAACAAACTCTGGAGTCAGACAGGCTAGTTTTGTAGTTTTGTATCCTGGCTTTACCACTAATTACCTTTGTTACCTTGAGCAATTTCCTTCTCTCCCTGAACTTGAGTTTCCTCATTTGCAAAAATGGAGATTAAAAACAGTATCTATGTTACATCACAGACTTATTATTTGAATAAAATTAGATAATACAGATAGAAAGTTCCTGGCTCAAATATTAGTTGTTGTTGTTCTTAAGAAGAAGGAAATAAAAAAGAAGGAAGCGGCTGTGGCTCAATCAGTTGGGCTCCTCTCTACCTTATGGAGGCCCTGGGTTTGCGTCCCAGGGACTCCTTGTGAAGGCAGGCCTGCCTGCAAACTGTGGAAAGCTGACTCAGCAAGGTGACACTACAAGAAAGGGAGACAAGCAACAACACAGAAGAGCACGTAGCGAATTGACACAGAAGGCAGACAGCACACAAAAAAGCCGTGGCGAGGGAGGGGAGGGCATAAAAAAAAAGAACGAGTTTTAATATAACTGCAAAATTCTTTCACACCAGCTGTCATTCCCTAGCTTTTGGCAAAAAAAAGAGAGAACCAAATATTCAAGGCTGAGTTGGCTCTGAGTAGGTGTTCTATGTTAATTGGAAGGTCAATATGTTTTAGCTATCAGATATATAGATAGTACAGATAATAAATTAATGTGAAAAATAAAGACCCTGATTTGGGTATCCAATTTCTGCACAAAAGTATACCACTGAACTGGAGGCAAAACCAAGACCTTTCTTAAAAAGTTTTATCTCCTTTAAAGTTTTAGAACAAATATTTAATTGAAACCCCAGATTTCTGTACCATAAACTATAGAAGAAATATTCTTGATCTGGAAGATTTTGAAAATAGGGTTTACTCCTCAAAACAATGTTTTATAATAATATCAAAGAATAGTCCCCAAGTAGGCAAGTGGTAATGCCCTGGTACCAGGACAGAGCATAGGGGTAAGGGTTTTGCTTCTAACACTATTTGTTCTCAGTTTGTTGGCAACTTGCTGCCATTTGAGTCAGTCAAATTTGTGGCCCTAATATAGTACACAATTTCTTACTGCATAGTTTTCTGACAAAGAAAATCATTATAGGTGGCGGACTTGGCCCAATGGTTAGGGCATCCTACTACCACATAGGAGGTCCATGGTTCAAACCCCGGGCCTCCTTGACCCATGTGCAGCTGGCCCATGCACAGTGCTGATGCACGCAAGGAGTGCCCTGCCACGCAGAGGTATCCCCCGCGTAAGGGGGCCCCACACACAAGGAGTGCACCTCGTAAGGAGAGCCGCCCAGCGTGAAAGAAAGAGCAGCCTGCCCAGGAATGGTGCCACACACATGGAGAACTGACACAACAAGATGACAAGATGACGCAACAAAAAAGAAACACAGATTCCAGTGCCGCTGACAACAGAAGCAAAGAAGACGCAGCAAATAGACACAGAGAACAGAGAGCCGAGGTGGGGGGGAGAAGGGGAGAGAAATTAATTTTTTAAAAAATTTTTAAAAATCATTATATCAATGAATACAATTTTTTAAGATTATGAATAAGAACATGAGTAAGGATTTCAATATCTGGGCATCTTTCAATGCATTTCTCTTAAGTCTAGTTACTTGCAAATAAATCCTAGCACCAAAGGAACTGTAACACAGCTTCAAATGCCCATATGGTACTGAACTGCTTGGGAATTCCAATTTCCATAGTGGCTCTGCCAAGTTAAGTGACTTAGATCTGAACCAGGCACCTCAGAAAAATGTTGTTCTAGGACTCATGCAAAGACGGTGATAGAATTGAAAGGCTTCTATGTAAACCAATTTTTAAAATCTCAGCCACATGGAGTGGTCTCTAAAGTATTCTCTGAAAGCAGAGTGCAAAGGGAGTAGAAATAAGAAGCATGAGGTTTACTAGGGCCAGAAGGGAAGCAAGAGTGTTGAGCAGAGAAAAGGAAATGAACATTAAGTAGACAGAGAGGCAGGAGGTAAGGGACCTTGTATGATGAAAAAGGAAGCAGAGAATAGAAGATAAACACAAGAGCCAGGAAAACAAGTAGAACCTGAAGCAGGAGGCTAAATGGAGCCAAAGCCAGAAGGGGAAACAGAAAGAGGCATACAAGAGAAAACGAGGCCAACAGAAAATAATGTGCCATGCCAGAAAGGAAAACAGGTTGGTGGCATTTGGCTGCCTCATGCACAAGGGATGAGAGGCATGAAAACTGCTACTAATATTACGTGTGCTCTCTCAAGCTATCAGAGAAGTAAAACTTTATATATAGCTAACACTCAATGAAGTTAAAAAAAAATGTGGTCTTTGTTTATTATGCTCTATTATTTAGCACATCCATTCTACGATTAATTTTGACCCACTTTTATTAGAATGCTCAAATGAGTAAATAAACATGTTGTTTATGTGTTTGATAATTTTCTACTGCCAAAATTTAGAATCAAATTTAATTTCTGCCACATTGTTTTAAAATTCTTTGCAGCTCCAAATAGTCTCTGGGGTCTTTAATACATGATGCATACAACTATGCTATTGAAATAACTATGCTAGTTTAGTGGACAAATAGATTACTGCACAGTTAATATATGTTAATATATTAATATATAATGTGTTAATATATAGTTTCAGATTACATGAAAGCTATCTTTTTTTTTTAAAGATTTATTTATTTTTATTTATTTCTCTCCCTTTCTCCTCCCCCCTAGTTGTCTGCTCTGTCTGTCCATTTGCTGTGTGTTCTTTCTGTGACCACCTCTACCCTTATCAGCGGCACCAGGAATCTGTTTCTTTTTGTTGCTTCATCTTGTTGTGTCAGCTCTCCATGTGTGCAGCGCCACTCTTGGGCAGGCCACACTTTCTTTCACGCTGGCAGCTCTCCTTATGGGGCGCACTCCTTGTGCGTGGGGCTCCCCTACTCAGGGGACACCTCTGCGTGGCAGGGCACTCCTTGCTCACATCAGCACTGTGCATGGGCCAGCTCCACACGTGTCAAGGAGGTCCAGGGTTTGAACCCGGGACCTCCTATGTGGTAGGCGGATGCCTTATGCATTGGGCCAAGTCCACTTCCTTTTCTTTTTTATTTATCTTTTTCTTATTCTTTATTAACAAAAAGTCTAAAGGGGGTTGTTGATAACTTAGAGATCAATAAATATATTAGTGATTAACAAATTAGATCAATAAAGAGATCAAATTAGTGCAATTACTACTAAGTAAGCACCTTTTGGCAAAATGCTTAAGCTGTGTCTTTGAAAATTGACAAGTTTTATTTTTTTACATTTTTGCTTAATTTTTTATTATTTAGAGAACAGTTCTTATGTAAGAAATTTTCTAAAGTTTAAATTAAATTGAATAGAAATTTCAATTAATCAGAATTAGTCAGATGTTTACATTTATCATCAGAGGTGATTTACTACTTTACCAAACAAACCTATTTAAACCAGTTCTTCATTAAGCAAACAAACAACCAAAAAAAAAACAAAAAACAAAAAAATCTGGCCTATATGGTATTTCCTAGCATCTTAAGTGATGATGAACTAAATTAATTGGCAAAGTATTATTCACAACAACAAGCAATTTAACAGCATGTAAATAAACCAACTTAGATAATTAAATATTTCATATATTAAAACTTATATAGGACTAATAATATCCTGAGCAATTCTGAAATTTAGAAATTGTCCCTATTCAACTGACTTATTAAGTGGGATATAAAAGCTTTTTTTAACTTTTTTTTGAAGCTTATCATTCATACATGAACATCTGTAAACAATAAGTGTATAGTAAAATCATGAGCATACAAAACAAACATGCATATCCTCACACAGGACTACCATACTTTACCACACCAACATTACCTTGCATTGTTGTAATACATTTTTTACAAACTATAAAATAGCATCCTCAAAACATTACTACAAACTAGAGCCAATATCTTATATTTGGTGTATTCTCCCCCAACCCACCTGGTTACTGACAGCCTGTATTAGTATTACAGAAAAAACGATATAAGAGTTTAATTAAAAGATAAATTTCAGAGAAGTGGATGCAGCTCAGGTGACTGGGCTCCCGCCTACCACACGGAAGATAAGTCAAATCTGAGTCCAACTCTATCCACTAGAGAGCACAAAATCCAAAGTAGGGCCTACTGGTGAGGCACCAATCACTGGAATTATCTGCCATGACCATAGGACCTGGGTGTCTTCAGAGTCCTCAAGAGCCCCACTATTTGGGGTAGTATAGACTTTGGCCATCTATGAGGTACTGCTGAGATGTGCAGAAGTGTTACCTCTGGGAAGACCTCCCAACTCATTTTGAAGCCTCTTAGCCATATAAACTCATTTGTCTTCACCTTTTCCCCCTTTTATTAAAGGTCTTTTTCTAGTTGCATTGCTTGTCCAATCTACTTTTGTCTATATTTTCTCTTCGTTCTTAAGATTAGGATATTCTAACATTTACTAACATTCACTTTTTTCCATATCTATAAACAAACTATCCAGTTACACCTTGCATTCCCTTTTATCTGAGAACATGAATACATCTAAGATCTTTTGCCTTTTTTCTATTTCATTAGTTCTCAAACTATTAAAAATTATTAGGGATCCCAATGAATTTTGTTTATAGTTCTATTGCTATTTACCATATTAGAACTTAAAATTAAATTTTAAATTATTTATTATTAATTAATAACTAATAACAATAAACCCATTGTATGTTAATATAAATACAATATTTTTACAAAACAGCTATATTTTCAAAGAATTTAGCAAGAAAGATGATATTGTATGGTGGTTTGAAGCTATATATACCCCAGAAAAAAACATGTTCTACAATTTGTTTCATTCCTGTGGGAATGACCCATTGTAAGTAGGACTTTTTGATGAGATTACTTCAGTGAAGGTCGTGGCCCACCTCAATCAGTATAGGTCTTATTTCTATTACTGGAGTCCTTTATAAGGGAATGAAATTCAGACAGAGAGAAAGCCACAGAGGAAGTATCAAGACGCTGAAATCAAAAGAACTCAAAAGAGAAAGGAGAGATGAGGAGATGCCACCATGTGCCTTGCCATGTGACAAACTAAAGACGAAAGATCACTGGCAGCCAGCCCCAGAACACCAGTTTTTGGGAAGAAAGCATCATTTTGATGACTACTTGATATGGACTTTCTTTTAGCCTCAAAATCATAGAAAAATAAATTCCCATTATTTAAGGCAATATAATGGTATTTGCTTGAGCAGCCTAGGAAACTAAAACACATTGTTTCACATTTTTGCAGTTTTTAAGATCTGGCTAAATAGAAGGCAGCTGGACTCATGTCTTCTTCTGCATTCAATCCATTGTGATACATGGTTTTGGTTTAAGTCAATAAAGAAAATCTGGTTCACACGAATAGTTACGTGGAAAATGAAAGAATATTTAATAGCCTGTCTAAAGATGCAAGCAGCCCATCTTTGCCAGTTGCAGAGTAGTTAGAAGAAAACTGTTGAAGCCAACAAATAAAAAGAAAGCAGAACCAAGAGACCAAGGAGATTCCTAAAAACATTATTTGAGCCCCTGCATCCAACTACCTACTGGACTTTTCAGTTACGTGAGCCAATAAATTTCTTTTTCTTAAGCTAGTTTATGTTGGGTTTTTTTTTTTAACTCAAATCAAAAGAACTGATTAACATAATATCTTATGTCTAGAAATCACAAAATGAACAGAAATGCATTTGTAGTAAATGACAAAGCCAAGAGAGCCTTACTTGGTGTTTCTTCTGTGAATGTTAGAGTTGGGACTTTTCTTCAAACTTCCTAAGAATTAATCTTTATTAAATATACACATATGAATTGTCAACATTGTTATTTTCTTTTGACAAATTTTCAATATCAAATTCCTGTCTTAATTCTAACCATTAATTGGCTTGTGCTTAGAGAAAACAATTTAATTTTTATGTCTTCCTAGGAAAAAACTACCAATAAAAATTGATATATAATTAATTTTAAAACTTTTAAGTTCGGTAATAATACTGTGGTTAAATCTTTAAAAGTTATCTTTTAGAAATACAAACTAAAATATTAATGGATGAAAAAAAATAATATAAGAATTTGCTTCATGAGCCTATGCACCTGCAATAAGAACAAGGCCTAGAGTAGCATTGTGCCTGGGGGTTTCCTCCTGACAGCCTTCATGTTACTCAAATGTGGCCACTCTCACAGCCAAACTCAGCATGTAGATGTGATGCATTCCCCCCAGCGTGGGACACGACACCCGGGGATGAGCCTCCCTGGCACCGAGGGATCACTACCACATACCAGCTGAAGAAGCAACTAGAAAATGACCTTGAATCAAAGATTCAATGCGGAACAGCAGAATATACCTGTCTACATATAATAACATGACTTCGGGAAGCGGTTTGACCTAATGTAAGGGGGAAATGGAAAGGAGAAATGAGATTATAAGGCTGTGAGTCTCTAAAAAAGAGTCTGGAGGTTGTCAGAAGGAATACCCCTATGTACAACTGAACAGAGTCTAAGAGACAGATAAGGTAGATACAACCCCAGGTATTGGTTCTTTTGAGGGATAAAGAGACCCACGGGTTCTATGGTCATGGCAGAAGGGGTTCACTGCCATGACAGATGGCCCTTCTTTGGAGCTGGTGTTTCTGCGTGATGGAAATGGACTCAGAGGGGATCTCTTTTCACAAGACTTGCATGCTACTTTATTGGAATTGTAGTTGGTGCTGGGTTTAAGATATATGTAGGGGATTTGAATCTCTGGACTGATAATATGACACCCAGGCCCAGAGCCTCAACAGACTTCAGCTCCTACACTTTGACTTATTGGACTTACTCCACTCAGCTAACATGGAGTTGAAGAAGGTCAACCACCACAACATGGAGCCTAGAGTGTCTACAACTAGAAGCAGGAAGAGTGCATCCAGTACCCATGTGCAATCTAAGCCCTCACTTGACATAGGTGTGCAATGGACACAACCAATCCAATGTCCACAGAGAAAATGTGGAATGGGTGTGGGAACGGTAGCCGTGGGGGCTGCTGGGTGTGGGGAACGGGAGGAAGAGATGAGATGTGGAGGCGTTTTCGGGACGTGGAGTTGTCCTGGATAGTGCTTCACGGACAATTACGGGACACTGTAGATCCCCCCAGGGCCCACTGGATGGAACGTGAGAGAGTCTGGGCTATGATGTGGACCATTGACTATGGGGTGCAGTGATGCTCAGAGATGAACTTACCAGGTGCAATGGATGTATCACGATGATGGGAGAGAGTGTTGCTGTGGGGGGAGTGGGGGGCGGGGGGCGGTGGGGTTGAATGGGACCTCATATATTTTTTTTAATGTAATTTAAAAAAATAATAATAAATAAATATTTTTAAAAAAATAAAAATAAATAAAATAAAATAAAATAAAATAAAATAAAAAGAATTTGCTTCAGAATAATATGGGGAGTAGGAAGCAGATGCGCAGGTAGATGGGGAAGACTCAACCATTAGGTAATAGGTGGTAGGAGACAGGTGATGGTTACACAGGGGTTCATTATAATATTCAGTCCACTTCTATGTATGTTTGAAATACTGTATAATGAAATTTTTAAATATATATGAATACATTAATTTATGTTTTGTGTATATATATTCATATATGTATTTAAGTACATCCATAAATAATATGATATATATATAAACAAAGTCAAATGGTTGGGTTTTCTTTATTTGTTGTTATGGTTTCTACACATATACAAAAACAACTCTATTCTATAAACCCAGATGACAATGAGCTGAATATAATTCTAATATGTTGTCTTAGAATCTCAGCCAAAATTTCAAATTAATATCCTGTTTCTGTTAGCATCCTATTACATAATTTTCAGAGAACCTCAAGCAGGCTGGTATGAATACAATGGGAAAAGGAGAATAATGCAGATAAGGTCGGAAAGGTAAATTGGTCAGATTATGACATGCTTTGTACGATGTATTATGGAATATAAAATGTACTCTGTCAAAAATAGGAAAACATGATGCTTTCAAAAGATAAGTGACATGTATTTATGCGTTTAATAAATATGTATTGAGTACCGAATATGTACCAGGCACTATACTGGATAGCGGACACATACACAAGAGCTGCTTTTGTGGAATTTATAATCCAGTGATCAGATCAGCATCCCTTAAACACTGACAGCAGATAAGAAAGGATAAGAAAATCGATGGAAATGGATAGATTAACAAAAAGGAAAAACTGGAAATAGACTAAGTAGTCTTTAACACAGTATGAGAGGGTTCAAAGATAACTCCAAAATCTCTCTTTTGAGTAGTTTATATAGAGCAAACAGTAAAAAACAACAGCTCTTGTGAACAGATACCACAAACTAGATTTGGAAATTCTGTGTCTGAGTTTTGGAAATTCTGTGTCTGAGTTCTTCTACTAGAAGGTAAGCTCCATACAAGTTCTAATTACTATTCAAACCCTGTACCTGGAACAGTTATCTGGCACTTAGTAGGTATTAAATAAAAGTGGATTATTGTTGAACAAGATATCTATAAGATTTACAAGTAGAAATATTCATTCAACAATGAATTTTTTGATAACTATTACATATCAGGTACTGTGCTAATAATAAATAAAACTCAACTCTTTCCACTTATGGTATTCATAGTCCACCCCAATCACATTTGCATTCTCCTACAAAGAAATGTTTTCCTGGAAAATTTTTTCAGAGAAGTAATTCATTATCACAGAATTAATGGAATGGGAGAGAGTTATTCATAAAAATATTTGATATGCATGTGCTTAACTCCTTTAAAGAACTCAATGAAATGTCATTTGTATAAGGAAAAAATACGTAATGAAGAATAAAAATAAAACTTTGTAATTGTAAAATCCTGAAATCTATTTTTTCAAAATTAGTCTTATTTTCCAAAACTCCACTCTACAGGCAGAATTTAAAAGGTGAGAGAATATGAACCATTAAAAGATAAGAACAAATAAACCTTATTTTGCTGTTAGAGTTAAAATTTACAGATATCCAGATTAAGTGAAAAATAAATCATTCCTTTGTGAATATACAGATATTCAGATCTATTAAGTAATAAATAATTCACAAACTTCAGTACTTCAAACTATTATTAATAACAAATACTTGGGACAAACCTTACAACTAAACTTTGCACACAAATACATGCCATAACATGGATGAACCTTAAAAACATCATGCTAAGTGAAAGAAAGCAGACACAAAAAGCCACAAAATATATGAATCCATTTATATGAAATAACCAAAATAGAAATATCCATAGAGACAAAAAGTAAATTAGCGGTTGCCAGGGGATGTGAGCAGAGAGAAGGGGGAGTGACTGCTTAACAGCTTAATGGGTTCGGGTTTCCTTTTGGGGTGATGAAAATGTTCTGGAACTAGATAGTGGTGATGGTTACACAACATATGACTGTACCAAGTGCCACTGAATTGTACACTTAAAATGGTAACTTTTGTTATGTGCACTTTACCACAATTAAAAAAAAAAGAAATTAAGTACTGATACATACCACAACATGGATGACCCTTGAAAACATTATGCTAGGTGAAAGAAATCAATCACAAAAGACAACATGTATGATTCTATTTCTATGAAATGAACAGAATAGGCAGTCCACACAGACAGAAAGTAGATTAGTGGTTGCTAGAGGGGAAAGGAGAAGAAGTGAGTGCTAATGGGTACAAAGTTACTTTTAGGAGGAATTAAAATATTCTGAAATTGGATTGTAGTAATGGCTACGCAACCTTATGAATATAACAGAGAGCACTGACCTATATACCTTAAAAGTAAATGTATAGTATGTAAATTATATCTCAATAAAGCTGTGAAAAAAAGAGAACTGAGTAAGAATTGGCCAGGAAAATTAAGAGTTAGTTTTTAAAAATAGGAATAATTACAAGACATAGAACAAAAATATAGGAAAAGATATAGAACAAGATATAAAACAGGTTCAAGAGCAAAAGTTACACAGCTGGCCTTAAGGGAAACAATGCTCCTTCTGAAATAGTAAGAGGTATATATTTATAGTTCTTTGTAAATTCCTAAAAACCCACCCCAAACTGGCTTAAGAAAAAAGGAAACTTATTGGCACACAAACTGATGAATCCAGGATAGATTGCAGGGCGACAGAGTGGGGGATTGTGAGATTTGTTCCAGGTTTTCAAACAATGGCACCAGATCTATCTTTTGGTTCATAGCCCCACTCTTGGGCCCGCATGGTGATCTTCACAATTCCAGGCTTTCCCTAGTGATTGTTGACAACAGTTCCACAAGCCCAGCAGAGGAGACCCTATATTTCAGCACTCTGAATGGACCAATTTAGGACATTTGCCCATCCTGAACAAATAAATCACCAAGACAAGAGAAATAAAAGCACTAATTGGCTTACGCCCAAGGAGAATTAACTCCTGGTGCTGGGGATAGAGTAATTACCAACTAAACTGTATGACTAGGAAATTTAGGGTTCTCTTAGATAGGAAGACCAGGAATATATCCTAGGAGAAATAACTAAAAAATGTTCACTACAAAACATATAGAAAAATATATACAAGCATGCACTAAGTAGAAGGTATGACAACTGAGAGTCCATGTTACAGACTATCTTCCCAACAAAGTAGGGACAAAGTCAGGTCACCAGTTAAAAGTGAAGAATATCAGAAAGAGGTCAAAAGTTTAAAGAGAATGTTAAAAGTTCAGAAATATCCCTGAAAGTATGGGGAAAAAGAGCGCCCTTGCTTCCTGACATTCTATAAGGTTACAGCACCAGTATAAACAGTATAGCAGACCTCTTCTTGACCTTTCTTCACCCTTACTCAAACTCTACATTTCAATCTTATCAACTTTGCTTTTTTTAAGAGTTAACTAATTACATGTAATACAATTCTATAAGGTCAAAAGATTTGCTGAAAAACTAAACAAGAATACAAACTCAGAACCAAGATTTCCTCCTCCTTGTCCTCCACTAAGCACCCTGATATTTAAGAAAGACCATTAGAGCTACGAGAGTTAATGGAAGGCAGCTTTGTGAAAATGTTCCTGAACTATTCTGATATAATAATGCTATGAAGTTCCCATGCTAGGTGTAAATCTTAACATAGAAAATGAACTTCTGGACACATATACGTCTTTAGCCCATATGTCTGTATCAAGTCTCAATTGAGAGACCAAATAGGACCTAGCCAGAGTCTTCAAAATGATATAAGGTTTCTTGTGCTGGTTTGAGTCTTCTATGGACCCCAGAAAATTATGTCCTCAAGCTAACTCATTCCTGTGCATGTAAACATATTTATGTGAGATCTTTGGATTAGATCACTTTTGATTTGACTGTGGGACCCCCAGTGGGTCTTAATTCGTTACTGGAGTCCTATATAAACTGGGGAGAGGGAAGAGAAAAACTGCATTTTCCCCTCCCATTTTAAAAAAGACTCCATGATCACCTGCAGCTGCAGAAAGTCAGAGAAGCCCCGAAAGACTGAGAGAGAGGCTGGAGGCTAGAATGAGGGGAGAGATGAGTTATATGCCTTATCACACACAGCTGAGCTCAGGGAAAAAATGAGCCTGGAGAAGAAGGCAGACCAGCCACCATTTTGCCTTGCTACGTGGCAGGAGTCCAGTATTGCCAGCAGCTGACCTTTGGTGAGACAGCTTTTCTGATGATGCCTCGATTTCGACATTTTCACAGCTTTGAAACTGTAGGATTTTACCCCAATAAATTCCCATTATAAAAGCCAACCCATTTCTGGTATTTTTCATTGGCAGCCCTTAGCAAACTAAAACACTTCTCTACAAGAGTAGCTAGAAATCTGAAGGAACTCTGTTACATATTATTCTCACTCTTTCTCTCTCTCCCTCCCTCCCTCCATGTCAAAATAATAATCATGACTAATACCAAAAAATGTTAATGGCAATGCAAGCAGTGTTGGAATAAAAATCTCCCAAGGTGACTACTTAAAAGGAGACTACATTGATTCAAAGGCATGGGATCTGATGTGTTTATCATAAATCAGTTAATTTTCCCCTATAACAATATTTTGCAAAACACATTTAAGATGAGTGTTGAAGGGAGAGATTGTTTGACTCGAGTGCATGTTACAAAAATATGTTCCTCCCCTAAACAGGATAATTAGGACAAGGAGTATGTAACAGACTTAAATACTGCAGTGCAACAGTATGAACTGTGATTTGAGGCCATAAAAACAGAGGCCAGGAAAAAAAACAGTTGCCTATATGAAGATCATAAGTAATCTAGGCATGTAAGAGCTAATTCATTTTTATGATTGTCAAGAAGCTAATATTTATTACTTATTTACTCAAGATATAGAAGGAGCATACCTTTTTGTTTTGCTGCTATTGCTGCTGTGTGAAAAAGAAAGCATTTTTTTTTACAAAAGAGAAACGTCTCTCAAAGGATCAGGAGTGGTCATTTGTTTATGTATCTCTTGACTTCCACCATACTCATAAGAGATTAATAATTTTAACCACTCCAGAAGCAATACATCAGATATCAAAGCATAATAACTGGGCTATATACCAAAATGATAAAGTTGTTATCTCTAAATAAAAGCAGTACATGTGATTTTTATTTTCTTCTTTTATATGCCTGAATTTTCTAAATTGATACGAGTATAGGTATCATATTTTAAAATGCACTATCATTTGGAATTCTTAGTATTTTTAATCTATCCAGACTACAAGTTCCAAAAATAAAAAGTGCATGAGGTCTTTGTGAAATACATACTAGATTGTTAGTAAATATGAATAATTGAGATAATCCCTTAATATATATATATTTCAGATTCTTGATCACAGAGAAGAAAAAACAGCAGGAAGCTGTACTCTCTTAGATTAAGCCAGATAGTATAAAAAGCTCATGACCAATTATTTGGAACAGCTGCAACTGAGTCACTGAGCTAAATTTTAAAACCAACCTAACTTTATCAAATAAATTCCAAAACAAACTCAAGAATTTAAAGATACAGATAGCAATTTTTGTTGTGGTTTATTTCCATTGGTTTTGGGTGTCCACTTTTTTCAGTTTGTTTGTTTGCAATACTATTCAAGTTGCTTACCAATCCCTAGTTAATATAAAGAGTATATCTATATTTATTAACAGAACCTCAAAAGAACATCATTGTGGTAGCTGGTATTTTTCATTAAGGAATTTGATAAAATAAATTAAAATCTTTATTAAGCTTGTTCTTAAAATTTAAACACATGTTAAATTTCAAATGATGATACAATATGTTTACCTTGTGTTTTTGAACAATCTCTAATCCACAGTCATTGACATCAGCCCAATTATTTTATATGTAAAACATGACTTATATGAGCTATCTTTCCATATCAACAAGTATACTGAAGGTTGGGTCTGTGTATTCAGCAAAATTCAAGAATTTATGTAAATGTTGCTTTCAGAGTGTATTCCCTTCTGAAGACTTTTATATATAAAGTTTCTAATATTTTAGTTGTAATCATACTTGACAGAGACAGATAAGATGAAATCTAAACTTACCTTTTCATCCCTTAACATAACAATAATGCTAATGAAAATCTAGGTTGGGAGACAATTCTCCATGGGTCTCTCATGTTTTTGTGTGTCTTGTGAGCAGAGGCACTGACTTTTCATTGTTCAGGACTACCTTTTCAAGGATGCTTGTACAGCAATTAGACTGTATATGAAGTAGAAGACAAAGGGCTCCTTCCAGAGCAAAGACAGGCATACTTACTGCATGTTATAAAAATTTGAGTTTCCTAATCGCAGAGTTCCTCTCCTGTAACTCAACACAAAGTATATTCAGATATAATCTGGCCCTCTTCACAGTACCCTGTGGGAACTGGAGATCAGAGAACTGGCACAAATGATGATATTCTGGTTACTCCTAGTACTGTGACTCAGAGTCTCATGTTTTCTACCAGCATCCATGAAACTATGGCAGGCTAACTTGTTAGTTTGCAATTAGGATTAAAATTTCTGACACTCCACAGTTCTTGAAATCTAGTGATTTGCTCTAATTCAATAAATACTTATTGAAAGCCTTCTCTGTGTTTATCATTATACTAGATGCTGCTGGATTTTTGTTTGTTTGTTTTAAGATTTATCTTATTTATTTATTTCTCTCCATCCCCTTATTGTTTGCATTTGCTGTGTCTGTTTGTTATGTGCTGGTCTCCTTTTTAGGAGGCACTGGAAACCAAGCCCCAGACTCCCATGTGGGAGGGAGGCCCCTAATCACTTGAGCCACCTTCACTCCCTGCTTTGTTCAGTCTCTCAGTATGTTTTCTCCTTGTGCCTCTTGTTGCATCATCATGTTGCATCAGCTCACTGTGCCAGTGCAGCCCGCTGTCTTGCTCATCTTCTTTAGAAGACACTGGGAACTGAACCCAGGACCTCCTATGTGGTAGGCAGGAGCTCAATCACTTGAGCCACATCCACTTCCCAGGGTGCTGCTGTTTTAATTTAGAAAGGATAAGACTTGAAATTATGGACCCTCAAGGAATTGATAGTGTCAGCAGGAAAATATTAACAACACATTCTATAAAGAAGCCACTTAATATACCATTTTTACAACTTTAGAATCACAGAATTTTAACATTCTCAAGATTATGTATTAAGTTAGAGGAGAGCTAGAACAAGAGCTCAGATTACCCCCTTTCAGTACTCATTCTAGTATACTAGAAACTATTTTGTTATTCTTGATTTATACACACTTTCAAAACTTGTTAGGCTGAAAGAGTGTAGGAAAAAGCCAAAAAATACGTAAATCAGAACATGGTTGCAGTCATTACTTAAGATGTAAAATGTAAACCCAATGAGAGTAGGAATTATCAATAGGTTTATTTGATGGTTTCATTCACTATTGTCCCATAATCCTAAAATAGTACCTAGAACACAGTAAATGATAGATAAACATCGGTTCAAAGAGATATAAATCATATTATTTTGAAATATCACATCTAACACTAATATACAACTATATTTACCCTTTCCACCTTGCCTAAAAATGGGAAAGAATACAGGAGAATCACAATACACACACATTTTTCCTAACCAAGAATGCAAAGAAGTCAAATAGGGCTATAAAACTCTCAGGACTTAATAGCCTACTCAGTAAATGGACTATTTGATACTGGCAGTAAAAAGAGTCTTGGAAGGGCATCTGACAACACTGACTAGCAATTGTGTTAAAGTAATTCTGTCCTAGCCAGGGGACAGAACTGAGATTATATTTAGTAGTGTTGATAATCATTGAGAATCAGTAATATGGGTGAAAGGAAAACAGAAGTAAGCTCACAGAGGAAAGAGAAGCCAGCCCCAGGAAGAGAAGAACCCTGAGCCTTCGTAGCCTTTGGTAGCCATCTTGCTCCAACACGTGAAAATAGACTTTGGTGAGGGAAGGAATTTACACTTTATGACCTGGTATCTGTAACCATCTACCCCAAATAAATACCCTTCATAAGCTAACCTGGTATTTGCATCAGCACCCCTTTGGCTGACTAATACAATCCCCATTATACAGAGATTTCTGTTTCAATTTTTATGTCCTATACCACCAATCCAAACTCTGCATTTGTGAAAACTGTCTCCAAATTTCATATTAATTATATTCCAAAATTATCTCACATGAGTGGGCTGTTCATAACCCAGAATGCACATTCTAATGGAAGTATTTAGGTCCCCAGGGTGACCCACAATAGCAAAAATATAACTGACATACTATCACAATGCAATGAATCAAAAAGTAGAAAACTCTACCCTAAAGATGTCACATTATTTGTTAAGTGAACTTTTTTGATTTACCCTGGGAACCTAACCTCTGTCAGTAATATTTTCTCCTATAGACATGTATATCTAGTATAATAAGAAAACAGAAATATTGAGATCATGTTCAACTCCATGGTAGTGGCTTGTCAAGAGTATAAAGGAAATATGGTTAACTTGCAAATTACTTTAGTTCTCTGAGTTTTATGGTTTTTATCCAGACACAGCATACTGGCATAGTTCATGCATACATTTCCTATGAAGAAGTGGTAGATATAAATTCAAAAGACCTATATCAAGTCCTGGCTCCACAAGTATGACTTTGGATGTCACCTAACTTATGTCTTCATCTGCAACATAAAAATAATATTATTTTCCTTGCTTTATGGAATTATTAGGAGGAAAAAATTAGAGAATTTGTAAAAGTACT
Source organism: Dasypus novemcinctus (assembly GCF_030445035.2). NCBI lineage: Eukaryota > Metazoa > Chordata > Mammalia > Cingulata > Dasypodidae > Dasypus > Dasypus novemcinctus. The sequence goes on along the minus strand of NC_080686.1, from coordinate 66,646,512 downwards.
TGATAAACTGTAAATAGCATCAAAGAGTAAGGTTAATTACATATGAATAGGTTTTGAAGGAATTTAAATGCCAGTCAGAAGTATTTAGACTTTTTTTCCTTAATGAATGAGGAGCTAGTGAACATATTTTAGTAGGAGAATAATGCCATTTTTAAAAAATCCTTTTAAGGAAAAAAAAAAAAAATTTTTTTTTTGGTATGTGTGTGTCACTTTACCACACGGGAGGCCTGCACCTCACTGCACAGGTCTGGGACACCTTTTTTCTTTTTTTACCAGGAGGACCCAGGAATCAAACTGGTATCCTCCATATGGTAAATGGGAGCTCAGTTGCTTGAGCCATAGCCGCTCTCCCTTGTAAGGAAAATTAACCAGAATACAATGTATGAAAAATAGAAATTGGATATAAGAAAATCTGTTACAAAATAATTGCAATAATCCTAAAAAGAGACAAGGAGGTTATTTTTTAGAACAGTTATAACAAAGGTAACAGAAAGGAAAGAGATATTACAAAAGAAAAAAAACACAGGACTTCGTAACTAATTAGATGTAAGGGCTAAAGAAGAATTAGTCAAAAGTGAGACAAAGGAAGCAGACTTGGCCCAGTAGTTAGGGCATCCTTCTACCACATAGGAGGTCCGAGGTTCCAACCCTGGGCCTCCTTGACCTGTGTGGAGCTGGCCCATAAGCAGTGCTGATGCACGGGAGGAGTGCCGTGCCACGCAGGGGTGTCCCCCACGTAGGGGAGCCCACGCACAAGTTGTGCACCCCATAAAGAGAGCTGCCCAGTGCAAAAGAAAGTGCAGCCTGCCCAGGAATGGCGCTGCACACACGGAGAGGTGACACAACAAGGTGATGCAACAAAATGAAACACAGATTCCCATGCCACTGACAACAGAAGCAAACAAAGAACACGCAGAAAATAGACACAGAGAACAGACAACTAGGGCGGGGCGGGGGGGGGGTGAAGATAAATAAATAAATAAATCTTAAAAAAAAAAAGGTGAGACCACTGCTTCAAACCCTGATGAAGAGTAGAATAGTGATGCCACTGATAGAAATTCAAAGAGGTGGAGAGAGCATATTTCAGGAGGTAGATTATACTTTAATTTTCAACACTAACTTTAGGGTAACCAACAAACCCAAGTCAAAATAGCCAATAAGCAAGCAGTGTGGCTAATATGGTAAGAGTCAAAGAAGTATACATGTCGCATTTTATATGTTTAGCAGCAATATTCAGAGGTCTTAGCTAGTCCCTAACGAGTGGGTCTAAATCTAGCCGTGCCACAAAGATAAGTTCCATTTGAAAGGCCTTGAAAGAGATTTCACATCAATTCAAGGATTATTACATCAAGAAAATCTTCCTGTTTACCTCAAATCATTCACACTACAAAAAGCCTAATTCTGTATGTTCTCTATAAAACAATATATTAAATGGCCATCCAGAGTGGCACAGGATAAATCAGGTTACTTGCATATTGATGAATATCTCCCATCCCCACCATTTGATAGAAAAAAGTGTCACAGAAAAAGACCAAGGGCAAAGATCATAATCAACAATAATCAGGGACTATGATACTTCTACTAAGTACTACTACAATTATTAAAAGGAATTACAATTTCCATTACTGACAGCCCACCATGTCAGGCCTGGTAAGTACTACCCTATAATATAAGTGCTAGTATTTCTATTTTATATGAACAAGCTGAGGCAAAAGAAATAAAATAATTTGCTCAAGGTCAGATGCTGAAAAATCAAGCTTATAATCCAAATTCTAGAGTCTTAAGTCACTGTGCAAGTAGAGCAAAAAACTTGGAGAACTACCCTTTGGAAAAAAACAGCAGGACTTACCAAAACTCTCATATCCTCAATAATATCTTTGAAAAAAGTAGGAGTTTGGTAAGGCAAATTTTGAACTGTTCTAAGATTTAACTTCCACAAAACAAAATTTCCCAATTCTGTTTATTATTCTTGAAGGTCTCAATGTCATTTCCTTTGAGGTGCTATCCCCATAGCATGTGCACATACCTCAATTATAATAGAATCAATGTTGACTTCCCAGTCTCCTTTATTAGACTGGCATTAATTGAGCCTCTACTTTGTGGCTAAGCAGTTCTAAAAATGTAAATATAGGGAAGCAGACTTGGCCCAATGGATAGGGCATCCGTCTACCACATGGGATGTCCATGGTTCAAACCCCAGGCCTCCTTGATCCATGTGGGGCTGGCCCAAGCGCAGTGCTGATGCGCGCAAGGAGTGCCCTGCCACACAGGGGTGTCCCCGCGTAGGGGAGCCCCATGTGCAAGGAGTGCTCCCCATAAGGAGAGCCGCCCAGCGCGAAAAAAAGTTCAGCCTGCCCAAGAATGGCGCCATACACACACGGAGAGCTGACGCTGTAAGATGACACAATGAAAAGAGACACAGATTCCCATGCCACTGACAACAACAGAAGCGGACAAAGAAGAACATGCAGCAAATGAACACAGAGAGCAGACAAGTGGGGGTGGGGAGGAAGGGGAGAGAAATAAATAAAATAAATCTTTAAAACAAAATGTAAATATACTTCCTATTTAAACTTCACTCCCAAAAAATATTCTTTCAGGTGAATATTATAAACTGAATTTATGGAGAAGGAAACTGAGACTAAGATTAAATACCAAGTCCATGTCCTGTCTACTTTTGTCTCACTGGTGCTTAGTAAAGATGTTGTACAGTGGACCAAAAATATGATGAACAGATCACTGAACTAATGAATCAATTATTAGTCTGTTTTTGCTTTACAGGCTATTGAGAATTTTTCAGGCTCTCCTTTGATCAATTTCTTATTATATTTTTAGGCTTTATAATCCAAAAATAGGCATTCCAGTCAAAATCTGACTGGTATAATTGCTAGGTATATACCAAGAAGTACTGAGAGCAGGGACACAAATAGACATCTGCATACCAATGTTCATAGCAGCATTATTCACAATGCCCTAAAGCTGAAAATAACCCAGGTGTCCATCAACTGATGAATGGATAAACAAATTGTGGAGTATACACACAATGGAATATTATGCAGCAGTAAGAAGAAATGAAGTGAAACATATGACAACATGGATGAACCTGGAGGAGGACATTATATTGAATGAAGCACACAAAAGGACAAATACTGTATGACTGCCCTATTATGAACTAAATATATTATGTGAAATACAAATATATAATGTGAAATATGAATATGGGCAAAACTGCATATATAACACCATTTTTCTTTGAAGCTGAACAAATGTAGGTTAATACTACAAAGCATCAGACAAAAAAAAACTTTACTAAATGAAGGAATCAGACACAGTACTACATATTGCATGATTCCAATTATATAAAATGTAAATATAAATCAATTTATAAAAATGAAATTAGATTAGTGGTTATGTAGGGCTGAGGAAGGAATGCTAAGGGGTGTGGAGTCTATCTTTCTGGAGTAATGAAATTGTTCTAAAATTTTTGAGATGATGAATGTACAACATTTTGATTATTCTAAAAGCCATTGATTATACACTTTGGATAGATTATATGGTATGTGAATATATCTCAATAAAACTGCTTAATAAGGAAGTGGATGTGGCTCAATTGATAGAGCATCCGCCTACCATATAGAAGGTCCCGAGTTCATGTGGTGAGCTGGCCCATGTGCAATGCTGCCATGCACAATGAGTGCCATGCCACACAGGGATGTCCCACATATGGGGTGCCCCACGCAAAAGGAGTGCGCCTCGCAAGGAGAGCCACCCCTGTGCGAAAAAAGAGTTCACCCAGGAGTGGTGCCACACACGGAGAGCTGACACAGCAAGAAGACAGAACAAAAAGAGACAAAGATTCCCAATGCAATGCAAGTGGACACAGAAGAACATATAGCAATGGACACAAGAGAATAGACAACGAGGAGGAGGGGGTAGAAATAAATAAAAAATAAATCTTAAAAAAAAAACTGCTTAAAAACAAATAAACAGTTGTGCAAGAATAGCCAGAAATAGCAGCTATGTTCAGCAGCAGGGAAAACAGAGATCGAGAGATGAGGAATTTTCAGCTTTGTCTGTTTTTTGTTTATTATTATTACTGAAATAATGAAAACGCTCTAATAATTGAAGTGATAAGTGCACAACTATGTAATTATATCAAATACTATTGATTGTACACTTTGGATGAATTGTATTCTTTCTAAATTTGTATCAATAATATTGATTTGTTTAAAAAATCTGACTGGTATAGATCTTGTGATTACTTCACAATTTCTACACATTCTATTAATACTCCTTCTTTCTTACTGTTTTTTCTTAGATTCATGGAGACCCATAAAGCCTTCTCTACCATAAAGCACATTATAAAATTATCTAAACAAACTAAATTTTTTCTTTTTTAAAATATCTCTTCAACCCTCTACTCACAGAAGTATATTTCTTCTGTGAGTGTATTTCTTTTTTTAATCTATTAGAAGAGAAGTTGTAGGTTTACTGAAAAATCATATAGAAAAGACAGAGTTCCCATATATTCCTTCTCACTATTATTAACACTTTGCATTCATGCAGTATCTTTGTTAAAAATGGTGAAACAATATTATAATTATACAATAAACTAGAGTCCATAATTTAAATGACGATTCACTATTTGCATTGTATAGTTGTATGATTTTTTAAAATTTTATTCTGATAACTTATGTACAACCTAAAAGTTACCCTTTTTACCACATTCAGATACATAATTCAGTAGAATTAACTATATTTGCAGTATTGTGCTACCATCACCACCACCCATTATCAAAATTATCCATTACCCCAAATAGAAACTGTGCCAATTAAGGATTAACTTCTCATTCTCTATCCACTCCCCAGGCCTGGTAACCTGTATTCTAGTTATGACTATGAATTTGCTTATTCTAATTATTTCATATTGGTGAGAACATACAATATTTGTCCTTTTGTGTCTCATTTATTTCACTCAACATCATTTCTGCAAAGGTTCAGCCATGTTGTTGCAATATCAAAATTTCATTCCTTTTTAAGTGTGAATAATATTCCATTATACAGAGAGAGAGAAAGAGAGAAACAGAGAGAGAGCACATTTGTTTATCCATTCATCTCTTGATATACATTTGGGTTTTTTCCATCTTTTGGCAAATGTGAATAGTACTGATACATATGTGTGTATATATAGTTTTCTCAACACCATTTGCAAAAAAGGTTATTCTTTCCTCATTGAATGGACATTGTGTACTTGTGAAAAAATCAATTAGGTTTATTTCCCCCCACCCCCACCCCCAAGATGGCTCCCTCATCTGTTTGCTCATTTGGGGGGTTTTTTGCTTGTTGTTTTTGCTCACTGTTTGTGCTTTGTCTGCTCACTTTTTTATTTTCCTTTAGGAGGCACTGGGAATCAAACCCAGGCCTCCCCATATGGGAGGCAGACACTCAACTGTTTGACCCACATCCGCTCCCTGCTCATTTTGTTTTTTGCTCATTGTCTTACTCATTTTTTGCTCATTGTCTGCTCATTGTCTGCCCATTGTTTGTTTTCTTTAGGAGGCACCAGGAACTGAACCCAGAACCTCCCATGTGGGAGGCAGACACTCAACTGTTTGAGCCACATCTGCTTCCCCTAGGTTTATTTCTGAACTCTCAACTCAATTCCATTAAGCTACATGTCTGTCCTTGTGCCACTACCATGCTCTTTTGGTTACAGTAGCTGGGTAATAAGTTTTAAAATCAATAAGTGTGAGCCTTCCAACTTCATTCTTCTTTTCAAGATGGTTTTGGTTATTCAGTACCCTTTACCCTTCCATCTATATTTAACGTTTGGCTTTCCTGTTTCTGCAAAGAAGACTGATTGCCTTCAACTGACTGGATGAGAAGTGGAAGGCCTTAAAAACAAAAATGATGATTTTAGCAGTCAGAAGGGAGAACTTCCATCTCTACTTCAGCCAGCCAGCTACAGGGGAATTCATCAAAAACCTTCATGAGTTTCTCGCTTACAGCCTACCCTATGGGATTTAGGCTTGCCCATCCCCACAGTCACACAAGACAATCCTTTTTTTTTTTAAATCTCATACTTACTATATGTTTGTGTGTGTGTGTGCATCCTGTCAGTTCTGTCTCCCTAAAGACCCCTAACTAATAAACACTTGCTCATAGCATCCTCTTATAATCTTTTTTTATTTTGGGAGGTCAGTAGTAATTTCCCTCATTTCATTTCTGATTTTAGTTATTTGCACCCTCTCCTTTTTTTTTGTCAGTCTAGTAAAGATTTCTCAGTTTTATTGATCTTCCAAAGATCTTCCAAAGATCTTCCAAAGATTTATTGATCTTCCAAAGCTTTTGTTTAATTGATTCTATTATTTTTTACTCTCTTATTTCATTTACCTCCACTCTTTGCCATTTCCTTCCTTCTGCTTCCTTTGGGTTTAGTTTGTTCTTTTCCTAGATCCTCCAGTTATGAGGGTAGGTCTCTTGAGATCTTTCTTCTTTTTTAATGTAAGCATTTAAAGCTATAAATGTCCCTTTCAGTACTGCCTTTGCTACATTCCCTTGTGCATATCAACTGAGGCAAAGTCGTCTTAGTGTTTAGCAACTAAAATAGAGATCAGGATATCTCTGCAGTCCCATTCCCAGAAAAGAAATTCCAACTGAACATAATTGGGCTTCACAATATGATGAAACTGAAGTAAAAGTATCCCAAACATTTATTTTATTCCTGGTCTTTTCCTCTTTTGCTATAGTCTCTACTTGGGTCAACTATTACATAAGAGTGTATTAAAGACAGATGGATGTAGCTTTTAATCTACTACTTACTACTCTGAATTGTTTTATCTCTGAGTTTCACAATAAAATAAGCATGGTAGTAACTTCCTTTCAGACATGTTGCTATAATATTAAAAAAAGACACATAAAAGCCATAAAAGCACCGAGCATAGTGCCTGTTGCATTTCAGTCCTTCCCAAACTTTCCTCCTTATGCCATTTCACATTTTCTTCTTCATGCTAAGCTTGTAATAGTCAAAAACTTGCTTGAGTTGAGCCTTACTCATTTTGTCACATTCAGCTACCTGAAAGCCTAACCTATCTTCCATTGTTAAACCTATTATTAATCAAAATTCTCCTAATTGTTGCCTCATTGTTTGGCAAGAACTAAAGGTGCAGGAGCAGACCAGATGGCCAAGGTTCACTACTGGCTCCTGGAGCCTGGCCAAAAGCTAATACTGAATTCTGGCAAAGCTCTGCAAGTATTTAATGCAGTTCTTTAGCCTATGATCATCTCAATGATGGGCTTAAATATTAAAATATTAAAATCCTGGAGATATATTGAGCTTGATTTGCCACTTATGGAATGAATATTGCATATTTATGATAATTTCTAAAATTATCATAAAATTTCTAAAAGAGTTAAAAGGTTAGAATATTAAGTATAAACAAGGTTTTTATCTAGCAGTATAGCCCATTGCTAGAGTATATCGAAGTAATTAAGGGCAAACTGATAGGTTGTACATAAGGGAGGAGGAAGCATTTATACTACCTCTCCAAACCTCTTCTAATCCTGCTAGCTTAATCTCTACTAGAATTAACTCTCACACTGCTAGGATAAAAGTTCATTGACAGAAATGAGCTCTAACATTCAAGCGAATGATGAAGGAATTGTTTTAGTTCAGTCCACAATTTACAGTTGTTTCTGGCCAGTCCACATTTGCCAAAAATATGGAAAAGTATGTGATAATGCTGTGATAAACTATATATAAGGACATCTGGAAGGTATAATAAAATTTTTTATTCAAAGTTTCCTCAGGAAAAAAAGTCTTTTGGTCAGAGCAAGGCAACAGTAAACTGAATATTTCAAGTTCAAGAGAAACAAATTCCACTTGATTATTCAAAGAAAATGAAAACAATGTACAGGTTTCAGATTAGTCTCTAGTACTTGTTTACTGGCTTAAATCAGAGGTGAAGAAATGTTTTCTGTAAAGGACCAAATAGTAAATATTTTAGGCTTTATGGGCAAAAAAGTCAAAATTGAGGATAATATGTAGGTACTAATATAATGAGATGAAACAAATCTTCACAAAAATTGTATTGACATATGTAAATACCTGAATGCAAATTTTTTTAAAGATTTATTTTATTTATTTCTCTCACCTCCCCACACCCCGCCCCCCCCCGGCCCCAATTGTCTGTTCTCTGTGTCTATTTGCTGCATGTTCTTCTTTGTCTACTTCTGTTGTTGTCAGCGGCACAGGAATCTGTGCTTCTTTTGATTGCGTCATCTTGTCGCATCAGCCCTCCGTGTGTACAGCACCATTCTTGGGCAGGCTGCACTGGGCAGCTCTCCTCACGGGGTGCACTCCCTGCACGTGGGGCTCCCCTATGCGGGGGACACCCCTGTGTGGCACGGGACTCCTTGAGCGCATCAGCACTGTGTACGGGCCAGCTCCACACGGGTCAAGGAGGCCCGGGGTTTGAACCGCGGACCTCCCATGTGGTAGACAGACACCCTAACCACTGGGCCAAGTTCACTTCCCTGAATGCAAATTTTTGTAATAAGGTCTACTAATGAGAAAAATGGAATTCTTTTTGGAGAGATAACGTTTCACTTAATTGGGATTACAAGTTAGTGTTCTAATCATCCAAATCAAATACAAAAATTCACCTCTTAATGCTGATCTACAATACAGTTTTATGTATTTCATCACAGAAAATGTCTTTTCATGCAAACAGGTACTCATAGTGTTATCAATCCATGAACATATGACTTTGAATATGTTCATAACTTAGAAGATACTTACAGAATTATATTATACTCATCTCATTATATTTGCCTTTCTTGTGTCATTACATTGCATATTACAATTGGATGGAAGCTCTTAAACTGCACATTTAAATGAACTTTGAAATACAGAAATTTCCCTTGTGCTTGTATCAAAGTCTGAAAAATAGTGTAGGAAACATAGGTTGAGCTGGTAAAATTAATTTACTGCAAATTTGTTTGGGAATGGAGAGCTTACTACTTGTTTTAACTTTTGATAACATGGGAAGTATAAAACCAGCTTGAAATTATTTGTGATTTAAACATTAGCTGTCATTGAAATAAGTTCCTCATAAAAGCACAGTTTGCCTTGAAATTTTAAATTGGACTCAGAAACATTATCAATTTTGCAGCAAAAGCAAATTTCCAAAACCATTCAGTGATCAATGATGGTCATTAAGGGTAGATTTTCTCATTCAGAAAAAGTTCAGTATCGGCCCTGAACTCAAAAAAAACACAATAAAACCAACATTGCTTCGCCATTAAACTTTTATATGACAGGGCAAGTCAGGATATTCAGTTTCTATTTGTAGCAAAAAATTCACAGAACTCATAATGGGTAAATCCACAAGAAGAAATGAAGGTCACTCCTGACACTACTGACTCAATAATACATGCAGACTCAAATATTTTCCACAAAGTACCTTCTGATAAATAACACAATAAATAACCATAAGCTTTAAACATCTTATATTTTCATGAGCTTTGTAAATTTGTCCCACCAAGGCTTTTTCTTGGTTACATAGTTTTACCACCATCAGTTTTAACACATCTTAGCAGATTATACTTCAGGTTTTACTGAATTAATGTTTCCTCAAACTCTTCAAAAATGTCTTTGCTTCTATTTATTCCATGCAGACTATTCATGGATGCTTATTCTTTAATCACTTCAAACTCAGCACTTTTTTCTCATATAAACAACAACAGATCAATATCAATAACTTCAGTCAACTCAGCACGAGTAAAGGAAATTCACTCAAAATCATTTGCCTTGTTTTTAAATTGACTATAGATGTTTCCAATGTCCTCAACCTGCTGAACAAATGTTCCACCAAAATTTTATTTTCTCTGGACTCATTTTTTTTTGCTGCTGCAATCGAGTATAATTTAATTAACTTACCATAGGAAATTGATTTCCTTGCTTGGCTAACAAATCCATACAGAAACTTACTTTGGATGGTGTACTTGGCCCCGTGGTTAGGGCGTCCATCTACCACATGGGAGGCCCGCGCGGTTCAAGCCCCGGGCCTCCTTGACCGGTGTGGAGCTGGCCCAAGCGCAGTGCTGATGCGCCCAAGGAGTGCGGTGCCTCACAGGGGTGCCCCCGCGTAGGGGAGCCGCACGCGCAAGGAGTGCGCCGGGTAAGGACTGCCGCCCAGAGCAAAAGAAAGTGCAGCCTGCCCAGGAATGGCACCGCACACACGGAGAGCTGACGCAACGAGATGACGCAACCAAAAGAAACACAGATTCCCATGCCGCTGACAACAACAGAAGCGGACAAGAAGATGCAGCAAATAGACACAAAGAACAGACAACCGGGGTGGGGGTGGGAAGAGGAGAGAAATAAATAAATAAATAAATCTTTTTAAGAGAAAAAAAAGAAACTTACTTTGATTACAAATTCATTTTCATTGTTTACATTTGAAAGAAATTCTGCTATAATGAAATACGGCCATTTTTAATTTTCTGATTTTCCCTATTTGGGAATATTGTGATGGGTGCTTTGTGTGGTGATAAGAACATAGATTTTACTTTTTTCACACGACTATAGTATGAATTCAATTTTAACAAAAACTTTTGTTATCTAATTCAATAACAAATAATCCACACTCCACCATGCCTTAAAAGCATAACATTTGACGTTCACTTTTCTCTGATTTTCTTTCTTTGACATGATGAGGATGCAACTGTAATTGAAATAAATTAAAATAAAATCACAATACAGTGAAATGCATGGCACTCAAAATGTTGTCAAATTGTAACTGGATCACTGCACTTGGTATTGCACACAGCAGAGTGCAACAAGTAGTCTCGCTTATTACTACTCTGCCATTAAGACACAAAACAGTCATTGATAATACATAAACAAATGCATATGGCTGTGTTCCAATAGAACTTTATTTATGAACACCATAATTTGCACACCAATAATTTTCACATGTCATAAAATATTATCCTCTTCTGATATTTTTTAACTACTTAAAAATATAAAAACCATTCACACAAAACAGTTGGCAGGGCATATTTGGCCCTTGGGCTACAGTTTGTTGACCCCTGGCCTAAATCAATCAATGAGTAAAATTCAGATCATAAAGTCTCCCTTCACTCCTAGAACCACATCCCAGACCTACTGAATCATAATTCTGTAATGTAATAAGTGGGAAGTAGATTTGAATGAAACAGGGGATCATATTTGTGTACAATGAAGAGCCAGAAAATGATAGATGATGATCTGAGACCATCACAAAGGTATTTCCTTCAGACACACCTGTCTGAGCATTTCACCATAATTTAATGAGGAAAAATTAGAGATTAACACCAGAAACACAGGATAGTTATGTCTGCACATTATTGTATGCATTTATGCCTAAATCGGCATATTATTGAATGTATTTATGCCTAAATCAACTTCAGTCAATTGTTGAACACTGAATAGTGTCATTTCTAAGTAATTCTCTTTCTTGTCTTAATACAGCCTCAGGTAGAGAGTCTCCTGAAGAGACGCTGAAGAGAAAATAGGAGAGAAAATAACTTATAATGTAAACACTATGGCTGTTCACTGTATTAAACACTTCATATAGATTTTCTCACCTAATTCTCAAAATCCTATATAGTAGATATTATGGCCTCATATTATAATCCCTTGGAGTAAATAATATATTAAAGGCTGCACTAATAGGTGGCAGAACAAATATTCCAAACTAGTTTTGTCGGTTTCTAAAACCTATGCTATTTATCTGAATCCAATAGAACCAGCCAAGAATGTAGTAAATAATCTGTTGTCCAAAGTGTAATCAATTTTCTCTGAGTTTCATATAACTTTAATTGACAGTAAATACTGATTATAAAAGTATCTTTATAGCAGATACAATTTTAAAATCAGAACCATAGAACAGAGTTTACAATAATTAGAAAAAATTAGATATGTACTGTTCAAACTCTTCATAAAAGTTTTTATTTTAATAGCGTATTAAAAGTGGAAAAGAGCCATAGAGATAATCTAGCCCAGCCTCTTAATTTTAAAATGAAGTTATGAAAATAACTAATGGAAAAGGTAGGACTAGAACCTAGATGACCTGACTTCTAGCACATGCTCACTCTATTCTTCACTTACCATCACATAATTCTCAGGGGAAAATTGTGTAAATTCTTCACTATCTTCTGTATAAAAGTTTTCTATATGAAGTTTTCAACATGTAAGTAAATTGAGTTGGGCTAACCAGAAATAGCCCTGAATTTCTCTTTTGTTGCACTGTATAATTGTGTGTTTATAGCTTGCCACTAGTGGTATCAATTCCAGGCTAAATTAGTAGTATTAGTTTATTCATTTACCAACTGAAAAATAATGAGTTCAAACTATGTATTAAATAAGACAGGGTATGTATCTTAATTGGCCCAGAGTCTAGTACGGAAAAAGACACATACAGATCACTTTAATGAGTGTAATAATTAGAATGACAGAAAGATGTGCAGTCCCTTTGAACTAAAAATAAACCTTCAGAAGATTCCATTTGAGCAACTATACAAAAGAATATAAGAAATTGCTCAGTAAAGAAAATATCTGCTATAATACATTTTACATCTACATTTAAAAGATACTATGAACACATTTCCAACAATGCTATGATTTTACCAAAATCTTCAAATATTTTCTATGCTTGACTTGCTTTGTACTCTCTAAATGGTAAATTTTGATGAACAGAAGTGCTTTTCAATGTAACACGGCTCACCAATTTCCTTTATGTTTACAGCTCTTTATCTTCTATTTAAAATTCTTTTCCTTCCCCAAAGTCATAAAGATATTTTTCTAAATTATATTCTAGAGGTTTTATTATTTTAATTTCACAGTTATATCTGGAATTGACATTTGGGTATAGTGTAAGGTATGGGTAAAGTTGTGTTTTTTTTCACCATGATATCCAGTTGCCCCTGTTCCATTTATTATTGAAAAGACCACTTTTGTCCCTACTGCTCTGCAGTGAGTGCTCTTCTGTTATGAATTCAAGTGTCCATATATTTTTTGCTTTATTTCTGGATTCTCTATTCTGTTCCATTGGTCTATTTGTATGTTTTTGCATGATTACCTCAATGTCTTAATTATGGTACAATTATAATAATTCTTAATGCCTGATACTAATTTCTTCATCCTTGCTCTTCTTCTGAAAGATTTTCTTGGCTTTTCTTGGGCCTATGTGTTTCCATATTAATTTTAAAATTAGTCTGTCAATTCTTTCACTTTTTAGGAAAATTGCTGGTATTTTCTTTGGGATTGTACTGGATCTATAGATCAATTTGGGAAGAATTAACATTTCAATAACTTGAATCTTTCTATCAATATGATCTATCCTTTCATTTATTTAATTCTTCTTTAAATTTAAATAATGTGTCATAGTTTTCAGTGCAGAGGTCTTGCCCATTTTTCTTTAGATTTATTTCTAGTTATTTGATGCAAATCATATAATATTTTACATTTATAGTTCCAGTTTTGATGGTATACAGAAATATACTTGATTCCTGTACATTAACTTGGTATCAAGAAATCTTGCTAAAATCTTTATTTATTCTAAAATAAATCTATAGTTTTTTAATTTTCTATATACCAAATCATAACACCTATAAATAACGAAAGCATCATTTTTTACTTCCCAATTCCTACACCATATATTTATTCGGTTTACCTATTGCACTGGCTAGGACTCTTAGTCTAATATTCAAGAAAAGTGATAAGAATGGGCATACTTTTCTCATTCCCTACCTCAAAGAAAAATGTTTCAATATATTTCCAAAAGTACAGTATCTGCTGTAGTGTTTTTGCAATACTATTTATCAGATTAAGAATGTTCCTGTCATTTCCTAATTCACTAAGACTTTTTATCATAATGGATTTCATCAAATACTTTTTCTGCAACTAATGTCATTATCACATAGTTGTGACTTTTTTCTCCTTTATTCTGTTAATGTATGAATTACACATTGATTTACAAATATTAAGCCAACCTTATATTCCTGGAACATACACAATAATCTTATTTCTTGACAGAACTCTGTTCATTTCTTTTTTTAGGATTTCTGCATCTATATTCTGATTAAAATTTGGCCCATAATTTTCCTTTCTTGTAATGTCAGATTTTGCAATCATAGTTATGCTGATCTCATAGAATGAATTGTAAATTTTAAACACTTTTTCTATATGCTGATTTTAAGATAGGCATTATATCCTTTTTTGCATTTGGTAAGCCATTTGGTCTTGAAGTTTTCTTTGTTGGGAGGTTTTATAAGGACATATGTAGTTTCATTAAGAGCTACAGTGCTTTTTAAGTTTTCTATTTCTTGTAGCAATTTTGGAAAATTATATTTTTCTAGGAATTTATCCATATCAACTTATTTTTAACTGTATTGACAGTTAACATCCTTTTCTTATCTTCTTAATGTCTTTAGAAGACATTAAGTCTGCTATAGTGATGCCTTTTTCGTACCTGATGTTACTTGTGCCTTCTCTGTGTCTTCATCAGTCAAAATTAGTTGTTTACTAATCTCATTAATGCTTTTAAAAGATTCCATTTTTATTTTGTTAATCCTTTCTTATTTATGTTTACTTTTCCTTTCACTGGCTTTCTTTCTCAATCTTTATTATTTGTTTGCTTTTACTTTCTTTGAGTTTAATTTGCAAGGGTTTTTTTTCTTACCTTCTTGAGATAAATGCTTAGATCATTAATTTTCACCCATTCTTTTTTTGTGACACATGCCCTGATAGCAATAAATTATCTTCTAAGGACTACTTGAGCTGCCTCAAACACATTTTGACAAGTTGTGTTTTCATTAACATTCCAGTAAAAATATTTTCAATTTTCCTTTTGATTTTTTCTTGAATCCTCTGCTTTTTCCAAAGTGGATTTCTTGATTTTTAAATATATAGGAATTGTCTAATTATCATTTTATTATTGATTTCCAGCACTGTGGTCAGAGAACATACCCTTCATATTTCAATCTTTTACTTGGGAGGAACTGCTTTATGATACAGAATATGATCAATTTTTATACTCTATATGCATGTGAAAAGAAAGTGTATCCTGCAGTTATTGGGTACAGTCCTCAATAAATGTTAATTCCAGTTTATTAATTGTGTTTTCAGAACTTATATACATCCTTACTAATTTTTATCTGCTTGGTCTATTAATAACCTTGTTTTGTCTGTGTATTAAAATATCTCACTTTAATTGTATACTTATCTATAAGTTCTGTCACTTATTAAAATAAACGTTTTTGATAAAGTATAACATACAAACAAAAAAGTGCATAAACTACAAAAATTAAGGTCAATGAATTTTCGCGTTTAACGCATTCATGTATCCAGCACTCAGAGGAAGAAATAAAACATTATCAGTCCCCCCTTACAGTCAGTATCACCCTGATTTCTAACACCATAGATTTGGTTTTCATCTGTTTTTTTTATTTAACAATTCTGTTGTTTTATGTACATTTAAGCTATGTTATTGTACATACAAATTAGATTCATTATAAATTCTGATAAATTGAAACTTTTATCATAATGAAATGTCCTTCTTTACCTCAACTGATGATTTTGCCTTAAATTCTCCTTTATCTAATATTAATATATCTTCACCAAATTTCTTTTGGTTAGTGCATACAGAGTATATTTTTAACATCATTTTATTTTCAATCATTCTATATCCATATACCATACACATTCTCATAAGCATATAGTTGAATTGTTTTTTATCTAGCCAGTCAAAATTTGTTTTTTTATTATAACACTTAGTCTAGTTCCATTTAATTTATTTTTATTATCGGTATATTTGTTGCCTATGTATTCATTTTACAATTTTACTATTTATCGTCTATTTGACCTATCTTTTGTATGTTTATTTTTCTCTCCTTTCTTGTCTTTTCTAATTCACTGAATATTTTATTAGTCTTTTTTTTTACTTTCTATCATTTTAGAAGTATTACAATGTTACTGTATTTTTTGAACCCCAATAGCAAAATATAAATTATATGTTTACCTCTTTCCTTGCAATGTAATTCAAAACCATCTAACTTTTTTATCCTGTCCCAAGTTATATGCTATAATCATGTATTTTTATTCATAATGTATATTTTAAATTCTGTAATACATCATCTTAATTGTTTTACAGTCAATATTAATTTAGCTTTATCCGCACATTAACCCTTTCTGTCACTTTTTATTCTTATTCTTGTTGCTAGTCTTCCATCTGACATCACTTTCCTTCTACCTGAAGAACACTTTTAAGTATTTTCTTAAGTATGGGTCAGCTGGCGACACATTATCCCAGTTCTTGTATGTGCTAAAAGCCCTCTATTTTGCCTTAATGTCTGAGGAATATTCAGGAAAATTTTAGTTAGCAGGTTTTTTTCCACCAACACTTTGAAGATAGATCTTTTGTTTTATAGCCTCCATTGTTTCTGTTAAGAATCAGCACCAAATCTTACTGCTCCAACTTTTAAAGTAAAGTTATCTCTTTTCCTCTGGATACCTTTAAGATTTTGTCCTTGGTTTTGGAAGTTTTATTATGTTATGCTTACTTGTAGTTATTTTTGTGCACATCTTCTTAGATTTGTAGCACTTCATGATCTGTGGCTTGATTTCTTTCATCAGTTTTGGAAAAAACCTCAGCCATTATCTTAAAATAGTTTGTTTGCTCCATTCTCTTTTTCTACTCCTTCTGAAACTCCAACTGCACATGTGCCTTATGTCTCCTATGCTATTTTCTCTTTTTCTCCCATCTTTTCATTTCTGTTTTAGTGCACATATTTTCTCTTAACTTATATTCTAGTTAACTATTTCACTCTTCTATCTAGTCTGCTGTTAAATACATCCAATGAGTTTTTAATTTCATTTATTGTATTTTTCAGTTCTATATTTTTTACTAGTTTTTATGATTTCCAGTTCTCTGTCAAAATCTTCAGGCTTTGTATTTTGTTACTTTAAACATATTAAACATGCTTATTTTTAAGTAGTGTCTGAGAACCTCATTATTTAAATCCTCTGTGAGTCTGTTTCTACAATCAGTTGTTTCTTAGTCTCATATGCCTGGTTATTTTTGTGTGAATGCCAGACATTTATGTAAAAACTGTAGAAAAATTACATGTAAAACCTGTAGATATTATCTTCCTCCAGAAAGGCTTATTTTTGCTTTAACAGGTGGCTAGAGTCATTAACAATCCTAGGGAAGCAGATCTGGCTCAATAGATAGAGCATCTGCCTATCACATGGGAGGTCCAGGGTTCAAACCTAGGGCCTCCTGACCCATATGGTGAGCTGACCCATGTGCACCGCTGATGCGCACAAGGAGTGCCATGCCACACAGGGGTGGCTCCGTATAGGGGAGCCCCACATGCAAGGAGAGTGCCCCATAAGGGGAGCTGCCCCACATGAAAAAAGTGCAGCCTGCCCAGGAGTGGCACCACACACACGGAGAGCTGATGCAGCAAGATGATGCAATAAAAAAAGACACAGATTCCCGGTGCCACTGACAAGAATACAAGCAGACACAGAAGAAGACACAACGAATGGATTACAGAGAGCAGACAACTGGGGGGGTGGGGGGCGGAGGAAGGGGAGAGAATTAAATTTTAAAAAATAAATCTTTTTTTAAAAAATCCTGAATGCCCTTAATCTAATCAAGGATTAGGATGATTATAAACTGGACTTAATTCTCTAAGATGATGATTTTACTTCTGATTCATCCTTATTCCTAATGTGTAGCTATTCCTGGTCCAAAACCAAAGCCTGTGCAATTTACCAGGTCACCTCCATCTCTGGTGAACCCTAACTCAAACTGTTGCTCCAATAGCCCAACCCTATGAGTGTATCAAAAATTCTTCTCAGCTTCTAAGCCTTTTAGTCACCTCTAGTGGAAACACCAGATTCCCTTAGGGGAAAAAAGCCTCAAACATCTAGCTCACCTCTTTATGTTTCCTTCTTCTCCAGCATCTTGTCCCCATAGTCTTCACTGATGTGTTAGCTCTCTGATACCTTCAAACAGATGATTTTTATATTTGATCCAGCTTTTCTAGTTGTTCTCAGTGGTAATGTTAGTCCAAATAGCCTAATCCACCATCACCAGAAGTGCACCTCTCAATTTTTCTCATCTGTAAAATGAGGATAATAGTGACAACTTCCTCAAAGATATTATTAAAAGAGAACAGAGTACCTAATACATATTAAGTGCTCACAAAATTTTGGCTATGGTTTTGAGCTATCACTAAGGCAAAACAGTACTTAACAGATACCTTGTGATTTTTAAGCAAAAATCCATTCTCCTCTAATACCTTAAAATTCCTTTGAGAAAGGAATTTTCAATTATTTAATACAGTCTTGATCTAGCTGTCAACGAAGGTGCCTTGCCTTCCTTTGACCAAGGGGTTGGTAATTAACCCAACTAGGCTGTATTGTATCTCTCTTGGTGATGTGAACCTTAAACGTGATGTAAAATAGATATGGAAAATGATAAAGCTGATCCATACAAAGAGCAAGCAATACTTTGAACAGGGTATCCATTAGTTTCTGAAAAATCAGTTTCCAGAGCTACCCCAACTTCTATCTTTTCCGGGAACTAGTTATTCAACTTTTTGGAGAGCTAGCCAATACCCTTCTAATAAATTTCCTTTTTGTTGAAGTTAACCAGGCTCCATTCCTAACTGATGCCTCAATGGAGAATTAGCTTACTTTCAAAGTTTTTCTCCCAATCCGTACAGCTTATCATTTCTTTCAACCAGAGAAGGA
This sequence comes from Dasypus novemcinctus, assembly GCF_030445035.2. Classification (NCBI taxonomy): domain Eukaryota; kingdom Metazoa; phylum Chordata; class Mammalia; order Cingulata; family Dasypodidae; genus Dasypus; species Dasypus novemcinctus. The sequence continues at coordinate 66,627,704 of NC_080686.1, read as the reverse complement.
GAAAGAGAGAGAAAGAAGGGGGAGGGAGAAAAAGGTGGGAGGGAGATCCTGACATTACTCAGGAAGGTTGCAAAAACTTTTCTTTTCTTCTATTATAATTAGGAAATCAGCATTTTATAACTTCTTCCTTACTGGTTTCCTATTGGCTCTTGGCTCCATTCCTGGCCTTCTGTGTTTGCCTCTGTATTTCGGAGGCTAGAAGCCTATGGACTACATTTATCATATTCTCTCAACAGCTGATTTCCAGTTAAGTGCTGCCACAGGGAGGCACTGGTGAAAATTAGACAGAAGGAGAAGATAAAACATTTTGTTGACTTTCTGCTGTTTCTGGCTGTTGCAGGGCAGCAGCAGTATTCTAGGGGCCTCCGCAGAAGATTGCTCATGGGTTCTGGCTCCTATATAAGTAGCAGTACCTGATAACTATCATGCAAATGCTAGTTACTGCAGCAGTAGTGCAGACTGGCAGAGGTTGCAGTGGGTGGCTACAGGATCCAGCATCCTCTGAGGTGAGTCCAGCATCATCAAGAGGACTACAGACTTCTGCACCAGTAAGAGTTCAGACTCCTGGGCTTCCTGCAAAGCAGCAACAGCTCCAAGGGCAGCAGTAGCATTCCAATAACTTTTGTATCATTGTACTTATGGGCTCTGTTTAACATCATTTTCCTTTTCTTCTCTCCCAACGTTAGAGACAAAAAGAAGGTGACAGCTTCCTGCAGTAGCTAGTCTTTGGTAAAGTCATCTTCCACTTTTTTACTTCTCAGTTCCTACCAAAACTTTTGGTAATCAATTCCTCATATTAAATTTCCTTTATTTAAAATAATTTAGAATTAATTTTTTTTCCTAATTATATAACTTTCAATGGCATGGCCTCTTCTTTTACTTTTTGCATGTCCATTTTTGTGTTTCTTTTATCTACTCATGCTTTCTCATTCAACCACTCCATTTCTCTATTCTCTCTCTTTAATTCTTTTTCTCTTTCTTATGGTCTATTTCTTAAAAATGCCATGCTTTATAATGCCATTATAATGACACTCAGGAGAAAAGGTGCTGAACTACTTTGGATTTAAAAATCAGCAATTCAAACTCAAAAACAATAATTCCCTTAGAAACTATAAGTCTTTATTAAAGAAAAATCAAACCTGTCTGAAAATTACAACTGCTATTGTAAATACCCAGAAAATATTTTCTGTAAACACTACCAAAATCCACCATCTAAATAGCAAAATCATCTTGGCCCTGAAGACTCAATGCAAGTGACAATTTTATTAAAATAGAAATTATAATTCATAGCTTTAGGTTATATTTCATATATTATTTCAAATGTACCATCACTCTCCATAAGTAACAAGGAAAATCTAGTCAATGTTTTAGAATACAACAATAAGATAATATTAAGATATTTTAACTTCTCTAAAAGGTTGGAAAAAAGCATTAAAAATAAAGTCTAGAGGACACAACTTCAACCAATCACTTGGGATCACAAATAAAACATCACAGTTGTTCAAAACTAAATCCTTATTTGAGCCAGAAACCTGTTACCTCTCTTGCCTCCACTCTAAAACACTACCACCACCTTCCCCCCACATCATACCACTCAAACTTTTCCCTTAAAATGCTACTATATTTACAATAAAACCAAACTTCTTTCCATGTGGTATAGATCCCTACCTGATTGGGCCCATCCTATTGATCCATCCTAAATTTATGTACTAGGTACTTTCCTTATTAAGGATTGACAAAAGGAAAATAACCAATGGGCACAGACTGACTAAAGCCTAACTCATCACACACACAATCTTTATTTCTGGTTACACCAAAAACTATTAATGCAGGCTTATCTTCAGGATGAGCCTGTATTTTTAATACAATTCTGAAACTTCCTGTCACTGCACCCTTCATGTCTTCTATTGATACTGGAATTCTTTAAACAAGGTATCTTTAATTCCTTCATTAGTTCATTACTGAGCACTTATTATGTATCAGGCACTGTGCTAACCTCAAGGAAGTAAAGAAAGAGACACCACACAAAATTCCTGCCCTCACAGTCTCTACATAAGTTAATAATTGACTTAACCTATATGAATAAATATCTGCTTAAGGTTATACCTTTATTATTATCCAACTAGAAAAGCTAAGGTTATGGCATAATTATTCACCATTTGAAAAAAAAAAATACAAATGACTGATTTCTCTTTCTAATATTCTAGGAATGAGGAAAGAAGATTATAGAATAGGAGAACAGTAGATGCCCAAAGGAAAAAGTCATTCACAAATGGGTAAATGAGTGGCAAATGAAAACCAGGAAGAATACACGGTAGATTTCACCACTGTGACAGTTTGAAGCTTTTTGTATCCCAGAGAAGATCACGTTTTTGAAGCTAATCCATTCCTGTGGGTGGGGGACCCTTTGATTAGATTGCTTCAGTTAAGGACCTTTCATTAGATTGCAGAACCAGAATGGGTCCTAAACCTCTTATTGGCGTTCTTTATAAACAGAGGACTAAAAAGCCACAGACACACAGATAAAGAAGCAGAGACAGGGAAGCGGACTTGGACCAACAGATAGGACATCCGACTACCATATGGGAGGTCCACAGTTCAAACTCGGGGCCTCCTTGGCCTGCATGGAGCTGGCCCATGTGCAGTGCTTATGCGTGCAACAAGTGCCCTGCCACATAGGGGTGTCCCCCCACATAGGGGAGCCCCATGCGCAAGGAGTGCGCCCCATAAGGAGAGCCGCCCAGCACAAAAGAAAGTGCAGCCTGCTCAAGAATGGTGCCGCACACACAGAGAGCTGACACAGCAAGATGACGCAACAAAAAGAAACACAGATTCCCAGTGCCACTGATAAGGACAGAAGCGGTCACAGAAGAACACACAGCGAATGGACGCAGAGAACAGACAACTTGGGGCGGGGGGGGTGGAGAAATAAACTTTTAAAAAAAGAAAAAAGAAGCAGAAACAGAGAAGAACCTTGAAATCAATGGAACACCGAGGCTGAGAGGAAGCCAATTTAACCTAAAGCTGAAAGACTGCAGGCAGGGAGAAGGGAGAGGCAATGTGCCTGATTGTCCACAGCTGATCTCCAGGAGAAAGTGAGCCTGGAAGGGAAAGCAGAGACAGGCTGCCATTTTGCCTTCCAAAGAGGCAGGAGTCCAGGATCGCCAGCAGTATCCCTGATGATGCCTTGATTTGGACATTTTAACAGCCTCAGAACTATAAGCTTTTAACCTAGTAAATTCCTATTATAAGAGCCAACCCATTTCTGGTATATTGCATTGGAATATATGTCTTAGAAACTAAGACAACCATGTTCACTATATTACATCGGTCAGTCTTCTTTATGAAAAAACTTGGACAGATAAATAGAAACTGCACTGTCTGGGAAGCGGACTTGGCCCAGTGGATAGGGTGTCCGTCTACCACATGGGAGGTCCACAGTTCAAACCCAGGGCCTCCTTGACCCATGTGGAGCTGGCCAACGCACAATGCTGATGCACACAAGGAGTGCCCTGCCACGCAGGAGTGCCCCCTGCATAGGGGAACCCCATGTACAAGGAGTGCACCCCATAAGGAAAGCCACCGAATGCAAAAGAAAGTTCAGCCTGCCCAGGAATGGTGCCACCCACACAGAGAGCTGACAAAGCATGAAGACCCAACAAAAAGAGACACAGATTCCCATGCCGCTGCCAACAACAGAAGCGGACAAAAAGAAGAACACACAGCAAATGAACAGACAATTGGGGTGGGGGGGGGTTGGAGTAAATTAAAAATAATTCTTTTAAAAAAAAAAGAAACTGCACTGTCATTAAGAGCACTGTCTTTGGGCTACAAGAATTACAACCATACTGTTTCACATGACAAATGATTTTTTTTTCTATTTTACTAAAGTTATTATAAAGAAGGTTTTAAATCATCCAAAGATTTATTAATCAACATACCACTCTACTCCATATGAACCTAAGAAAAAAAATTACTGGAATTTAATTATAATGTCAACCTAATGAACCTTAAACTTTTCTCTTGAATAAATGCAGTAAAACTCTTACCCAAATACAAATGTTACCAGGTCCAAGTGAACTTAAACCCCAAAGGATTCCCCTAAAGCTCAATCAAATTCAATTGAACAACACATATAGAACAACATACGCAGCAGAATGGAGGATAAATATTTTACCAAATGATAGTGGAGATTTATTTAGGAAGACACTGTGTTCATTTAAGAAACTACCTTGATATGCTACATCAGAGTGGAATGGAAACTCCAAAGGAATAGATTGAAATTAAAACAAAAACAAAAACACATAGCTAATCAGTTATATACAAAATAATAAAAATTGAGAAGTGGGGAGGGAATGGAGATGAAAAAGGGAATAAAAAGAAGGAGGTGTTAAGAACATGACCATAAATTGGAAGCAAAGTAGGTGGAAATGTTCAAACAGGAGCAGATGTAGCTCAGTGGCTGAGCTCCTGCTTCCTATGTACCAGCTCCTGGATTCAATCCCTGGTACCTTCTTAAAAAAACTGTTCAAACAGACTTTTTAAAAATGGGAAAGTAGGGAAGCGGACTTGGCCCAATGGATAGGGTGTCCACCTACCACATGGGAGGCCTGCGGCTCAAACCCCAGGCCTCCTTGACCTGTGTGGAGCTGGCCCATTGGCAGTGCTGATGCACGCAACAAGTGCAGGGCCACACAGGGGTGTCCCCCGCATAGGGGAGCCCATGTGCAGGGAGTGCGCCCCATAAGGAGAACCACCCAGCGTGAAAGAAAGTACAGCCTGCCCAAGAGTGGTGCCGCACAACAGGGAGAGCTGACACAACAAGGTGACACAACAAAAAGAAACACAGATTCCCGGTGCTGCTGATAAGGACAGAAGCAGACACAGAAGAGCATACAGCGAATGGACACAGAGAACTGACAACTGGGGGAGGGGAGAGTGGAGAGAAATAAAAAAATAAATCTGGGAAATGGACTTTGGCCCAGTGGTTAGGGCGTCCGTCTACCATATTGGAGGTCCGCGGTTCAAACCCCGGGCCTCCTTGACCTGTGTGGAGCTGGCCATGCGCAGTGCTGATGCGCGCAAGGAGTGCCGTGCCACGCAAGGGTGTCCCCCGCGTAGGGGAGCCCCACGCGCAAGGAGTGCGCCCGTGAGGAGAGCCGCCCAGCGTGAAAAGAAAGAGCAGCCTGCCCAGGAATGGCGCCGCCCACACTTCCCGTGCCGCTGATGACAACAGAAGCGGACAAAGAAACAAGACGCAGCAAATAGACACCAAGAACAGACAACCAGGGGAGGGGGGGGAATTAAATAAATAAATAAATCTTTTTTTTAAAAAAAATAAATAAATAAATAAATCTTAAAAACATAAATAAATAAATAAAAATGGGAGAGTTGAATTCGTTTTTTTTTTTAAGATTTAATTATTTATTTATTTCCCTCCCCTTCCCCCACCCCAGTTGTCTGTTCTCTGTGTCTATTTGCTGCATCATCTTCTTTGTCTGCTTCTGTTGTTGTCAGTCGCATGGGAATCTGTGTTTCTTTTTGTTGCATCATCTTGTTGTGTCAGCTCTCCTTGTGGGCGGTGCCATTCCTGGGCAGGCTGCACTTTCTTTTGCACTGGGCGGCTCTCCTTACAGGGCGCACGCCTTGTGCATGGGGCTCCCCTACGCGGGGGACACCCCTGCGTGGCACGGCACTCCTTGTGTGCATCAGCACTGCACATGGGCCAGCTCCACACGGGTCAAGAAGGCCTGGGGTTTGTATAGCAGACCTTCCATGTGGAAGATGGACGCCCTAACCACTGGGCCAAGTCCACTTCCCTGAATTCATTTTTGAAGTATTCACTGTGGAAGCCTCATCATCATTATCCCCAAATCTCCCAAGAAATGCTATTAACACAGCTGCCTGATATGAGTAGAATTTTGGATCCAGGAAATAGAGTTGTGTCCCACATTTGGATTGACTCTGAGGCAGAGATAAAAGCAAGGCATACAGCAAAATTTCATAGTGGCATGTTGAAAAATGTTGTTTTAATTATTTTAATTGCAATGAAATGTTCTGCCAATATTAAAAACTAGAATGGAAGGAAACCCATTTAATTGAATGTGTACTATATGCCATACTCTGAGATAGCAGATTGAGAAAACATATTCACGGTATCCTAATAAGCGAAAACATTTACAGAGAATCATTAAGCATAATATAAAACTGTACATACACACCATAATTGCCTCTATGTAAAACATGATAGATATAGATTAAAAAAACTATAAAGGAATATACAAAAATGAAAATAGTTATATATGGTGGTGAGATTATATGGAATTTTTTTCTTTTTAAAAATTATTTTATTGTTACTATTAAATTTTTATAATAAAAATTGTGATAAAATGAATAGTCTTTGAACTTTTCTATTTCAACATTGTATAATCGGAGTTCTAGGTATAGTGATTTCAGTACCAAGGATGGTCAGAAGAGAACTCGTATTAATTTAAAAATAACACTATTTGAATCAAATTTGTAAAAGTGATGAACTGTCTTGAAATACACACTTGTCAAACTAAATGACAAGTTCATATCAGGGTTTAGATTTTGATATGCTATTTACAGAATTTAAAAACAATTTTTCAAAATAAATAGTTATGAAAACATACAATTGTCAGGTTATTGGTAGCAAGAATAGAGCAAACACCTTCTAGTATCCAGACAGCAATTTGCTATTTCACAATCCCAAGTGCTCCTTAGTGAAGAAAAAGTTAAAAGACACATATTAAGATGAATTTCACTTGTGTTCTCCTCACTTTTTCACTCTATTCTCATCTTCTAACTCCCAAGACTGACCTTCATATAAATACATGAATCTAACGTTAGGTAAAGGATAGAAAGCACAAGAATGGTAGCAGAGACAGTAGACCAAAATTCATAGCACTTAGTTTTTTCTATTAACATTTATTGTATATCCTCTGTGTGACAGGTGTATTACATTTGTATATCACCAAAATACTATAAGTCAATTTATAAATAAAAAGACAGAGATTCTGAGGGATGAAGTCACTAATTTACCACAATTAGTATTCGGCAAATTAGGATATGACCCAAAGTTGACTAATGCTAAAGTCTTTTTTTCCTTCATTATGCTGCTTACACAAATTGTGCTGCGTTGACTCCTTGAAACCAGCTAAGTAAACAAAGTATTAGAAGAAAAATAAGCAGAAAAACAATATTTGCAGTCATAAAGATACAGCTACTTATAGAAAGCTATCTAAACTGAGTAGATTTAAAACAATCCCTAGCTGCTAACCAGATGAAAACAGAGTTCATAAAAAGAAATTTTTACTCTGTTATCGTATATTGTCAGAGGAGCCAGTCTGTCTCTAAACCATGTTTCTGATTCTAAGATTAAATTCTGATTCTAAGTTTAAAAATACGTACTAAGATTAGAATGCAGAACCTAGACCAGAAATCTAGAGTTCTCAATTGAAGATTAAGCACTGTTTGTGTTAATAGTCTAGAAAGGAATCCACCAAGGAAGAGAATGAATATATAACTGATTTTAAACTGGAAGGCTTTTACAGGGATTATCCATGAATCAGAGAAACGAAGGAGAGGTCTGAGAAATGTGAACTGGAAGAGGTGAAAAAAAGAGGAGAGTGTTTAAAAACATTGGAAATATTAAAGTATATGGTAAATTGTGAGACAGTTTCAACTATAACATGGTTATATATATTCCTGTTGCAAAGTCTGGTAGCAGATTGGAAGCATATGTTCCAAAAGGATTCCCTAAGGTTTCCTACTGAAGTTGAAGAAAATGAGTAATAAAGAGTTTGATATTCTTAATGAATGGCACTTTCAAACGATATTAGTAAATGCATTAATGATATCTGAAATCACATAGAGACAAGATTACTAAGTAGTTTTGCAGATTAATGAATCTACAGTTAGCACAATTCAGTTAATAACTAACATCGAAGCCCCTGAAGAGAAATCATTTTTTAAAAATTAGCATTTGTCCTGCAAAGTACAAATTAAGCTCTAATGTCCTAAGGTAACCATTGTATATAATAAATTAGTTTATTTCATATTTATACAATGGTACTAGTTATTACCCATCCCTGGGAGAAATAAGAAAATAATTACTCATATTCTTTTTCATCATTCAGAGAAAGAACTCTAGTTAAAGGCTCAATCCAGCTAACAATGGGGAGACACTGATATTGTAAAGCAAAAAAGTTACATGATCAGATTTTTTTATGTATAAAGTTCTTTCTGTATATAGCATAATTTAAACTGTTTTAAATCAAAATCCAAACCATTGGGATCAATAAAGACACCAATACTGATCAATCTAAATGATTAGCCTAGGGCAACTAAATGTAATTTTCAATTCTTTCCTTTAAAGATTACTTTAAATGGCTGGAATAATGCTAACATCAGTGGCCATTATGATGATAATGATTAACATACCATAGCAATTTACAGGTCACAGGAGCTTTCATTTATATAGTATTACATAAACACTATGATGAAGATACCACAAAACTACAATCCCTTAAGCACAATTCAAAAATCCAAAAAGTTCTGAAAATGTAACTTTTTGTGTGCCAAAATTCCTGACCTGAATTAGCATGAGGTTAAACATAATCTTTACTTAATCCACTTAGTGTAAATATTTATACGTTTCAAGAAAAAATATTAAAGCATTTGACTAGGAGCTGTGATCCTGACCCTGCTAAAAATTAAATATTATTTGGTATATGTATTTTTTCATTTCTAAAGCCCAAAATACCTGGATTCTAAAATACAATATAGCATATGCACCTTTACATTTCTAAAATCCAAAATACCTGAATTCTAAAACATGTCTGGCACCACAGGTTTCAGTAAGGGATCATGGTACCTGTGTTCTTTATCACAATTTTACAGAATTTAGGGAGTTTAAATGACATCTTCAAGATAATATAGCTCATAAATGATGGAGCCAGGACTCTAATTCAGATCCCTAAATCTTGTTTCCTAGCCCCTATTCAAGACTGACCATAAAGTCTTTTTTCAGCATAAAGAAACATTTCTTGTTTCATTACTATAAGCATAAATTAATGCAAAATTTGAAAGTGGAGAAATAAAATCTATTTGTATATAATCTTCAAAATAATAAGTTTGTTCTTCACTGCTTACACAAATGACTAAGTTCACTTTCTAGTTTGAGTTCACTGGCCCAGAAGTTAAGAGCACCATGAATTTTTATATTGATACTATTTTTCGCTAAATTTAATAAAAATTACAAAGCAAAAAAGTAGAAGAAAAATTTAAGGGAGAATTACAAAAAATTATCTTAGGGATTGCTAAATTTTCTAATGCCAATCCTATCAATCTTGTGTTAGTCTTATTTTTAAATGAGTATTTCTGGTTCTCCCTAGTCTATACATACTAGAACTGTACTATTCTACTCTTGAGTTAGGCATGATCATGTAACTTGCTTTGGTAAATGAAATGTGAGAATTTGTACACATAACTTCTTTGTGGAAATTTTACGGGACAACTTGAGATTCAACACATTCTCTCTTTTTTGTTGGCAGCAATATTCCAGACAGGAGCTGCGCCATCAGCTTGTGTCCCAGAGTGGGAGTGACACGGAGTAGAGACCTAAAGTGACCCCAGGAAAACACAACCAGAAAGAAAAAGAAAGAACTTGTGCTCTTTTAAATTACTGATATTTGGGAACATCATAGCCTACTATTAACTTATTGTCTCAGATCCAAATCCACCTTCTTTGCCCTGCTTTGTGATACTGGATCTGGGACTCTTTTAACACATTTCTCCTTAGCCAGTTGGTACAATATTAAGCTTTGTCAGCAGAGGGAGCTAGGGCAACGTTAAAGGAAGGTGTTTCTCCTCCTGGTTCTGAGTGCTTTGTTGTTACCGTTGTTCCTGTAGAGCTCGGCTGCCAGGAGCTTACAGGTCACCCGTGGCACTCAAATCCCCAGCAAGTTTCACCAGCATCACAGGCGGCATCTTTCCAGCAAGTTTCAGCACCACCCCAGCAGACAGTTTCCCAACAAATTTCCCTGTCACCTGAATAGCTGGCTTCCCAGTGAGTTTAGTGAGCACTGACTGAACCAGCTTCTCAACAAGTCCCACCGACTTGTTGCTTGCCTGCCCCTGCCTGTGGCACCTCAGTGGGCTACAGCCACACCCTCCAAGGAAGTCTGAATCTCAGCCTCAATAGTTGGCGAAAGGGACTCTGCCAAGTTTGTTCCTTCCTTGAGTACTCTGACTCAGCTGTGGAAGAGGTGACAGTTCCCTGTATCGGTTCCTCTCATTTTTTAGCATTTTCTTTACATCTCTTAATAGTCAATGTCCCTGTTATAGATTAATAAAACTTCCCTGTTCAAATTGCTCTTGTAGTTTCTGTCTCCTGACTAGACCCTAAATGATTTCTAGTCTATCTTTTTTAGTTTTAAAGATTTATTTTATTTCTTTCTCTCCCCTTCCCCCTCATTGTGTGCTCTCTGTGTCCATTCACTGAGTGTTCTTGAGTCCACTTGCATTGTCAGGCGGCACTGGGAAACTGAGTCTCTTTTTGTTGCGTCATCTTGCTGCATCAGCTGTCTGTGTATGTGGCACCACTCCTGGGCAGGTTGTGCTTTTTCATATGGGGTGGCTCTCCTTGCAGGGCACACTCCTTGCACATGGGGCATACCTACACAGGGGCGCCCCTGAGTGACACGACATGGCAGCACTGTGCATGGGCACTGCGCATGGCAGCACTGTGCATGGGCCAGTTCACCACAAGGGTAAGGAGGCCCTGGGTATCAAACCCTGGACCTCCATATGGTAGGTGGACACTCTATCAGGTGAGCCACGTCTGTTTCCCTCTAGTCTATCTTGATATAAAAATATACTGCAACATGAATTTATATTTGTAGTCTTGAAGGGCACCCTTGGATTATTTTCTTTTTCTCCTTTATTTCATAACTATTTTTAATGATTTATAAACCTAAGTTAACATAATTGATTAATTTTTAAAAACTATCATAACATTTAAGTCATAGTACATGCTACTTTTTATTAGATCAGACTTCTTGGCTAATAATTACAAAAGAGAAAAATCATTTATTAAGACACACTTGTGGGGTTAATAAATGGCTCTTGGACCAAACACAACAAGAGAAATCACACTCTTGTTAAAAGACTAAATCCAAACTTTTATTTATTCATGTGAGAAATAAGGCTTAGGCTGAGTTATAACCATGAGATAACGACAATTTTATCCTTGGAAATATGTGAATGACTCTTCACTATGTCAGTCATGTGGTAAAATTATTTATTCTTCTCTCTCTAAAAATAAATCCAAACACTAATTAGAATGACAATTTAGGAAGAGTATTTCATCCTTAGGTGCAAAACCCAGAGCAATTCACATTACTTGCTCAAACCAGCCCCACTCCAACCTGTATAGAGTAACATTTTATTCCAAAGAAAGAATTGAATAAATAAAATGTGAAGAGCAGACTGGCAGTAACTTGAGGGCAAGATAGCATTATAAATCCAAGGAAAACGCATTGTAAAAAACTATTATTTCATAGATATCATTCTGGAATTTATGTCTGAATACAAAATATATTTCAAAAATAAGAGTAGCATGATTTCTACATTATAAGAAAAATGTTAACAAACATATCTAGTGGCACTTACTAGAGGATTATGGTAAAGAGAATAATGGCCCCTCAAATATGTCTACACCTTAATCTCAGGAACATATACATTTGTTACCTTGCATGACAAAAGGAACTTTGTAAATGTGATTAAAATGGGAAGATTATTCTGGATTATGTGGGTAGCTTAAATCTTATCATGTCCATAAAAGAAAAGAAACTTTCCCAGCTGTAGGCAGAAAGATTAATGAAGAAGAAGGGTAAGAGAGATGATATCATGAAATGGAGTCAATACCCCACTGCTGAGTCTAAGATATAGAGACTATATGAAAGTACCAGAGAGAGGACCTTAAGAGCTAAGAACGGCCATCAGCTAACAGCTAACAAGAATCTCATTCCTATAACCTCAAGAAACTGAATTCATTCAATAACTTGAATAAGCAAGGAAATGGATCCTCCACTAGAGCTTCCAGAAAAGAAAGCAATCCTATCAGACACCTTGATTACAGCCCAGTGAGACCTGTGTCAGATTTCTAACCTACAGAACTGTAAGATAATAAATTTGTGTCATTTTAACTCACTAAATTCAGTACAGCAATAGCAATATAAAAAAAAAAAACTGATAGAAGGAATACTGTTTAAAACTTGGAAGATCTAGGTCTTACTTTATTAAAGAAAGTGGCGGGAAACGGACTTTGGCCCAGTGGTTAGGGCGTCCGTCTACCACATGGGAGGTCCGCGGTTCAAACCCCGGGCCTCCTTGACCTGTGTGGAGCTGGCCCATGCGCAGTGCTGATGCGCGCAGGGAGTGCCATGCTACACAGGGGTGTCCCCCGCGTAGGGGAGCCCCCACGCGCAAGGAGTGCACCCATGAGGAGAGCCGCCCAGCGTGAAGGAGGGAGCAGCCTGCCGAGGAATGGCACCGCCCACACTTCCCGTGCCGCTGACGACAACAGAAGCGGACAGAGAAACAAGACGCAGCAAAAAGACACAGAAAACAGACAACCCGGGGAGGGGAGGGGAATTAAATAAATAAAAATAAATCTTTAAAAAAAAAAAAAAAAAAGAAAGTGGCAATGTTCTTTCAATAGTTGTAATAATGGAGTCTTCATAAAAATTAAAGTTCTCTACAATTATCAATGCTTTCTTCTCTTCCTAGATAATTTATTTATTTAGCAAGCACTTAGATGGTGTTTATTATGACCAAGTTACTTTTCTAAATGCTTTACAAATATAAATTCAATTAATTCTCAAAAATTTCTAAAATAAGTATTATTATTATCTCCATTTTACAAATAAATATACTGAAGCATACAGCTATCAAGTTGCAGAGCTAAGATTCAAATCAAGGTTGGCTAACTCCAGAATCCAAAATCTCAAGCATTATGCTCTCATTATTTTCTTTAAGACTAAATGCAATGTGACGAAAAGAAAATGGGCTTTGAAATTAGAAATATGTGGTTACAAATCAGTGTTCCATTATTTATAACCTGTGACCTGGGTCCTAGTACATAGTAGACAAGGAACAAATGTTATTTACCTACTTCATTTCCTGTTCTACAGATATATTCGAATTCAAAAAAATCATTTCTACTGTAAAGAAAACTCTATGTGGTACAGGTTTAATATCAAAATTGAATTCTACTCTAATACTCCTAAATATCCTCTTCTTTCTTCCACTTTCATATGTTTCTGTCTTTAGGAGTACTCTATGTTCTCATTACAAAATATGGCTAAAGAGATAAAGGATATTAAGAAGACACTGGGTGAGCATAAAGAAAAATCTGAGGAAACGGACTTTGGCCCAGTGGTTAGCGCGTCCGTCTACCACATGGGAGGTCCGCAGTTCAAGCCCCGGGCCTCCTTGACCCGTGTGGAGCTGGCCCATGCGCAGTGCTGATGCGCGCAAGGAGTGCCGCGACCCACAGGGGTGTCCCCAGCGTAGGGGAGCCCCACGCGCAAGGAGTGCACCCATAGGGAGAGCCGCCCAGCGCAAAGGAGGGAGCAGCCTGCCGAGGAATGGCGCCGCCCACACTTCCTATGCCGCTGATGACAACAGAAGCGGACAAAGAAACAAGACGCAGCAAAAAGACACAGAAAACAGACAACCGGGGGAGGGGAGGGGAATTAAATAAATAAAAATAAATCTTTAAAAAAAAAAAAAAGAAAGAAAAATCTGAGAGCTTGCAAAGAAAAGTAACAGGTCTTAAGGAAATAAAAGACACAATGGGGGAAACGGACTTGGCCCAGTGGTTAGGGCGCCCATCTACCACATGGGAGGTCCGCGGTTCAAACCCCGGGCCTACTTGACCCATGTGGAGCTGGCCCATGCGCAGTGCTGATGCGCGCAAGGAGTGCCGCCTCACGCAGGGGTGTCCCCCGCGTAGGGGAGCCCCATGCGCAAGGAGTGCTCCCCGGAAGGAGAGCCGCCCAGCGTGAAAGAGAGTGCAGCCTGCCCAGGAATGGCACCGCCCACACTTCCCGTGCCGCTGACAACAACAGAAGCAGGCAAAGAAACAAGACGCAGCAAACAGACACAGAGAACAGACAACCGGGGGAGGGGGGGAATTAAATAAAAATAAATAAATCTTTAAAAAAAAAAAAAAGACACAATGGATGAGATTAAAATACAAAAGATCAATAAAAAAGCAGATTTGAATTGGCTGAAGAACAGAGAAGAGAATTAGAGAACAGAGCATCTGAACTTGAAAAGACAGGAGAGCACACAGAGAAAAAGAATGGGAAAAAAATCTAATAGAGTCTCAAGAAATTGCATGATGGAATGAAACATGCAAAAATATATATTATGGATGTCCCAGAAAAAGAAAAGAATGGAAAAGTGGCAGAAAGAATATTGGAGAAGCTAATGGTTGAAAACTTCCCAACCCTTATAAATATCAATATCCAAGAAGGACAACATATCCAAACAGAATAAATCTGAATAATACTACTCCAAGACACACACTATTCAGAATGTCAAAAGCCAGACATAAAGAGAGAATTCTGAAAGAAGCAAGAGAAAAGCAATTCATCACATACAAGGGATGCTCAATAAGACTAAGTGCCAGGGTATTCCGGAAGATGGCTAATTAGAAAGAAACAGTACTCTCTCCATTCACAGAAAACATAGCCAGAGGACAGAAAGAAATGGCCTGAAGAAAAAGAAAAGTTTTAGGGTGGAGGGCATCAGGGGAATTCTTGACACTGCCAAGAGAAAGAGGCACAGGAAAGGAACTTAGACATTAAGACCATATTATGATAGCCAGGCCCTGAGCCTCAACAGACTTCAGCTCCTACACTCTGATTTATTGGACTTACCCCACTCAGCTAACATGGAGTTGAAGAATGTCAACCACCACACCATGGAGCCTAGAGTGCCTACAACTGAAAGCAAGAGGATTGCATCCAGTATCCATGTGGAATCTAAGCCTCCTCTTGACATAGATGTGGAATGGACACAACCAAGCCAAGGTCCACAGGAAGGAGGAATATAGTAAGAATTAGAGTGGACTTAATGATATTCTATTCATGAACTACTGTGGTTAATAATCGAGAAAATGTGGCATTGGTGTGGAAAAAGTGGCCATGGTGGCTGCTGGGTGTGGGGAATGGGAGGAAGAGATGAGATGTGGAGGCATTTTCGGGACTTGGAGTTGTCCTGGGTGGAGCTCCAGGGACAATTGCCGGACATTGTATGTCCTCCCAACAACTGCAAGCAAAAGAGTCCTATCCATCAGATATATGGGATCAAAGCCCCCCTCAATTAATAGTGGAATGGGCATCATCATCCCAGAGTCCTCAGGGTTGAAAAACGAACTATGGACTAAAATAAACTTACTAGTATTCTACTATAGACTTAATGTGATTCTAGCAATGGAAGAAATACTGTTGTTGTGGAGCAGCAAAACAGACACAGAACAGACAACTGGGGTAGGGGGGAAGGGGAGAGAAATAAATAAAATAAATAAATCTTTAAAAAAAATAAAGATTTATTTTATTTACTTCTCTCCCCTTCTCCCCCATTGTCTGCTCTCTGTGTCCATTTGCTGTGTGTTTTTCCTACATCCACTTGCATTATCTGGCAGCACTGGGAAACTGCGTCTCTTTTTTTTGTTGCGTCATCTTGTTGCATCAGCTCTCCGTGCATGCGGCACCACTCCTGGGCAGGCTGGGCTTTTTTTCATGCAGGGCAGCTCTCCTTGCAGGGTACACTCCTTGCACGTGGGGCACCCCTACATGGAGGGACACCCGTGTGGCATGGCACTCCTTGCACGAGGCAGCACTGCACATGGGCCAGCTTACCACACAGCTCAGGAGGACCTGGGGATCAAACGCTGGACCCTCCATATGGTAGACGGATGCTCTATGAGTTGAGCCACATCCACTTCCCCAAGTATCTTTTAAAAAATAAAAAAGTGGGGAAAAAAAAAAGAAATAAGAAGGATTATAACAAAAAAAAAAAAAAAAAGATCATGAGTAGACTGCAGCTGCAGGGTGCCCCCCATTGGTGCCCACCCACCTACCCAATGATCAGAAAATTTGAATTCTCCAGTCTCAAGCCAGCTGCTACAGACTAAAGGGGCCTCAGGGATCCACCACCAAAGGAAAAGGAAGAGAAAGGGATTCAGACTAAGGCAGATTCAGCTTTTGACCCACAAATTTGGTATGCTATATCCCACAGGCCCTTCCAGGCCAGGTGGGGCTGCACCATTTTTTGCCTCAGAAGCTGGCACCAGACTATAGAGATCTGACCCTCTCCAACAACCTCCATACCAACCAGGACTGGTTGCTGAGGATGCACAGGGGAGTGGAATTATTTCTTACCAGGAAAAGAGAAAGAGTGCTGCCAGCAAAGGTTGAAGAACTGTCTCTGAGAAAGTTTGACTTGCGAGACTCTTAGCCTTTGGGTAGGAACCCCTGTCATGCTGGTCCAATTCTTATTGCAGAAAACACTCCCACCAGTCTTTGAACTGAGGGCTGCTAAAGTGCACTATCTGCTGGCTAACCAAGGAGGTGCATGTGAGGAAATTAAAAGTAAATGAGTAAGACAGGCTTTTTTCACCTTTACAGCCTCCCTCCCAAAGGCGCTGGGAAGCAGTTCTGCAACACATTACTGGATCCAAGAACCAGATTTGAGCAACTAGCAATGACAATCCTAAAGAACCAGAACAGGTTGAACCAAGACTCAAAGAACAGCATTAACACACAGCTTCCTGCCACTAAATCCCTACAAAGAAGAGAGAAATTAAGCAATAGAATAAACTCACCACCATAATCAATGCCTAGGCAATAGAAAAAATTACAAGCCATACTAGGAAAATGGATGAAATGGCCTAAGCAAAGGAATATATCAAAGACCCATATGAGACACAGGATCTGAGACAACTAATCAACAGGATTCATACAAATTTACAAAATCAAATTAGTGAGTTGAAAAACAATATGGTAAAATAGATAAAGGACACCTAGAAAACACTGAATGAGCACAAGAAGAATCTGAAAACTTGAATAGAAAAGTAACAGAGTTCATGGGAATGAAAGACACAATAGGAGAGATCAAAAACACATTAAAGGGAAGCGGACGTGGCCCAACAGATAGGGCATCTGCCTACCACATGGGAGGTCCACGGTTCAAACCCCGGGTCTCCTTGACCCGTGCGGAGCTGGCCCATGCGCAGTGCTGATGCGCACAAGGAGTGCCGTGCCACGCAGGGGTGTCCCCCGCGTAGGGGAGCCCCATGCACAAGGAGTGTGCCCGTAAGGAGAGCCATCCAGCATGAAAGAAAGTGCAGCCTGCCTAAGAATGGCGCCACACACACAGAGAGCTGACACAACAAGATGACGCAACAAAAAGAAACACAGATTCCCGGTGCCACTGATAAGGATAGAAGTGGTCACAGAAGAACACACAGTGAATGGACACAGAGAGCAGACAACTGGGGGTGGGAGGGATAAAGGGAGGAGAAATAAATAAAAAATAAATCTTTGGGGAAAAAAAGAACATATTAAAGGCTTACAACAGCAGACTAGAAATGACAGAAGAAAGGATATGTGACAGGGACAACAGAACATCTGAAATTGGAGAAAAGAATGGAAAAAATTGAGCAGGAGCTCAGAGAGCTGAATGATAACACAAAACACAACAACACAGGTGCCATGGGAATTCCAGAGGGAGAAAAGAAGGTAACGGGCAGGAAGAATATTTGAGGAAATAGTGGCTGAAAATTATGCGATACTCATGAAACAAATGAACTTACATGTCCAAGAAGAACAGCATACCCCAATCAGAATAAATCCAAATAGACTTAATCCAAGACACACGCTGTTCAGAATGTGTACTATCAAAGATAAAGAGAAAATTTTGAAAGCAGCAAGGGAGAAGCAAACCATCACATACAAGGAACAACCAGTAAGACAGCGCAGAGTTCTCATCAGAAACCATGGAGGAAAGATGGGATGATAGATACAATTAGGATACTGAAAGAGAAGAAGTGCCATATGAGAATTCTTTATCTGGAAAAACTGTCCTAAAAATATGAAAATAAGTTTAAAATATTCATAAACAATAGAAAGTAAAAGAGTTCATAAAAAAGAATCCATTTTTGCAGGAAATATTAAAAGGACCCTTACAGCACAAAAGAAAAAGACAGGAGAGAGAGGCTTGATGGAGTGTACAGAAGCAAAGAAGAGCAGAAAGGATAACCAAAGACTAAAAAGAAAGATGAAAATAAGATGTGGCATATGAAAATGAAAGAATAAAATGAGGAATGTAAAAATGCATTTACAGTAATATCATTGAATGTGAGTGGATTAAAACACCCCAATCAAATGATATAAGATGACAGAATGGATTAAAAAAAAAAAAAAACATGAGCCATCCATTTACTGCCTATAGGAGGCTCACCTTAGATTCAAAGATACAAACCAGATAAAAGTGAAAGGTTGGGAAAAAATACTCCACACAAACAGTAACCAATAATAGCAGATAAAACAGACTTCCAATGCAAAAAAGTTATAAGAGATACAGAAGGCTATTATATATTAATAAAAGGGACAATCCACATGGAAGAAATAACATTCATAAATGTCTATGCAACTAACCAAGTGCCCCAAAATACATAAGGCAAACTCTGGCAAAACTGAAGGGAGAAATAGACATCTCTATACCAACAGTTGGAGACTTCAACACAGCAATCACATAACTAAGTAGAACAACTAGATGGAAGATCAACAAGGAAATAGAGAACTAACACAATATGATAAACAAGCTACACCTACCAGGCATATACAGAAAACTGCATCCCAAATCATTGCGTTATACATTCTTTTCAAATGCTCATGAATCCTTCTGGATCTGATAGACCACATGGTAAGTCAAAAGGCAGGTCTCATAAATATAAAAAGACTGAAATTATATAAAGCACCTTCTCAGATCATAATGGAATGAAATTGGAAATCAATAATAGACAGGGGAAGGGGGAAATCAGCAAATGTGTGGAGACTGAACAACACTCTACTAAACAATCAGTGGGTCAAAGAAGAAATTGTAAGTGAAATTAGTAAATACATGGAGATGAATGAAATAGAGAATACAACATATTAAAAGTTATGGGATATAGCAAAGGCAGTGCTGAGATGGAAATTTATTTAAATGCCTAGATTAAAAAAGAAGAAAGTGCTGAACTCAAAAATCTAAATGAACAACTGCAGAAACTAGAAAAAGAACGGCAAACTATTCCAAAGCAAGCAGAAGGAAAGAAATAATAAAGATTGGAGCAAAAATGAATGAAATTGAGAACAAAAAAATAGAGAAAAATCAACAAAACCAAAAGCTTGTTCTTTGGGAAGACAATAAAATTGACAAACCTTTAGCTAGACTAACAAAAAAAAAAAAGATGCAAATAAATACAATCAGAAACAAAAGGGGGAAAGTTACAACTGATTCCACAGAAATAAACAGGATATTATCAGAAAATGTATGCAAACAAACTAGACAATCTAGATGAAATGGACAAATTACAAGAAACGCATAACCTACACTGAGGCTACAAGAAATACAAGAACTTAACAAACTGATCACATTTAAAGAGACGAAATCACTCACCAAAAATCTCCCAAAAAAGAAAAGTTCAGGACCAGATGGCTTCACTGGTGAATTCTACCAAGCATTTCAAGAAGAATTAACACTAATCCTGTTTAACTCTTCCAAAAAATTGAAGAGGGAAAATTGCCCAACACATGTTATGAAGCCAAATCACCCTAATACCAATACCAGATAAAGATACTACAAGAAAATTGCAGACCAATCCCTCTAATGAACATAGATGGAAAAATTCTCAACAAAATACTTGCAAATAGAATCCAACAGCATATTAAAAGACTTAACCACCACAACCAAGTGGAATTTATTCCTGTTATGCACTGGTGGTTCAACATAAGAAAATCAATTAACATAATACACCACATTAATAAATTGGAGGAAAAAAAATACATGATCATCTTGATTGGTACAGAAAAGGCAATTGACAAAATGCAATATCCTTTCTTGATAAAATCAAAAGACAGGAATAGAAGGAAACTTCTTCAATATGATAAAGGGCACATATGGAAAACACACAGTCAATATCACACTCAATGGGGAAAGGTTTAAAGTTTTCCCTCTAAGATCAGAAGAAGACAAGGAAGCCCACTGTCACAACCGTTATTCAACATTGTGCTGTAAGTTCTACTTAGAGAAATTGGGCAAGAAACAAAATAAAAGTCATCCAAATAGGAAAAAAGAAAGTACAACTCTCACTATTCACAGAAGACATAGTCCTATATTTAGAAAATTCTGAAATGTCTACAACAAAGCTACTTGAGCTAATAAATGAGTTCAGCAAAGTGGCAAGATACAAGATCAAGACGCAAAAATCAATACTGTTTCTGTACACTAGTATTGAACAATCTGAGGATGAAATCAGGGGAAAAATTCCATTTATAATAGCAACAAAAGACTCAAATACCTAGGTATCAATTTCTCCAAGAAACACAGAACCTATATTCAGAAAACTACTAAACAAGGCTAAAAGAAATCAATGAAGACCTAAAGAAATGGAAAGACATTCCCTGGTCATGGATTGGAAGACTAAATATTGTGAAGATGTCAATCCTATCCAAACTGTTTTATAGATTCAACACAATATCAATCAAAATGCTAACAGCCTACTTTACTGAAATAGAAAAGGCAATTATCAAATTCATTTGGAAGGGAAAGTAAAACCAAATAACCAAGAGTATTCTAAAAAAGAAGAGCAATGTGAGAGGAATTTCACTGATTGACCTTGAAACATATTACAAAGCTACAATGGTCAAATCAGCATGGTGTTAGGCATAATGATAGACACATCAATCATTATATATAGAATTAAGAGCCCATAAATAAATCCTCACCTCTATGGCCAACTGGTTTTCAACAAACCTACAAAGTCCATATTAACAGGACAAAACAGTCTCTTTCAACAAATGGTGCCGAGAGAACTAGATATCCATAACGAAAAGAATGAAAGATGATCCCTTTCTCACTCCCTACACAAGAATCAACTCAACATGGATCAAAGACCAAAATATAAAAGCCAGAACCATAAAACTGCTAGAAGAAAAAGTAGGGAAGCATCTTAAAGAACTCGTGGAAGGTGATGGTTTCTTGGACCTTACACCCAAAGCATGAAAAACAAAAGAAAAAGTAGATACATGGGACCTCCTCAAAATTAAACACCTAAACACTTCAAAGGACTTTGTCAAAATGGCAAAAAGGCAGTCAGACTCAATGGTAGAAAATATTTGGAAATCACATATCTGATGTGTTTAATATAGATGATATATAAAGAGATGCTACAACGCAACAATAAAGAGACAAATGACCCCATTAAAAAATGGACAAAAATTGGACAAATAGACATTTACTCAAAAGAAGAAATACAAATGGCGAAAAAACACATGAAAAAAATGTTCTAGTGATTAGGAAATGCAAATCAAAACTACAATGAGATATTATTTCGCTCCTATTAGAATGGCCACTATTAAAAAGAAAAGAACTGCAAGTGTTGGAGACAGTGTGGAGAAACAGGAACACTTATTCATGGTTGGCGGGAATACAGTATGGTACAGCCACTGTGGAAGACTGTTTGGCAGTCCCTAAAGAAATTGAATACAGATTTGCCATGTGACCTGGCAATACCACTACTGGGTATATACCCAGAAGAATTGAGGACAGTGACGTGTACAGACATCTGCACACCACTGTCCATAGCAGCATTATTCACAATTGCCAAAAGATGGAAACAACCCAGGTGTCCACCAACCAACAAATGGGTGAACAAACAGTGGTATATACACTGTGACAGTTTGGTATTGTTTATGAATTCCAAAAATAGATATTGGATTGTGTTTGTAAACTGGTCTGTTGCTTTGAGTGTTTTAGTTTGTATTAGATTCAGAGGCTTCGATTTTACTTTATTAAGTCAAGATTAGGGTTTTTATTTGACCACGTCATTAGGGCAACTCATTTTGAGTCCCCGTTCCTGCTCTTTGTGGGGAATATAAACAGATGCTCAATCAAAGACAGGGAAGTAAATACACGGAGAAGAAGAACACTGAAGCAGATATGCAAGAAGAAACAGTGCTCCATAGACACTTCCCCAGGGAGAGAGATGAGCCTGATAGACTATGCCTGACCTTATGGAGAGAACAGAGCAGCTGAGCCCAGAAAGAAACAAGCCCCAGGGAGAGTGATGAGCCTTATGGCAGCCTACAGCTGAGATAGGAAGAAGGTGGGACCATGAAACCTTAAGAGGAAGGAAGAAGGCTGAACCCTTGCAGACATCGCCCGCCATGTTGCATCAACATGAGGCAACAGAATGTGGGTGAGAAAGTACCTCTGATGGTGACTTGAGTTGGGCTCTTTATGGTCTGGTAACTCTAAGCTTCTACCCCAAATAAATACCCTTTATAAAAGCCAACAGAGTTCTGATACTTTGCATCAGCACCCCTTTTGGCTGACCAATACACACACAATGGCATATTATGGAGCTATAAGAAGATATAAAGTTGTAAAGCATGTAACAACATGAATGAACAACATGGAGGACATTATGTGAGTGAAGCAAGCTAGAAATGAAAGGATAAATACAGTACATTGCACTATTATGAATGAAATAGATTGTGTAATCTCATGGAGTTAATAAACTTGATTACGGGTCACCAGAAATAGAATGGGTTTAGAAAATGGAAAGCTGAGGTTTAATTAGTATGGAATTCGTTAAAAGTAAGTGTGTTAATCTTTGGAAATGAATAGAAAAGGTGAAAGTACAATATAATGCTTGTAACCAGCGGCGCTATGATATGGGTATGATAGTAGTTGAAAGGGAAGTAACTAGAAGAAAAGCTAAAAAATGTAACATGGGACTGTATAGCATAGTAAAACCTCATGTGAAATATGAATATGGGTAATACTGCATATATAAGACTTTTTCTTTTGAAACTGAACACATGTATGTTAATGTTACAAGATATTAATATCAGACCAAAAGAAACACACATTATGCTAAATGAAAGAAACCAGACACAAAGTAGTATATATTCTGATTCCATTTATATAAAATGTATATATAAAACAACTTATAAAGATGAAATTAGATTAGTGATTACGTAGGACTAGGAAAGGATAGAGGGATTGAGATGTGACTGCCAAGGGGTATGGGATTTCTATTTCTGGAGTAATAAAATGGTTCTAAAATTTTTTTGTGGTGATGAATGTACAACATTGTGATTATACTGAAATCCATTCATTATACACTTTGGATAAATTGTATGACATTTAGATTGTATAGTATGTGATTATATCTCAATAAAACTGCTTTTAAATAAATAAATAAATAAGCAAGAATAGCCAGAAAAAGTAGCTATGTACAATAGGGGAAGAAGCATAGAATGATTAAAAGGTGATGGACTTTTTTTGTCTTTTTTTGTTGTTGTTGTTATTACTACTGAAATAATGAAAATGCTCTAATAATGATTGAAGTGATGAATGCACAACTATGTGATTATGCCAAATACCATTGATAGTACACTTTCTTGGACTGTATGCTTTATTAATATGTATCAATAAAACTGATTTTTAAAAAAAGACTAAGTGCCAATCTCTCATCAGAAACCATGGATGCAAAAAAGCAGTGGAGATACTGGAAGGAAAAAACAAGAATTCTTCGTCCATCAAAAATATCCTTCAAACATGAGGGTGAGTTTAAATTCTCCACAGATAAACATAAACTGAGAAGGTCTGTCACCAAAGATCAGAGTTACAAGAAATACTAAAGGGAGTGCTGCAGCCCAAAGGAAAAAGACAGGAGAAAGAGGCTTGGTGAAGAGTTTAGAAATTAAGATTATTAGTAAGGGCACCTAAAAGGGCAATAAGGCAGACAATAATAAAATATGACAAGAGAATGCCAAAAGATAAAATGGACAAAGGAAGTAATGCCTTTACATTAATAACACTGAATGTTAATGGATTGAACTCCCCAATCAAAAGACACAGACTGGCAGAATGGATTAAAAAAACATGTACCATATATACGTCTACAAGAGAATGACCTTAGAAACAAGGACACAAATAGGCTAAAAGTGAAAGGTTGGAAAAAGATAGTCCATACTAACAGTAACCAAAAAAGAACTGGAGTAGCTACACTAAGATCAGACAAAATAGATTTTAAATGCAAAGCTGTATAGGAGATGAAGGACATTAATTATATAATTAATTAAAGGGGCAATACACCAAGAATAACAGTCATAAAATTTATGCATCTAACAGGATATCCCAAAATACATGAGGCAAACACTCGCAAAATAGTGGGAGAAATAGATGTCTCTAAAATAATAGTTGGAGACTTCAATATGCCACTCTCAGCATTAGAAAGAACATCTGGAGAGAGGACCAACAAGGAAAAAAAAAAACCTAAAAAACCTCTTGAATAATACAATAAATGAACTAGACCTAACACACATATACAGAACACTGCACCTCACACCAGCAGGATATATATTCTTCTCAATTGCAAACAGATCTTTCTCCAGGATAGACAATGTGTTGGGTCACTAAAGTGAACTCAACAAATTTAAAAAGATTGAAGTTATACAACTCACTTTCTCTGATCATAATGGAATGAATCTGGAAATCAACTACAGGCAGAAAAAGGGAAAATTCATAAACATATGACATTCAAATAACACAAAGAAGAAATCACAGAAGAAATCAGTAAATACCTTTAGACACATGAAAACAACAACACAACATAACAAAGCCTATGGGATGCAGCAAAGAATGTGCTGAGAGGGAAATTTATAGCCCTAAAATCATACTAAAAATAAGAAAGAGCTAAACTAAAATCAAAGACCTAACCACACACCTGGAGGAAATAGAAAAGAACAACAATTTAATCCAAAGCATGCAGAAAGAAAGAAATAAAATATAGAGCAGAAATGAATGGAACTGAAAACAATAATAGAAAGGATAAGCAAAATCAAAAGTTGTTTCTTCAAGAAGATCAACATAGCTGAAAAACCCTTAGCTAGACTGACAAAGAGAGAAGACACAAATTAAAAAAATAAGAAATGAGAGGGGGAAATTACTACTGACCCTACAGAAATAAAAGAGATCATAAGAGGATAATATGAACAACTGTACAACAACGAACTAGACAATGTAGATGAAATGAACAAATTCCTAGAAACTCATGACAACCTACACAGACTCTAGAAGAAATAGAAGACCTCAACAAACCAATCACAAGAAATTGAAACAGTCATCAAAAACCTCCCAAAAATGAAAAGCCCAGGACCAGATAGCACTGCAAGCAAAATCTGCCAAACATTCAAAGATTTAATACCAATCTTGCTCAAACTATTCCAAGAAAATTGAACAGTAGGGAACACTACCAAACTCATCCTATGAAGCCAATATCACCCTAATACTAAAGGCAGATAAAGATACCATGAAAAAAGAAAATTACAGCTCTATCTCTCTAATGAAAATAGATGCAAAAATCCTCAACAAAATACTTATAAAGAAAATCCAACATCATATTAAAAGAATAATACCCCATGATCAAGTGGGTTTTATCCTAGGTATACAAAGGTGATTCAACACAAGAAAATCAATTAGTGTAACATACCACATTAATAAATCAAAGAAAAAAATCACATGATCATCTCGATTGAAAACAGAAAAGGCCTCTGACAAAATCCAGCATCAGTTCTTGATAAAAGCACTGCAAAATTTAGGATACAAGGAAATATTCTCAACATGATAAAGTGCATATATGAAAAACTCACAGCTAGGACTGTACTAGCTGTACTAGCTGTACATTCCTGCTGAGATTGGGAACAAGACAAGGGTACCCACTGTCACCACTGTTATTCAATATTTTGCTAGAAGTTTTAGCTAGAACAATTAGGAAAGAAAAATAAATAAAAGGCACCCAAATTAGGAAAGAAGGAAGTAAAACTTTCACTACTTACTGATGATATGATTCTATATGTAGAAAATCCTAAAAAAATCCACAACAGAGCTACTAGAACTAATAAACAAGTTCAACAAAGTGCCACGTTACATGATCAATACACAAAAATCAGTGTTTCTATACACTACTAATGAGCAATCTGAGGAGGCAGTCAGGAAAAATTCCATTTATAATAGCAACTAAAAGAATCAAATATTTAAAAATAAACTTAACCAAGGGATATAAAGAACCTGTATTCAGAAAACTACAAACACTGCTGAAAGAAATCAAAGAAAACCTAAATAAATGGAAGAATCATGTTCATAGATTGGAAGACTAAATATTATTAAGATATCAGTTCTATCCAAATTAATTTATAGATTTAATGTAATCCCAATAAAAATTCCAACAGTTTTTGTGCAAAAATGAAAAAGCCAATTATTAAATTTATTTGGAAAGGTAAGGGGCCCCAAATAGCAAAAAATATTTTTAAAAAGAATAATGAATTTGGGGGGACTCTCACTTCCTGACTTTAAAGCATATTACTTAGCTACAGTGGTAAAAAGACAAAAAAACAAAAACACACAGTACGGTACTGGCATAAAGACAGACATATTACCAATGGAATCGAACTGAGAGTTCTGAAATAGACCCTCACATCTATGGTCAAGTGATTTTTGACAAGCCTGTCATACCCACCCAGCTGTGCCAGAAGAGTCTATTCAACAAATGATGCTGGAAGAACTGACTATCTATATTCAAAAGAAAAAAAGAGGACCCTTATGTCACACTTACACAAAAATTAACTCAAAATGGGTCAAAGATATAAATATAAAAGTGAGAACCACGAAACTCCAAGAAGAAAATATAGAGAAATATCTTTAAGATTTTGTAGTAGGTGATGGTTTCTTAAATCTTACACCCAAAGCAAGAGCATTAAAAGAAAAAATAAACAGGACCTCCTCAAAATTAAATACTTTTGCCCTTCAAAAGACTTTGTAAAGAAAGTGAAAAGGCATTCTACGCAATGGGAATAAATACTTGGAAACTACTATCTGATAAGAGTTAGATTTCCAATGTATATAAAGAGATCAAACAACTCAATGATAAAAAGACAAGCAACCCAATTTAAACATGACTTGTCTTGAATAGACATGTTTCCAAAGAGGAAATACAGATGGCTAAAAAGCACATGAAAAGATGTTCAGTATCATTAGCTATTGGGAAAATGCAAATCAAAACTACAATGAGATTTTCATTTTACACCTTATAGAATAGCTACTATAGCTACTATAGCACCTTATAGAATAACTACTGAAAAAAAACTACAAGTCCTGGAAAAGGTATGGAGAAAAAGAACCACTCCTTTACTGTTGGTGGGAATGTAGAATGCTGCAGCCTCTGTGGAAAATAGTTTTGTGGTTTCTCAGGAAGATAAACACAGAATTACCATGTTATCTAGCAATACCACTACTAGGAATATATTCATAACAAGTGAAAGCAGGGATCCAAATTGATATTTGCACATTGATGTTCATAGCAATATTATTCACAATTGCTGAAGATGCAAACAACCCAAGTGTCTATCAACCAAAGAATGGATAAACAAAATGTGATATATACATACAATAGAATACTTCTTCAGCTCTAAGAAGAAATGAAGTTGGGGTGCATATGAAAACACGGATGAGTGAAATAAGCTAGACACAAAAGGACAAATATTGTATGGTCTCACTAATACAAACTAAATACAATGAGTAAATTCAAGGAGTTAAAATCTAGAGTATACACTGAGTGTATACTTTGAAAGGATTATACAAAATATGGAGCTATATAACACAGGGAATCCAGTGGTGGGAGATGGACTGTATAAACAGAATATGAGAACATACTCTCTTGAACTATTAATATAACAAATTTATAATACTAATATAGGGCATTAATAATCAGGTAGGGGGAAAAATGCACCAAATTTATGATGTGGGCTAAAGTTAGTAGTAATATTTTGACAATACTCTTTCATAGTTTGTAACAAATGTTTCACAACAATGCAAGTTGTTGGTAATGGGGTGATATACGGGAGCCCTATATGTTATGCATGATTGTTTTCTAAACTCACTTCTCTTTTTTAAAAAAGTTACAATGAGATATCATTTCACAGCCACTAGAATGGCTACTATTAAAAAAAAAACAGTAAACTACATATGTTGGAGAGTATGTGTAGAAAGAGGAATACTCATTCATTGCTGCTGGCAATGTAAAATGGTGTATATTCTGTGGAAGACAGTTTGGCAGTTCCTCAGGAAGCTAAATATATGACCCAGCAATCCACTACCAAGTATATACCCAAAAGAATTGAAAGCAGGGACCAGAACACATATTTGAACACTGATGTTCCTAGCGGCATTATTCACAATTGTCAAAAGACAGAAGCAACCCAAGGGTCCATCAACCAGTGAATGGATAAACTAAATGTAGCAAATACACTCAATGGAATATTATTCAGGCAATAAAGGAATGAAGTCCTAATGCATGTGACCACATGGATGAACCTGAGGACATTATTCTAAGTGAAATAAGCCGGACACAAAAGGGCAAATATTGTATGATCTCACTGACATGAACTAATTATAATAAGCAAACTCAAAGTTAGAATCTACAATATAGGGAAGCGGACTTGGCCCAGTGGTTAGGGCGCACATCTACCACATGGGGGGGTCCATGGTTCAAACCCCGGGCCTCCTTGACCCGTGTGGAGCTGGCCCATGCGCAGTGCTGATGGCGCAAGGAATGCCATGCCAAGCAGAAGTGTTCCCTTGCATGGGAGTCCCACGCGCAAGAAGTGTGCTCTGTAAAGAGAGCCGCCCAGGGTGAAAGGAAGTGCAGCCTGCCCAGGAATGGCACCGAACATGGAGAGCTGACACAACAAGATGACTCAACAAAAAGAAACAAGGTTTCAGTGCCACTGACAACAACAGAAGCGGACAAAGAAGAACACGCAGCAAATGGACACAGAGAACAGACAACTGGGGCGGGGGGGGGGGGCAGGGGAAGGGGAGACAAATTTAAAAAAAACAAAAAAGAAAAGATTTATTTAAAAAAAAGAATCTACAATATAGGTTACTAGGGAATAAATCAGGGTTAGAGAATGGGGAATTAATACTTAATTTATACAGAATTTCTATTTGGTTGATTATAAAGATTTGGAAATGGATGGTGGTGATGGAGGCACATTATTGTGAGTGTACTTAACAGTACTAAAATATATATCTGACTATGATTAAAAGGAGAAATGTTAGACTGTACAAATGGTAACAGAATTAAAAAAAAAGTTTTTTAATTCATGGAATTACACTACTGACACGATGAAGCCTAAGTTAAATCATGAACTTCAATTACAGTACAATTATAAAAATGTGCTATCATCAATTATAACAAATGTTCCACAACAATGCAAGGTGTTGTTGGAGGGGTGGTGTATGGGAATTCTGTATATTATGCACGATTTGTCTGTAAACCCACAACTTCTCTAATAAAAAATTTTAAATAACTGTCTGCCACTATCAAAAGGTGGTTTAATCTCTCACATCCTTGAATAAATCTTTATTAAATAGGAAGATTTTTAAATGGAAAAATAATATTTTAAATATATTTTGTCCTCCCTAATTTCATTTATTGGCTACTACCCAACCATTATTTAGTTAATACCATGAGATATAATCAAAATCTCTTGCATGTGAAAGAAGTAACAGTAAAACTTCTAGTGTATACCTACAAAATCCCAAAGATAATCATTTCTTGAGGTATTAGCAGCTATACTCTGTTAGTCAGACACTGACAGACATAACAATCAAAAAAATGTACTATATACTTACAATGGACAACCCATTGGTAACACTACCCTTTCTCCACAATTTATTAGAAAAGAGAAAGAAGTCAGTCAACAATTTTAATATAATAAAGTCTAGCTATTAAAAATGTACTATGAGTTTAAATACTGGCTCCCCACTATTAAACTTTCATTTTTTCATCTTAAGACTGGGAAAAATAATATCTATCTCATACAGTTTTACATGGACTCTCAGATAAGGCATGTAAAATGTATCACACTAAGAGCACAGCAAATATCGGCTCTTAAGTTTTAATGTGATAAGAGGTATGATAAATAGGTTATGGGACCACAAAGGGAGCCACCCAACCCAGTTTTCCACAATTTATTAGAAATGAGAAAGAAGTTGGATGTAAATCTTTAAGAACTAGTAGGAATTAGCCAGAAAGAAAAGTGTATAGGGCTTTCCAGGCAAAGAGAACCATATCTACTAAAACTTCAGAGGCAAAATAATGTGTGTGTGTGTGTGTGTGTGTGTGTGTGTGTATTAGGTAACTACCTTTAAATACCTTAATACAACCAGGGCAGATGGCGCCCATAAAAGACTATCAAGAGATGAAGATTGATAAAATATTTCAAAGAGTCTTTTATGATATACCTCATATAATATAAAGTTCAGACTTTATAACTAAAGGCAACAGTGAAGTCATGAAGAAATTAAGTATTTTAAGACATATTTTCATCTTAGAATGTTGTAGAATTATGGAGTTTGCATAGAAGAAGATAAACCTGAAAGTGAAGAGACCTACTTAGAAACTAATAAAGTAATTATACAAAATAAAATATAAGCATGAAACAAAACAGTGACAATGAAAATGAAGAGAAGACAGATATTTGAGCGATAAAACTGACAAAATTTGGTAACTGATTGTATTTGAGGTCTAAGGGAGAAGAAGGAAATTAGATGACCCCCACCACTTGCAGGTTTTATTTTACCAATGTTTACTAATGGACAACTGTGTGTCTTGCACGACCCTGAACATGAAAAGATGATTAAAACATAGTCCATGACTTCAAAGAAACCATACAGTTAGACAACATAAAGCTTAGTAATTACCATTGAGTACAGAAATATTATTAGGTAAATATACACAAAATGCTATGGAAGTTCAGAGGACAGACTCACTAACTAGCAAAAATGCATCAAAGAGATGTATCTCTTCATAGCAATAGAGCTGGACAAAAAACAGTTTATCAGATAGAAATAATAAGGGTATATACATAATTAAGGAATTAAAGCACATGGTGTATACAGGGACTAGTAAGTAGATTACTATGGTTATACTGAAGGGTATATGGGTAAAGTGAATAGTGAGTACCAAAGACTGTGGTCCATTCACATTCATAATCCCAGTCAAGTTTTACTGAATCAGGAGCAGGAGTATTAGTCTGGATTCTAGCAGGAAACATGACACATTCAAACTGAGTAACTGAGAAGAGTTTAGTAAACCTAAATTACAAAAGTGTAGGCATGGTTTAAGAAAAACAAGGGATAGCACAGTACCTGGGGATAACAACAGTAAGAAACAATTACCAGAACCATAAGAGAGTAGCTATACAAAGGCCACCCAACAGAACTGTGGTTTCTAGAGGAGGACACAGCCAAATGCAAAGGTATGACACAGAGGAATCCTGGGAAACAAATAATCTGACCTCATTCTTTTCCCTCCTTCCAATCTACTGCCAGCATCTCACATTAATAGAATACAGCTGGAGGTCAGAGAGGAAGGGAGTACAGTGGTGCAATCAATAAGGTCTGCCTCTCATAATTCATAACAGAGTGGGAGGGAAAGTGAGGTAGATATGGAAAGTAAATGGCAAAATATGTAACATCCAGTGATAAAGCTCAACAAAATTCAACTATATATCTTCCTCTGCTCTTAAAAAATTCACCTCCAAATTCTGTAAACCATTTCTAACCCTCAGTAAGTAGATAGTAGCCAAAAGTATTCAACCTGCTAAACATCTGACATGAGGCTTTTTTAGGAATGAAGTATGAACCCGCAAAAACATGTTCTTAATCTTAATCCATTCCTGTGGCTGTGAAACCTTTGTAATAGTACCTTTGGTTGCTCAATTAAGGTGTGGTCCAAATGAATTAGGTTGGTCTTTAAATCAGATTACTGAAGTCCTTTATAAACAGAATGAAATTCAGACATAGAGAGAAAGCCATGGGAAAAGAAAGAAGCCAGAGATCCATGGAACCCAGAAGAGAAAGGAAAGGATGTCATCATGTGCACTGCCACGTGTCAGAAAAGCCAAGGACCAAGGATCACAGGCAGCCAGCCCCAGAACGCCGGAGTCTTCAGGAAGACAGCATCGCTATCCTGATGCCTCGATTTTGAACTTCTCCTAGCCTCAAAACTATGAGCCAATAAACTCCCATTGTTAAGTCAACCCAATTTTATGGTATTTGTTTTAGAAGCTGGGAAACTTAGACAAGGCTTCAGTTTGTTCTAAAATGGATCCTTAGTATTACAATTCTTTCTGTCTTATCAAGACTTTGTGCTAAATCTGCTTGTGGAGCAAGTATCTCTGTCAAGATACAGCATATGCACCTCTTGCACCTTCAAAAACAAATCCCCAGTGGGAATACAGTTCAGTTGTCATGAAGCATAAAGAACACATCTTTTCTGATAAATCTTATATTCAAGAATCCTGTGGCTGAGTTAAGACTTATGTTAGCTTAGACCAGATAATCAATGAAAAGAAATTAGTCCATGGTAATAAAATTCAGTGCTGTGGAAGTAATTCCAGAGTTAACCTTTGTACAGATATTAATTTTAAAGTTTCTCCAAAGTTAAATACACAATAATCATAAGGAGAATTTATATTAATGTAAGATGATGTTAGCCACGGTAACAGATACACCTCGAAAATAGCAATGACTTAACATGGAAGTGTCATGTAAAGTCTAATGGGGGCAGGGAGGGTAGTCACAGGACAGAAATCAGTCACACGAACCCATCTAGATGCAAGGGGAGCTGGGAAATGTAGTCCAGGGCTAGGTCGCTGCTAAATAGCAACAACTCTATGAAAGGGAATAAAAATCTATGTTGAACACTTAGCCATCTCCAACTCAAAACTCAATTTTGACAGAAAAAAAAATTTGTGATAATAAAAGCATGAATTAATAATTTCAAGCTACAGACAGCTTTTGGTTAAAGGAATAATATGTGATGAAAATGATTTTTCATCTATGTGACTGCAAAGCAAACTATTACAAAAATGATAATAGACATCTCATATGCCAAGAACACAAGATGCATGTAAGCATCAACACTACTTGTCAAATGAACAATACCAAAACACCACTGTGGTTATTCTGCCACCTAGCTATACTACTTATACTACTTATTTTCCCAGTTTTATCAGCCTGGAAGCCTGGTTGCAAGATATCTGAAAACACACTATTTTTCCCTTTCAGCGAAACATAAGCTTGGTTGGAAGAAAAATACTACAGGCCATCTTCCCCCTGTGCCTAAAGAAGTATTTCTCTGGAATCTCTGTTTAGTAGCACCTACCAAGTTATGTGTGTGCTACATAAAAATATTAAATGTTTATAATGCATAAACTGTATAAATATTAATTCTAAATGCCTAAAAAAGCACACTGCATAGAAAATACAAATAAGAAGTTTCTGACATGTATATATGATACAGATACAATAAATACTCATAATATATAAACTATACAAAAGTTGTTGTTAATTTATACTTTATAGTTGTCTTCATTTTTTAAGTGGCAATTTTAGGGGGGAAATACGTGAAATAATATTATATCATTCCTGGGTCTAAACATTTTCTTGACTTTCCCTATTCTATAACCCTATTTCCAACCCTAGCTCTGGAACTTCCCATCACAAAACCCAACAAAATTTATCCCCCTTTCATAATCCCAACACATGCTGAAATCCTGCAATAATTCAGTAAGCCAATAAAAAGAACAAAATCTCCTAGCTCTATTTTCCTAAAATACACTTACACCTTCAAAATTCCCTTAGAGGTGATATAGGGATATATTCAAGAAAGGGAATTTGTCTTAGGTAAGCCTAATATAGAAAACAAAGATTGTATGATAGTTAAAACACCCAAAGAATGAAATAAAACTAGATGCTGAGAAATTCACTGACACCAAGTTATCAATAGGAGTAAAGAATGTTCAATAAAAGGAAGACAGACCAGGAGTTTCAAAAAGATTACATAGCATGACTATATCTAATAGATTTAAAAGTTTTATATACTTCTAGATATCCTTTAAATTATGAACGGATTCAAAGATCCCTGATTTTCTCCTCTTTTTTCTTTGCCTTTTCTTTTTTTCATTCACCTACTTCCTATTGCCCTTTTTACAATTGCTCCATCATTTCCTACCCCTCCCCACTCTATCCCAAATTGTAGTTACTTCCATAATTCATATTCATGTTATAAACCTCTTAGAATAGCTTAAATAATAAAGGACTCCCTGAACATATCCTTTCTCAAAAGAGTACCTGTCCTGACACCAGATGAGTTCAGAGACCTAGTAGCAGTTAGAAGACAGATAGTTAAGTAAGTCAAGCACCCTAAAACACTTTACACCCAGTTGTGAAACTGTCAATTTTGGCTCCTAAATTCCTAGAAATCTGTTCTGCCTCTCCACCTCCACCACTACTGTCTTATTTCAGATTCTCATCATTTATTACCAGAATTACTGTAAAAACCTCCTAACTGGTACCCTTGCCTCTAGTATTAGACTCTCATTAATCCATTACACTGCAAGATTGGGGGGTTGTTTTTCTTTTAGAACAAAACTCTCATTTTATTATACTACTGCTTAAATTCCCTCCATGACTCTATACTGTCTTCAGGATTAAATTCAAATCTAAACCATAGTTTACAAAGTCTTTTAAGTTCTGATCCTTGCCTACCCCTCCTTTTCAGTCTTCTCTACTGACATGCCTCCACTTTTAATCCCTATGCTCCAGACCTTCTGAAACACATTAAATGGTTTTCTTGAACATGCCCTACCTCTTTTTGCAAATGAATGTGTTGGGTTTTTTTTTCAGGTGTTAGGCGAGGATTAGAGTATCTTCCTCTGCACAGCTAACTCATTCTCTGAAATTCAGTCTAGATTCATCTTACCAAGACTGGATCATGTGTTCCTCTTATATGAATACATCCATGATACACTGTGCATAGTAGTCTCCTAGCACCTATCATGCGATATTTTAATCTTCATTTATCAAGTTTCTTAAAGTGAGTTTAAGGATTAACTGATAATGGTTAAAATGAGTTGCCACACCCAAAGGTATCTGCATTTCAGTAGGTGACTAGATAATATGGAAAGCCTTTAAAAGCCTTTAATATCTAGGAGTGAAACTTCTAGAGATTAAACAAAATAAACTGTCTAGTGCCCTTAAACAATACCACAGAGACAACAAGCAACTCATAAGATTACTCTGACATATTTTTACTATGATTATAATGTACTAAAAACACCTTTACAGTATTTCCTCATGACATTTTACACTGTAGTTATGTGTTTATATGATTATGGTTTGTTTTAGTTTGTCTGCTCCTAGAGGACATGGATTCATTTCTATCCAAAGGATTCTGTACACTGCTTATCATTCAGCTCTTCTTAACATAATGGAACTATTTTAATGTTTTGAAAGTAAATTAATAATTTTAAAGCATGATAAACTTTAAATAAATAAATGATACAATATCACAACATTATTCTGGTTTCTGATCAAAGCAGATATGCTTTTAGTCCAAAAGAGAGTCTACTTTCAGGTAAGCTAAGCAAAATTGGGCATATGTTGAAAGACGACATTTGATTTCAAAAATAAGGGCACTACTACATAAACAAATCTTTTTTTTAGATTATTGTACTTCACTCTGAAGGCAAGCATGATCTATATGAACACAATTTTCCATTCTCAATGTTTCATTCATCCATCAAAGTAATACTTTTGATTTCGACTATGTGTAAGGCATTGTGTTTGATTAGAAGTTGAGGTTACAATGATGAATAAGACATAACTAGTGTCTGCTCTCTGGAAGTTTATCATCTACCAGGGGAGAACAACCATAAACAAGGAAATCAACATTAACTGCAAACTTTGATAAGCATTATGGTGGAAATATAAAGAGTGCTGTTATAAATAATAAAGGGGGTATCTTTCTTAAGGGGGAGGGGAGGGCAGGGCAGGGGAGGGGAGGGCAGGGCAGGGGAGGGGAGGGCAGGGCAGGGGAGGGGAGGGGAGGGCAGGGCAGGGGAGGGGAGGGGAGGAGAATATATGGCAAAGGTGACAAAATGCTAAAATTAGTGGATCTAGCTATCTCTATGGGGGATGTTGGAGTTTTCTGGGATTTGTATAATTTCTGCAATTGTCCATTAAGTTTGAAATTATTTCAAAATAAAAAGTTAAAGAAAGCATAGTCATAAAAGATCTTGCTAAGGAGGCAAGTTTGAAACTAAGGCCAGAAAGGTGAGAAAGAGGCAGTCATGTATACGTGAGGGGCAGTGGGAAGGTGCTTAACATCTAAACTCTAATAGCCATGCTTCAGAATTAGATTAACCTGATAAGGTTCTCTGGGTTCATGGATATAATATGAATTAGACAAATAAGTAAACATGTATTTTGGTTAAATAATAGAGTAAAAAGTTGATACAAAGCAGATCTAAGAAAAAAAATCTCAGATTAGTTTTCATAAATTAGTCCCCTCACATTTACTTAAGATGATTAATATCTTGCCAATAACTTATAACTTGATACCAGTATTATTTTCACTGCTGCTACATTTTAGTTATCAGACTCCCAAGAATGTTTTCTGCTGTCGAAACTGCTTAAAGTCACCTTTCCCTCTCCCCACCGGACCTTCTAAACAAATAATGAAATCTCTTAACAGTAACAGTACTTCAGACATATTTCATCTTCACAGCAGCCAAGGAAAAGACTCTCTCAATTAAAAAAAAAAATAAAAGAAAGATTTCACCTGGGAAAACTATAATATTAAAGTTTAAAGGCTGCTGTCTATAATCAGTTAACCATAACAACTTTTGAACACCTACTTGTGCCCAAACACTTGATTTACACAATCTATAATGATTACATCAATCCGTCAAGATAGCATCACATAAGTAATAGTATAGTGTAGTACAATATAGTAAGAATGAGGGAAGACAGGCTCAGAGTTTAGAAACATAAGCATGATCTCACATTTATTAAACAGTAGAGTAACTTTTCAAGTTCAAATCCACCTAATCTTATCACACTTGCCCCCACTACCTCTCTCTTCACCACACAATATAATCAGTGCTTTATCAAAATATATTTTCAACAGGAAGATATTATTCAATTGCCTTATCAACTATAAAATATAGAATATGTAAGAACTTATCAGGTACTTTCTCACAAATTGCCAATCAACTTTTTGGAACACATTTTGAATCTTGAAAGAATATGGGTTTTCAATTTTGGGCAACAGCAGTGGTTAATGTGTATGTACAATACTCATTTTCATTCAGAAATCCTCTAGATTAAATTGTATCACTTATCTAACATGTTAAATTCTTAAAATTTCACTTTAGTCATAAAAAGAAAATATGGAAGTTTTTTACATTAGGATGGGGAAAGCCATTTTAAGTATATACCAAACTGGGAAAGGGATATGGCTCAACCAATTGGGCTCCTGTCTACCACATAGGAGGTCCAGGGTTTAATGACCAGGGCCTCCTGGTGAGGACAAGCTGGTCCAAGCAGAGAGCTGGCCCACACAGAGTGCCAGCCCACACGTGAGTGCCGCCCTGCGTGGGAATGCCGCCCAGCACAGGAAAGCTGCCCCTGAAGAAGTGCCAACCAACATAGAGAGCTAGTGCAACAAAATGATGCAAGAGACACAGAGGACAGTAAGAGATGTATCAGAACAGGGAACTGAGTGGCTCAAGAGAGTAATCATCTCTCTCCCACTCCAGAAGGTCTCAGGATCAGTTCCTGGAGCTGCCTAATAAGAATACGACCAGACACAGAAGAACACACAGCGAATGGACACAGAGAACAGACAACCGGGGGAATGGGGCGGCGGGGGGAATAAATAAAATAAATTTTTTAAAAAAGTATATACCAAACACAAAAGTCACAAAACAAAGAGTAATAAATTCAAGTACACTTAAAAAATTTAAATCCTAGTTAGTGAAAAAAATAAGGTCATAAAACAAATGACAAAACATAAGGAAATTATAACTCACCACAGACAAAAGTATACTTTCTTATAGATATAAAGAGCTTCTTAAAAAATCACTGAAAATAAACAATAGAAAAGGAAATACAAAGAGCTCTAAAGGGCTCTCAACCTCACTGGTAAGAAGAAAAATGAAAATTAAATCTACCATGACATTTTTTACATCAAAATATTGGTGAAGATAATCACACACTGAGTTGGCAAGTATATGGGAAAAAGCCTCTGTCATACTTGCCATTCATTCATTATTGCTTCTGTAAAGGTAAATTTGGCAATATCTATTAAAATTTAATATATAATGACCCAACAATTCCATTTCTAGTAATTTATCTATCCCAGGTATATTCAACATATGTGAAATGATGTATGTTCAAATATATTTATCACAGAATTGTTCCTAACGGCAAAATAACTAGAAAAAACTTAAATACCCATAAATATGGTACTTGTTAAAGAAATTATAGAACATTCATAAAGTGGGCTATTATGCAGAGATAAAATTGAATTAGGCAGCTATATATAAACTGACACAAAATTGATCTCCTAAAAAACAAACCACAGGGGCGGCAGAACTTGGCCCAGTGGTTAGGGAGTCAGTCTACCACATGGAAGGTCCGCAGTCCAAACCCCAGGCCTCCTTGACCCGTGTGGAGTTGGCCCATGCGCAGTGCTGATGCGGGCAAGGAGCGCCCTGCCACACAGGGTTGTCCCCCCTGTAGGGGAGCCCCACGCGCAAGGAGTGCGCCCCGTAAGGAGAGCCGCCCAGAGCGAAAGAAAGTGCAGCCTGCCCAGAAACGGTGCCGCACACACGGAGAGATGACACAACAAGATGACGCAACAAAAAAAGAAATACAGATTCCCGGCCGCTGACAACAGAAGCGGACAAAGAAGACGCAGGAAACAGATACAGAGAACAGACAACTGGGGTAGGGGGGGAGGGGAGAGAAATAGGTAAATTTTTTTTAAAAAACCACGGAACACAGTGTATAGCATGATACCATTTGTATAAGTTTACATACATACGTGTATGTTCATACAATAACATACAGACCAACACACACAATGTTTGATATATACATATCAATTCTTACATATCTAAGGAAAAGTGAACAATAAACTGGTAACAGTAGTTTTCCCTGGGTGGGGGAAATAGTAGCTAAGAATTTTGTACCATTTGTATGTTATTACCTATTAAACAAATAAAAAATTTTAATATTGACTTTG
This sequence comes from Dasypus novemcinctus, assembly GCF_030445035.2. Lineage (NCBI taxonomy): Eukaryota > Metazoa > Chordata > Mammalia > Cingulata > Dasypodidae > Dasypus > Dasypus novemcinctus. The sequence goes on along the minus strand of NC_080686.1, from coordinate 66,588,175 downwards.
TAAAGTACTCATAAAAATGAGTCACAAAAACAACTATTTAGAACTACTTACCTAAGTGGTTTTTTGTTTTGTTTTGTTTTTAAAGATTTATTTCTCTCCCTCCCCCGCCCCTTGTCTGCTCTTTGTGTCCATTGCTGTGTTCTTCTGTGACTGCTTCTATCCTCACCAGTGGCACCAGGAATCTCTGTTTCTTTTTGTTGCGTCAACTTGTTGTGTCAGCTCTCGTGTGTGCAGTGTCATTCTTGGACAGGCTGCACTTTCTTTCCCGCTGGGTGGCTCTCCTTACTGGGCACACTCCTTGCACGTGGGGCTCCCCTACCAGGGGGACACCCCTGTGTGGCACAGCACTCCTTGCACACATCAGCACTGCACATGGGCCAGCTCCACACAGGTCAAGGAGGCCCGGGGTTTGAACTGCGGACCTCCCATGTGGTAGGCAGATGCCCTGTCCATTGGGCCAAGTCTGCTTCCCTCACCTAAGTTTTAAATATAAGCTAAATTATTAAGGAAATTTATACTTAAATGATAATTGTCTTTATTTGGTAAGTTATCCCTTTGACATTGACAGAAAATCTAAATTGAGAATGAAAAGAAAATACATAGAAACACATAATTTCTTTCCAATTTTTGTTATAGAACACCTTACTAGAAGACTAATAAGTACAGAGTAGAAATATTTATTAAGTATTTATTGAATGAATACTTTTCTATTCATTTCCTCATACTTTTTTCATACCACAGTCTCAAAAAAACTGTAAATTGCAAACTTTTAGTGAATTATGTTTTTCTTTAAAAAATTATTCTTCATATCTAAAAAAAAATTTGTAAAATACCTCATTAGCATTTCCACAAATCAAACCAACGTTATTTATTAGGTTCTTACTATACTCCAAACACTGAAATAACAAATCAGGTAAAATTTTATTTTCTCCTCAAGTTTCAGTCTTAAAAGACAAAGCTTTAAACCATTAATTAGTAAAAGGGCATTTCAGATTTTACTGACACATAGAGTTATCCAAACTAAAATTACTGTAGGAATTCATAGAAGGACAAAAATAGTAATTATTGATGAGGAACCCACTGAAATGTAAAAATCCTCCGAAAATTATAGTATCTCAATAACAGGTAAAATAGCATTATTTCATGGTGATAGAAGATTTCTTAAAGTATACGGATTTTCAGCTGGGCTTTGAAGATATTGCTAATAATCAAGAAAAAACAGCTCTTGTTTATTCAGGTTCCTAAAAAGAGAGATTACTGTAGTGGTCTCAATCTGTTTTGATCTCCTATACGTCTTGCTATAAAGTTTTAGATATTAACTTCTTAATATTTGCATATTTATTTGTAAATTATATACATCTGAATGCTGTCAATCTATATATTAAATATTAGTAAAGTTTAATAGCACTCTTTTTTAAACAAAAATAGAAATGCAATTTTAAGTTCTAATATTTCCTTCCTGTACTCCAATATATCATTTCATGATGCCCTTGGTAATGCATACCCCTCTTATATGAATACTGCATATGAACACGGAAACTCAAAGATCATGTAAAAAAAAATTTTATCCACTAATGTTTCTTCATACATCAAACTTTTTTAAACATAATTGTTAAAAAGCAGCAGACATGAATGTAAATTTGTTTCTCTCTGCCCATTATCTCTTTCATAAAGGTGTTAACATGCAATTAACTGCATATTACTAAGGAGGAGAAACCAAGGATAGTATAGTTGTGACCAGATAAATGTTCCCTAAAATCTTATGAGAAACTGCAAGTCTTGAAAGACATTAGTATTATTTTTCTCATATGATGTATTTGTTAATTAATACCCTATATTAATAATGTATTGTATGATGTTAATAAATTGTCAAATTCTTCAAAACTATTTGTCTATCATTATTGTAATTCTATTATAAAGTCTGTATTCCTTTCTTCATTTTCCTTGTCTTCTCTTAATCCATTACAAAAGCCAAAAGCATTTTAAAGAATGTTTAAAACTAATATTTCAACTAAGTTATGTTTTAACCTCCAAGTAATGTCTTATTAAATGTATATAAAAATAATTCTGAAAGAGTGTAGGCCATTTTGAGGTTAAATCTCCTTCCAAGACTAAGTTAGGTAGAAATGGAAATACTTATTTTAATTAAATCTGAACAGGTTTTTCATCAATGTAATCTCATAGATCGCCTGAATATATGGTTGTGGAATGTTTGTTTCTACCTAAACCATTCAAGTATGAATATACAAAGTTAACTATATTTGCACAGTATGTAGGTTTTACATGTAGCCACCTGAAAAAAACTTTCACAACATTTTCTTAATAAAATATGCTGTTCATTTTTAGTAATTCTTAACTCAGTAGTCACGTTCATTTAAAATTTCTGTATATCTGAACAAAGAAAAATATCTATTGCAAATAAAAGGTATTGTAAATAATCTAAAACCTTAGCTCTTAAATATGCTTTGGCAAACATTTACAACAATAAAAAGCTTAGAACTATAGTAAGCTGGGCAATAAATACTATGATTTAGCATACCATAAAGAAATAAAAACACATTTTACATTTAATTATATGGATCAAAGATATACAACTACATTGAGCATCATTTTGACAAGACCAATTTTTAGTAATTATAATAAAAACATAAATCCAAATATCTAAACATCAAACTGTATGTCATCAAAAGCTTGCCTTATTAGTTTATAATAAAGTTAAGCAATGTTAGAAGTATGCTCAAGAAGCTTTTAAAAATGCTTTACTCTTCCATTAGTTGAAATAAACTATTTAAATCCATTAATTTTTTTCATATCTCAAGCCCACTAGTAAACCATACTATCAAAAAGGCATTCAATTCCAGAAATTAGTTCTGAAGAATGAGTTCTTCATAATTTCAGTTACTATGTCAGGAATGTATTTCCTCTTTTAGTTCTTCAATATACTGTCAGAAATAGTATATTTCTCTAAAATCTATGAAAATTTTATGTTTTTCATAAATTACTTAAAGTAGTGAGTTAATCGAAATATGAAAATGCAGATGCACACACAATGAGAAGTGCTCTTTATAAGTGAATTAAAGAATACTGGACGCAACAACCTGTTTTTAAAAATGTAAGGGATTAGATAGAGGTCAGTGGGTTAGTCCTTCAGAGAGGAGTTCTACACTATCAATAGTGTGTATCTGTGGAGAATATGGGGAGAAAGTACATTTGCTAAATTCAAAAAAAAAAAACTCCCTACTTTGGCATGTAAACTGTATAAACTGATGTCTTAGAACAACTCGTTTCAAGAAAAAAAAGTTGAATCGTAAAGACATAAAAAGGTTACGCATCTTCTGCACAATTTCTTTCACATAGTTACTGTGAAGTCAAATAGCCCTAGAACTTTCAAAGCAAACGCGCTTTTTAAAAAATCCCTCCTACACTGACAAGCAGTCTCAAAGCTATAGATCATCTTGTCTGGACAGTTCCCAGGTGCTGAAGTTACACAGTCGCTAAACCAAAGCCTCGGTGCTGCTTTCAATCCTCCCAGTCTCTGCAAAATCCCGGCCGCTTAGAACTATGAGCATAAGTAGTACAACTTCAAAGAATCCCAAAGTGCAGTAATGGTAGGCGCTGGAGTCTCTTCAGAATTAAACAGATTTACTAGTTGCAAACAGGAAGAGCAGCAGAGTGCAGGGTGTTAGAAGCCGCCGAAGGGGAGGGGCTGGAAGATGGCGCTGGTCGCACACCCACCCCAGACGCGACTGAGCTTAGGCCCCTCGCCCGCGCCGCCGGTTTCCGGCCCGCTACGACCGTGGGCAGCTCTGCTCTTCCCCGAGCTGGGGACAGAGCCGCCCAGCAGAGGCGCGGGACAAGGGGCCCCGGCGGCGCCCGCATCACCCGGCCGGCGCGCCTTCGCCTGGGTCCCCGCCAGAGAGCACCTGTGCACGGCCATATTGGATTCCTTGCCCCAGCCACTGCCTCCGCGCGGAGGCGGCGGGAAAGGGAGAAAGGACGCGCGGGGCCGAGGTTCAGCCCCGGCCCCGCCGGGGCCCGGGAGCCGAACTGGCCCATGGGGCGGGCCAGAAGGGCGCTGGGAAAATTACTGCGCTCAAAGGCTCGCCTTCCTCACCTAAGCCGGCTTCGGCGCCCTCCCTCCTCACACACCCCCACGTTCCGAGACCCAGAAAGCTGCCCCGTAGCCCGAGACGGCCGCAACAGTCGTGGCCCCTGCGCTGCCCCCGGGCTGGGAACGCGGCGATTCCGGGCGCGCGGGTAGCCCAGGGCAGCGGCCGAAGGGGCGGAGGGCAGCTGGGGGGCGGGAAGATGGAGCCGGGTTCTTACTTGAGTACGGACTGTTCCTTCTCTTCTTCTTTCTTCTGCCGGTCCATGACGGCCAAGATGATTTTCCTCTCCTCCTCCGTGAGGTGGCTGAGGTCGGGCATCTCGGGCTGCAGAGGCGGCTGAGAGGCCGCAGGGGTGGGAGCCGGGCGGCCCCGGGGCCCGAGAGGAGCCGACATGTTTGCTGGAGCCGAACCAGCCTAAGGAAGCAGGCAGGCAACTCCACTAGCGGTGGCGCTGGCGCGGGTGGCTGGAGCAGCCTCCAGAGCTGGGACAAATACATACAAATCAATGGCCTTTCAATCCGAGGCGATACCCCCCCTCCCCCAAGAAAGAAAGAGCGGGGGGAGGGGCAGGCCCGGGGCGGAGGGAGCTGAAGAGAGCGCTCGGAGAAATGTTTCTTCTTCCCTGGAGCCGAGGGCTGGCAAGTGAGCGGTTCCGGGAAGAGAGCGGGAGGCCGGGCTGAGATGCCGAGTGCGCGGAGCGGCGGGGGGAGGGTAGTGGAGTAAGGTGGCGGGGACCGCTGAGGATGGGGTGACTGGGGGGAGCAGGCGGGAGGGCGGCGCGCGCGGGCTGGGGCGTGAGTGTGTCCGGCCGGCGCGGGGGGGGGGGGGGGGGGGGAGCGCGCGCTGCCTCTGAGCGAAAAGGGGTGGCAGTGAACTAGGCCCCCGGGGGAGTCCCGAGAATTTGCTCCAAAGGCCGAGAGACAGCGTTCCGCCGGCGGGAGGAGCGCCAAGGCGGGATCCGGGAGGGGCAGCGATGAATATCCCGGAGAACCAGCTCGGCCGTCCCGCCGGCTGGCGCGTCACTGCACTCCCCGACACCACAAGGGAGGACCCCTCCGGGAGCTACTGGGAGAGGGCCGAAGGGCCAGGGACTGCGGGCGGAGACTGTCGGGGCTAGCGCGGAGAAGTGAAAACGGAGGAGGAAGGATGATAGGGGCTAGCCTCGGGGAGTCTCGAGACCAGGGCCCCGTGGCCGCCAGGCCAGGGTCCTAAAGACCTCTAAAGCGTGGCAGGATCGGGTGCTGGTCTCGCCTCATCACACACCCGCCCGGGACCCCTAGCAGCTGCTGCCGCCGCCCCTTGTGTCAGTGGATTGGTGCGGAGAGCCGGCTTCCCGCGCCGCCGCCGCTTGGAGCCTTAGCCTGCGCCACCTCCGCCCCTCCGCCTCCCGACTCCTCCCGCGCTGGCCGCGTCACCTCCCTGCCGCCCAGGCCCCGGCACCGCGGGCGCCCGTGGGTGCCCGCCACCCCTCCCGGGAGCGACCTGTGGGCTGGGGCCGGGTTGGAAGAAGTTGAGCGGGAGAGTGTACTTGCCGGGCGGCGCGCCCGAGTTTTGGGGAATGTGAGCGTGTGAGAGGAGCCTGAGGTGTCTGGGGGAGGGGAGGGGGAGTGTGTGAGCCTGGCGGAAAGGGGGCGCCTGTGGTGTCAGGCCCCAAAATTGAGTGTGAACCGGGGCAGGGGGCCGGGGGGAACACGGACCAAGATGTCGGGTCTGGGGATACGGAGTGTGAGCTGGAGGACTGGGTTACAACTAGGGGTGTCAGGTCCGGAAATGAAGGCTTGTGAGCGGGAGTGGGGTGATCCCGAGGTTTCCGAAAGAGGCTGAGTGTGAGCTGGGGGTGGGAGAAGTCGCCCGGATGTCAGGCTCCTAGATAAAGGAATGTGAACGCTGGGGGGTGGGGGGCAGAGGTGCGCCCAGGGTGTGGGGGGGGGGGGGGGTGAGGAAGGGGGAAGGAGCTTGGGGCGTGGGGGAGGACGGGAGGGCGCTTCTGGGGGGAGATGGAGGAGTCTGTGAACTAGTGGGGAGCGCAGGTGGTGTCACGAGCCTAGGGCTGGGCAGGGAAATAAGGAAGTTCTGAAAAACTGAGGGCGAGCTGTACTTGAGAGCCTGGAGAAGTGGGGAGTGAAATTGGGTGTGTTAGGGTGTGTCAGAGAGGTGTGTGAGAATGAGGAGGCAACTGGAGGCTGTGAGGGGAAAGGGCTTAGGATCGTCGGGAGGCTAAGGGTGGGCCGGCTCTTGGGCCAAGGACTTAGGTCTGTTTGATTTCTTTAGACGCTCAATCTAGTCTAGAGAGAGATGGGCAGAAGCGAGAAGATGGGGTTAGAATCCGGGTTTGATTTTCGAAGCACAGATATGGGCTCCGTGAAAAAGGACGAAAATAGAGGAAAAGCCAGCCCCCGGAAGAACCACGGTGGCCGTTGCCGCCTCCTTCCCGGCTGGGTGGGATTCTGCGCCGCCCTGACAACCCTGCTGCGGGGGGCAGGGCTGGGACGGGCGGGAGGAGGGACGCGGTGAGGCGATGCAAGGCACCGCTGGAGGCGAATCGCCAGGGATCACCTCCTCCAATGGGCGTTCGCGACCCACACGGTCGAGGACGCGAAGTTGGGCTCCTCCCACACTCACGCTAAGTACCCGGCCAGTTACGGTGTGAAGAGTAGTGTAAAGCCTTCGGGGTTTGGGATTTGTATTAAATTTGCCTGGGTGTGTAAGAAGCTCTCTCCCTCCTCCCTCTTCCCCTAGGTACCTTTTGACTAGCTCCCCATTTAAGAGCGCTTGGGACAGACCAAGCAGCCCTAGAAGTCTCTTGTGATTTCTAAGTTTAAATTTCTGTTTTCCTTTTCTCCCATGCTTTGTAATTGTGAAAAAAGAGAAAGGAAAACTTTACTTAAGCGCAATTTTAATTATTCATTATTGCTATTCACTTGCCTCAAACCAAACCAAACTCTTAGACTTCAAATAATTCGGTTTTCATCTCTTTGGAGCTTAGCAAACTGGATGAGATCATATGAATCCCAATTTAATTTTGTCGTAGAGTTAGAAAATTTCTGTAAGTCCCTAATCGAATCAGATTGCTATGTAAGACCTAAAGAAAGTAAAATAACCTTCAAAAGATATCTATCTTTCGATCTTTCTACAAAATGGATCTTAGGTATGTTTTGTTTTGTTCTGATTTGGTGTTATGTTTAACACATCTCACTGTGTTCTATATGGTTTTATATTTCACTTGGGCATGTCCCAAGTACACATTTGTACACATTTGAAGATGTACGCATTTGAAGATGAGCTGTAGTCTTCTCATTTTAACTTCAGAAGTAACTGGCTATCGTCATCCTTGAATTCTCAAGGTCTTCTTGGCAGCCAATAAATGAATCCCAATATGTAGGTTTTTCTGCAGTTCCCATTGACTAGTAAAAATTTGTGAGGGAGTGGATGTAGGTGAGGTGGTTAAAGTGCCTGCTTCCCATATACAGAGGTCCTGGGTTCAATACCCAGTACCTCCTTAAAAAAAACAAACTTGTGAATCTGTGGGCTTTCGGTTTTTTCAAATGAATAGGGGTTACTTACATGTAATCTACTAAATAAGTTAAGAGGTAAACTTACCTAAGTCAAAAACTAAAATAAATCACATCGCTAGAATTTACCAAGGATTAATTCTGTACTCTCCTAAGAAATCTGGCTGCATTCTGTACTCTCCTAAGAAATCTGGCTGCCTCACAATGATTGAACTTGTTGCAATCTCCTGCTGCACAAGTATACACCTTAGGTGGATGGTATTTCTACAGTTTCTCCTAACAGAACTCCCTGCTTTTACCCTTGCAACTCCACAGTCTTTTCTCAACACAGCATAAAGAGTGATCCTCCCAAGATATTAACTAGATCATACCACTTCACTGGTCAAAACCCTTCATTGGCTCCCCATTTTACTTATCATAAAGGCTGAACTCCTTAAAGAGCCCACAAAGCCCACATGATCTCTTTGACCTCATC